>NW_027096034.1:0-368622 GCF_040115645.1 Euwallacea fornicatus
ATTTCCAAGAAAAATGGTACTTTATGTGTTCAACACACAACTTTTTTGAATTTTCAGATTTTGAAGCTCGATAATTTCGGCAAATGAGGACCAAATTTGTTAAAGAAAGTGTCCAATTAATCAGCTCGACGAGATTTTGAAGATGTCACAACACATCATGATTGCATGATGTTGAATTTCCAAGAAAAATAGTACTTTAAGTGCTCAAACACACAACTTTTGAGACTTTTCAAAATTTGAAGCTCTATAACTTCGGCAAATGAGTATCAAATTTGTTAAAGAAAGTGTCCAATTAATCAGCTCGACGAGATTTTGAAGATGTCACAACACATCATGATTGCATCTTGTTGCATTTCCAAGAAAAATGGTACTTTATGTGTTCAACACACAACTTTTTTGACTTTTCAGATTTTGAAGCTCGATAATTTCGGCAAATGAGGCCCAAATTTGTTAAAGAAAGTGTCCAATTAATCAGCTCGACGAGATTTTGAAGATGTCACAACACATCATGATTGCATCTTGTTGAATTTCCAAGAAAAATAGTACTTTACGTGTTCAACACACAACTTTTTTGACTTTTCAAACTGTGAAGCTCGATAACTTCGGCAAATGAGTATCAAATTTGTTAAAGAAAGTGTCCAATTAATCAGCTCGACGAGATTTTGAAGATGTCACAACACATCATGATTGCATCTTGTTGAATTTCCAAGAAAAATAGTACTTTACGTGTTCAACACACAACTTTTTTGACTTTTCAAACTGTGAAGCTCGATAACTTCGGCAAATGAGTATCAAATTTGTTAAAGAAAGTGTCCAATTAATCAGCTCGACGAGATTTTGAAGATGTCACAACACATCATGATTGCATCTTGTTGAATTTCCAAGCAAAATAGTACTTTATGTGTTCAACACACAACTTTTTTGACTTTTCAAACTGTGAAGCTCGATAACTTCGGCAAATGAGTATCAAATTTGTTAAACAAAGTGTCCAATTAATCAGCTCGACGAGATTTTGAAGATGTCACAACACATCATGATTGCATTTTGTTGAAGTTCCAAGAAAAATAGTACTTTACGTGCTCAACAAAGAACTTTTTTGACTTTTCAAATTTTGAAGCTCGATAAGTCCGGCAAATGAGGACCAAATTTGTTAAAGAAAGTGTCCAATTAATCAGCTCGACGAGATTTTGAAGATGTCACAACACATCATGATTGCATCTTGTTGCATTTCCAAGAAAAATGGTACTTTATGTGTTCAACACACAACTTTTTTGACTTTTCAGATTTTGAAGCTCGATAATTTCGGCAAATGAGGACCAAATGTGTTAAACAAAGTGTCCAATTAATCAGCTCGACGAGATTTTGAAGATGTCACAACACATCATGATTGCATCTTGTTGCATTTCCAAGAAAAATGGTACTTTATGTGTTCAACACACAACTTTTTTGACTTTTCAGATTTTGAAGCTCGATAATTTCGGCAAATGAGGACCAAATGTGTTAAACAAAGTGTCCAATTAATCAGCTCGACGAGATTTTGAAGATGTCACAACACATCATGATTGCATCTTGTTGCATTTCCAAGAAAAATGGTACTTTATGTGTTCAACACACAACTTTTTTGACTTTTCAGATTTTGAAGCTCGATAATTTCGGCAAATGAGGACCAAATGTGTTAAACAAAGTGTCCAATTAATCAGCTCGACGAGATTTTGAAGATGTCACAACACATCATGATTGCATCTTGTTGAATTTCCAAGCAAAATAGTACTTTATGTGTTCAACACACAACTTTTTTGACTTTTCAAACTGTGAAGCTCGATAACTTCGGCAAATGAGTATCAAATTTGTTAAACAAAGTGTCCAATTAATCAGCTCGACGAGATTTTGAAGATGTCACAACACATCATGATTGCATTTTGTTGAAGTTCCAAGAAAAATAGTACTTTACGTGCTCAACAAAGAACTTTTTTGACTTTTCAAATTTTGAAGCTCGATAAGTCCGGCAAATGAGGACCAAATTTGTTAAAGAAAGTGTCCAATTAATCAGCTCGACGAGATTTTGAAGATGTCACAACACATCATGATTGCATCTTGTTGAATTTCCAAGAAAAATAGTACTTTATGTGTTCAACACACAACTTTTTTGACTTTTCAGATTTTGAAGCTCGATAATTTCGGCAAATGAGGACCAAATTTGTTAAACAAAGTGTCCAATTAATCAGCTCGACGAGATTTTGAAGATGTCACAACACATCATGATTGCATCTTGTTGAATTTCCAAGGAAAATAGTACTTTATGTGTTCAACACACAACTTTTTTGACTTTTCAAACTGTGAATCTCGATAACTTCGTCAAATGAGTATCAAATTTGTTAAAGAAAGTGTCCAATTAATCAGCTCATCGAGATTTTGAAGATGTCACAACACATCATGATTGCATCTTGTTGAATTTCCAAGAAAAATAGTACTTTACGTGCTCAACAAACAACTTTTTAGACTTTTCAAATTTTGAAGCTCGATAAGTTCGGCAAATGAGGACCAAATTTGTTAAAGACAGTGTCCAATTAATCAGCTCGACGAGATTTTGAAGATGTCACAACACATCATGATTGCATCTTGTTGAATTTCCAAGAAAAATAGTACTTTATGTGTTCCACACACCTTTTTTTGACTTTTCAAACTATGAAGCTCGATAACTTCGGCAAATGAGTATCAAATTTGTTAAACAAAGTGTCCAATTAATCATCTCGACGAGATTTTGAAGATGTCACAACACATCATGATTGCATTTTGTTGAAGTTCCAAGAAAAATAGTACTTTACGTGCTCAACAAAGAACTTTTTTGACTTTTCAAATTTTGAAGCTCGATAAGTCCGGCAAATGAGGACCAAATTTGTTAAAGAAAGTGTCCAATTAATCAGCTCGACGAGATTTTGAAGATGTCACAACACATCATGATTGCATCTTGTTGAATTTCCAAGAAAAATAGTACTTTAGGTGCTCAAAGACACAACTTTTTTGACTTTTCAAACTATGAAGCTCGATAACTTCGGCAAATGAGTATCAAATTTGTTAAAGAAAGTGTCCAATTAATCAGCTCGACGAGATTTTGAAGATGTCACAACACATCATGATTGCATCTTGTTGAATTTCCAAGAAAAATAGTACTTTACGTGTTCAACACACAACTTTTTTGACTTTTCAAACTGTGAAGCTCGATAACTTCGGCAAATGAGTATCAAATTTGTTAAAGAAAGTGTCCAATTAATCAGCTCGACGAGATTTTGAAGATGTCACAACACATCATGATTGCATCTTGTTGAATTTCCAAGAAAAATAGTACTTTACGTGTTCAACACACAACTTTTTTGACTTTTCAAACTGTGAAGCTCGATAACTTCGGCAAATGAGTATCAAATTTGTTAAAGAAAGTGTCCAATTAATCAGCTCGACGAGATTTTGAAGATGTCACAACACATCATGATTGCATCTTGTTGCATTTCCAAGAAAAATAGTACTTTACGTGTTCAACACACAACTTTTTTGACTTTTCAAAATTTGAAGCTCTATAACTTCGGCAAATGAGTATCAAATTTGTTAAAGAAAGTGTCCAATTAATCAGCTCGACGAGATTTTGAAGATGTCACAACACATCATGATTGCATCTTGTTGCATTTCCAAGAAAAATAGTACTTTACGTGTTCAACACACAACTTTTTTGACTTTTCAAACTGTGAAGCTCTATAACTTCGGCAAATGAGTATCAAATTTGTTAAAGAAAGTGTCCAATTAATCAGCTCGACGAGATTTTGAAGATGTCACAACACATCATGATTGCATCTTGTTGAATTTCCAAGAAAAATAGTACTTTACGTGTTCAACACACAACTTTTTTGACTTTTCAAAATTTGAAGCTCTATAACTTCGGCAAATGAGTATCAAATTTGTTAAAGAAAGTGTCCAATTAATCAGCTCGACGAGATTTTGAAGATGTCACAACACATCATGATTGCATCTTGTTGAATTTCCAAGAAAAATAGTACTTTACGTGTTCAACACACAACTTTTTTGACTTTTCAAAATTTGAAGCTCTTTAACTTCGGCAAATGAGTATCAAATTTGTTAAAGAAAGTGTCCAATTAATCAGCTCGACGAGATTTTGAAGATGTCACAACACATCATGATTGCATCTTGTTGAATTTCCAAGAAAAATAGTACTTTACGTGTTCAACACACAACTTTTTTGACTTTTCAAACTGTGTAGCTCGATAACTTCGGCAAATGAGTATCAAATTTGTTAAACAAAGTGTCCAATTAATCAGCTCGACGAGATTTTGAAGATGTCACAACACATCATGATTGCATTTTGTTGAAGTTCCAAGAAAAATAGTACTTTACGTGCTCAACAAAGAACTTTTTTGACTTTTCAAATTTTGAAGCTCGATAAGTCCGGCAAATGAGGACCAAATTTGTTAAAGAAAGTGTCCAATTAATCAGCTCGACGAGATTTTGAAGATGTCACAACACATCATGATTGCATCTTGTTGAATTTCCAAGAAAAATAGTACTTTACGTTTTCAACACACAACTTTTTTGACTTTTCAAACTGTGAATCTCGATAACTTCGGCAAATGAGTATCAAATTTGTTAAAGAAAGTGTCCAATTAATCAGCTCGACGAGATTTTGAAGATGTCACAACACATCATGATTGCATCTTGTTGAATTTCCAAGAAAAATAGTACTTTACGTGTTCAACACACAACTTTTTTGACTTTTCAAAATTTGAAGCTCTATAACTTCGGCAAATGAGTATCAAATTTGTTAAAGAAAGTGTCCAATTAATCAGCTCGACGAGATTTTGAAGATGTCACAACACATCATGATTGCATCTTGTTGAATTTCCAAGAAAAATAGTACTTTACGTGTTCAACACACAACTTTTTTGACTTTTCAAAATTTGAAGCTCTATAACTTCGGCAAATGAGTATCAAATTTGTTAAAGAAAGTGTCCAATTAATCAGCTCGACGAGATTTTGAAGATGTCACAACACATCATGATTGCATCTTGTTGCATTTCCAAGAAAAATAGTACTTTACGTGTTCAACACACAACTTTTTTGACTTTTCAAACTGTGAAGCTCTATAACTTCGGCAAATGAGTATCAAATTTGTTAAAGAAAGTGTCCAATTAATCAGCTCGACGAGATTTTGAAGATGTCACAACACATCATGATTGCATCTTGTTGAATTTCCAAGAAAAATAGTACTTTACGTGTTCAACACACAACTTTTTTGACTTTTCAAAATTTGAAGCTCTATAACTTCGGCAAATGAGTATCAAATTTGTTAAAGAAAGTGTCCAATTAATCAGCTCGACGAGATTTTGAAGATGTCACAACACATCATGATTGCATCTTGTTGAATTTCCAAGAAAAATAGTACTTTACGTGTTCAACACACAACTTTTTTGACTTTTCAAAATTTGAAGCTCTTTAACTTCGGCAAATGAGTATCAAATTTGTTAAAGAAAGTGTCCAATTAATCAGCTCGACGAGATTTTGAAGATGTCACAACACATCATGATTGCATCTTGTTGAATTTCCAAGAAAAATAGTACTTTACGTGTTCAACACACAACTTTTTTGACTTTTCAAACTGTGAAGCTCGATAACTTCGGCAAATGAGTATCAAATTTGTTAAACAAAGTGTCCAATTAATCAGCTCGACGAGATTTTGAAGATGTCACAACACATCATGATTGCATTTTGTTGAAGTTCCAAGAAAAATAGTACTTTACGTGCTCAACAAAGAACTTTTTTGACTTTTCAAATTTTGAAGCTCGATAAGTCCGGCAAATGAGGACCAAATTTGTTAAAGAAAGTGTCCAATTAATCAGCTCGACGAGATTTTGAAGATGTCACAACACATCATGATTGCATCTTGTTGAATTTCCAAGAAAAATAGTACTTTACGTTTTCAACACACAACTTTTTTGACTTTTCAAACTGTGAATCTCGATAACTTCGGCAAATGAGTATCAAATTTGTTAAAGAAAGTGTCCAATTAATCAGCTCGACGAGATTTTGAAGATGTCACAACACATCATGATTGCATCTTGTTGAATTTCCAAGAAAAATAGTACTTTACGTGTTCAACACACAACTTTTTTGACTTTTCAAAATTTGAAGCTCTATAACTTCGGCAAATGAGTATCAAATTTGTTAAAGAAAGTGTCCAATTAATCAGCTCGACGAGATTTTGAAGATGTCACAACACATCATGATTGCATCTTGTTGAATTTCCAAGAAAAATAGTACTTTACGTTTTCAACACACAACTTTTTTGACTTTTCAAAATTTGAAGCTCTATAACTTCGGCAAATGAGTATCAAATTTGTTAAAGAAAGTGTCCAATTAATCAGCTCGACGAGATTTTGAAGATGTCACAACACATCATGATTGCATCTTGTTGCATTTCCAAGAAAAATAGTACTTTACGTGTTCAACACACAACTTTTTTGACTTTTCAAACTGTGAAGCTCTATAACTTCGGCAAATGAGTATCAAATTTGTTAAAGAAAGTGTCCAATTAATCAGCTCGACGAGATTTTGAAGATGTCACAACACATCATGATTGCATCTTGTTGAATTTCCAAGAAAAATAGTACTTTACGTGCTCAACAAAGAACTTTTTTGACTTTTCAAATTTTGAAGCTCGATAAGTCCGGCAAATGAGGACCAAATTTGTTAAAGAAAGTGTCCAATTAATCAGCTCGACGAGATTTTGAAGATGTCACAACACATCATGATTGCATCTTGTTGAATTTCCAAGAAAAATAGTACTTTACGTGTTCAACACACAACTTTTTTGACTTTTCAAACTGTGAATCTCGATAACTTCGGCAAATGAGTATCAAATTTGTTAAAGAAAGTGTCCAATTAATCAGCTCAACGAGATTTTGAAGATGTCACAACACATCATGATTGCATCTTGTTGCATTTTCAAGAAAAATGGTACTTTATGTGTTCAACACACAACTTTTTTGACTTTTCAGATTTTGAAGCTCGATAATTTCGGCAAATGAGGACCAAATTTGTTAAACAAAGTGTCCAATTAATCAGCTCGACGAGATTTTGAAGATGTCACAACACATCATGATTGCATGATGTTGAATTTCCAAGAAAAATAGTACTTTAAGTGCTCAAACACACAACTTTTGAGACTTTTCAAAATTTGAAGCTCTATAACTTCGGCAAATGAGTATCAAATTTGTTAAAGAAAGTGTCCAATTAATCAGCTCGACGAGATTTTGAAGATGTCACAACACATCATGATTACATCTTGTTGCATTTCCAAGAAAAATGGTACTTTATGTGTTCAACACACAACTTTTTTGACTTTTCAGATTTTGAAGCTCGATAATTTCGGCAAATGAGGACCCAATTTGTTAAAGAAAGTGTCCAATTAATCAGCTCGACGAGATTTTGAAGATGTCACAACACATCATGATTGCATCTTGTTGAATTTCCAAGGAAAATAGTACTTTACGTGTTCAACACACAACTTTTTTGACTTTTCAAACTGTGAAGCTCTATAACTTCGGCAAATGAGTATCAAATTTGTTAAAGAAAGTGTCCAATTAATCAGCTCGACGAGATTTTGAAGATGTCACAACACATCATGATTGCATCTTGTTGCATTTCCAAGAAAAATAGTACTTTACGTGTTCAACACACAACTTTTTTGACTTTTCAAACTGTGAAGCTCTATAACTTCGGCAAATGAGTATCAAATTTGTTAAAGAAAGTGTCCAATTAATCAGCTCGACGAGATTTTGAAGATGTCACAACACATCATGATTGCATCTTGTTGCATTTCCAAGAAAAATAGTACTTTACGTGTTCAACACACAACTTTTTTGACTTTTCAAAATTTGAAGCTCTATAACTTCGGCAAATGAGTATCAAATTTGTTAAAGAAAGTGTCCAATTAATCAGCTCGACGAGATTTTGAAGATGTCACAACACATCATGATTGCATCTTGTTGCATTTCCAAGAAAAATAGTACTTTACGTGTTCAACACACAACTTTTTTGACTTTTCAAACTGTGAAGCTCTATAACTTCGGCAAATGAGTATCAAATTTGTTAAAGAAAGTGTCCAATTAATCAGCTCGACGAGATTTTGAAGATGTCACAACACATCATGATTGCATCTTGTTGAATTTCCAAGAAAAATAGTACTTTACGTGTTCAACACACAACTTTTTTGACTTTTCAAAATTTGAAGCTCTATAACTTCGGCAAATGAGTATCAAATTTGTTAAAGAAAGTGTCCAATTAATCAGCTCGACGAGATTTTGAAGATGTCACAACACATCATGATTGCATCTTGTTGAATTTCCAAGAAAAATAGTACTTTACGTGTTCAACACACAACTTTTTTGACTTTTCAAAATTTGAAGCTCTTTAACTTCGGCAAATGAGTATCAAATTTGTTAAAGAAAGTGTCCAATTAATCAGCTCGACGAGATTTTGAAGATGTCACAACACATCATGATTGCATCTTGTTGAATTTCCAAGAAAAATAGTACTTTACGTGTTCAACACACAACTTTTTTGACTTTTCAAACTGTGTAGCTCGATAACTTCGGCAAATGAGTATCAAATTTGTTAAACAAAGTGTCCAATTAATCAGCTCGACGAGATTTTGAAGATGTCACAACACATCATGATTGCATTTTGTTGAAGTTCCAAGAAAAATAGTACTTTACGTGCTCAACAAAGAACTTTTTTGACTTTTCAAATTTTGAAGCTCGATAAGTCCGGCAAATGAGGACCAAATTTGTTAAAGAAAGTGTCCAATTAATCAGCTCGACGAGATTTTGAAGATGTCACAACACATCATGATTGCATCTTGTTGAATTTCCAAGAAAAATAGTACTTTACGTGTTCAACACACAACTTTTTTGACTTTTCAAACTGTGAATCTCGATAACTTCGGCAAATGAGTATCAAATTTGTTAAAGAAAGTGTCCAATTAATCAGCTCGACGAGATTTTGAAGATGTCACAACACATCATGATTGCATCTTGTTGAATTTCCAAGAAAAATAGTACTTTACGTGTTCAACACACAACTTTTTTGACTTTTCAAAATTTGAAGCTCTATAACTTCGGCAAATGAGTATCAAATTTGTTAAAGAAAGTGTCCAATTAATCAGCTCGACGAGATTTTGAAGATGTCACAACACATCATGATTGCATCTTGTTGAATTTCCAAGAAAAATAGTACTTTACGTGTTCAACACACAACTTTTTTGACTTTTCAAACTGTGAAGCTCGATAACTTCGGCAAATGAGTATCAAATTTGTTAAAGAAAGTGTCCAATTAATCAGCTCGACGAGATTTTGAAGATGTCACAACACATCATGATTGCATCTTGTTGAATTTCCAAGAAAAATAGTACTTTACGTGTTCAACACACAACTTTTTTGACTTTTCAAAATTTGAAGCTCTATAACTTCGGCAAATGAGTATCAAATTTGTTAAAGAAAGTGTCCAATTAATCAGCTCGACGAGATTTTGAAGATGTCACAACACATCATGATTGCATCTTGTTGCATTTCCAAGAAAAATAGTACTTTACGTGTTCAACACACAACTTTTTTGACTTTTCAAACTGTGAAGCTCTATAACTTCGGCAAATGAGTATCAAATTTGTTAAAGAAAGTGTCCAATTAATCAGCTCGACGAGATTTTGAAGATGTCACAACACATCATGATTGCATCTTGTTGAATTTCCAAGAAAAATAGTACTTTACGTGTTCAACACACAACTTTTTTGACTTTTCAAAATTTGAAGCTCTATAACTTCGGCAAATGAGTATCAAATTTGTTAAAGAAAGTGTCCAATTAATCAGCTCGACGAGATTTTGAAGATGTCACAACACATCATGATTGCATCTTGTTGAATTTCCAAGAAAAATAGTACTTTACGTGTTCAACACACAACTTTTTTGACTTTTCAAAATTTGAAGCTCTATAACTTCGGCAAATGAGTATCAAATTTGTTAAAGAAAGTGTCCAATTAATCAGCTCGACGAGATTTTGAAGATGTCACAACACATCATGATTGCATCTTGTTGAATTTCCAAGAAAAATAGTACTTTACGTGTTCAACACACAACTTTTTTGACTTTTCAAAATTTGAAGCTCTATAACTTCGGCAAATGAGTATCAAATTTGTTAAAGAAAGTGTCCAATTAATCAGCTCGACGAGATTTTGAAGATGTCACAACACATCATGATTGCATCTTGTTGCATTTCCAAGAAAAATAGTACTTTACGTGTTCAACACACAACTTTTTTGACTTTTCAAACTGTGAAGCTCTATAACTTCGGCAAATGAGTATCAAATTTGTTAAAGAAAGTGTCCAATTAATCAGCTCGACGAGATTTTGAAGATGTCACAACACATCATGATTGCATCTTGTTGCATTTCCAAGAAAAATAGTACTTTACGTGTTCAACACACAACTTTTTTGACTTTTCAAACTGTGAAGCTCTATAACTTCGGCAAATGAGTATCAAATTTGTTAAAGAAAGTGTCCAATTAATCAGCTCGACGAGATTTTGAAGATGTCACAACACATCATGATTGCATCTTGTTGCATTTCCAAGAAAAATAGTACTTTACGTGTTCAACACACAACTTTTTTGACTTTTCAAAATTTGAAGCTCTATAACTTCGGCAAATGAGTATCAAATTTGTTAAAGAAAGTGTCCAATTAATCAGCTCGACGAGATTTTGAAGATGTCACAACACATCATGATTGCATCTTGTTGCATTTCCAAGAAAAATAGTACTTTACGTGTTCAACACACAACTTTTTTGACTTTTCAAACTGTGAAGCTCTATAACTTCGGCAAATGAGTATCAAATTTGTTAAAGAAAGTGTCCAATTAATCAGCTCGACGAGATTTTGAAGATGTCACAACACATCATGATTGCATCTTGTTGAATTTCCAAGAAAAATAGTACTTTACGTGTTCAACACACAACTTTTTTGACTTTTCAAAATTTGAAGCTCTATAACTTCGGCAAATGAGTATCAAATTTGTTAAAGAAAGTGTCCAATTAATCAGCTCGACGAGATTTTGAAGATGTCACAACACATCATGATTGCATCTTGTTGAATTTCCAAGAAAAATAGTACTTTACGTGTTCAACACACAACTTTTTTGACTTTTCAAAATTTGAAGCTCTTTAACTTCGGCAAATGAGTATCAAATTTGTTAAAGAAAGTGTCCAATTAATCAGCTCGACGAGATTTTGAAGATGTCACAACACATCATGATTGCATCTTGTTGAATTTCCAAGAAAAATAGTACTTTACGTGTTCAACACACAACTTTTTTGACTTTTCAAACTGTGTAGCTCGATAACTTCGGCAAATGAGTATCAAATTTGTTAAACAAAGTGTCCAATTAATCAGCTCGACGAGATTTTGAAGATGTCACAACACATCATGATTGCATTTTGTTGAAGTTCCAAGAAAAATAGTACTTTACGTGCTCAACAAAGAACTTTTTTGACTTTTCAAATTTTGAAGCTCGATAAGTCCGGCAAATGAGGACCAAATTTGTTAAAGAAAGTGTCCAATTAATCAGCTCGACGAGATTTTGAAGATGTCACAACACATCATGATTGCATCTTGTTGAATTTCCAAGAAAAATAGTACTTTACGTGTTCAACACACAACTTTTTTGACTTTTCAAACTGTGAATCTCGATAACTTCGGCAAATGAGTATCAAATTTGTTAAAGAAAGTGTCCAATTAATCAGCTCGACGAGATTTTGAAGATGTCACAACACATCATGATTGCATCTTGTTGAATTTCCAAGAAAAATAGTACTTTACGTGTTCAACACACAACTTTTTTGACTTTTCAAAATTTGAAGCTCTATAACTTCGGCAAATGAGTATCAAATTTGTTAAAGAAAGTGTCCAATTAATCAGCTCGACGAGATTTTGAAGATGTCACAACACATCATGATTGCATCTTGTTGAATTTCCAAGAAAAATAGTACTTTACGTGTTCAACACACAACTTTTTTGACTTTTCAAACTGTGAAGCTCGATAACTTCGGCAAATGAGTATCAAATTTGTTAAAGAAAGTGTCCAATTAATCAGCTCGACGAGATTTTGAAGATGTCACAACACATCATGATTGCATCTTGTTGAATTTCCAAGAAAAATAGTACTTTACGTGTTCAACACACAACTTTTTTGACTTTTCAAAATTTGAAGCTCTATAACTTCGGCAAATGAGTATCAAATTTGTTAAAGAAAGTGTCCAATTAATCAGCTCGACGAGATTTTGAAGATGTCACAACACATCATGATTGCATCTTGTTGCATTTCCAAGAAAAATAGTACTTTACGTGTTCAACACACAACTTTTTTGACTTTTCAAACTGTGAAGCTCTATAACTTCGGCAAATGAGTATCAAATTTGTTAAAGAAAGTGTCCAATTAATCAGCTCGACGAGATTTTGAAGATGTCACAACACATCATGATTGCATCTTGTTGAATTTCCAAGAAAAATAGTACTTTACGTGTTCAACACACAACTTTTTTGACTTTTCAAAATTTGAAGCTCTATAACTTCGGCAAATGAGTATCAAATTTGTTAAAGAAAGTGTCCAATTAATCAGCTCGACGAGATTTTGAAGATGTCACAACACATCATGATTGCATCTTGTTGAATTTCCAAGAAAAATAGTACTTTACGTGTTCAACACACAACTTTTTTGACTTTTCAAAATTTGAAGCTCTTTAACTTCGGCAAATGAGTATCAAATTTGTTAAAGAAAGTGTCCAATTAATCAGCTCGACGAGATTTTGAAGATGTCACAACACATCATGATTGCATCTTGTTGAATTTCCAAGAAAAATAGTACTTTACGTGTTCAACACACAACTTTTTTGACTTTTCAAACTGTGAAGCTCGATAACTTCGGCAAATGAGTATCAAATTTGTTAAACAAAGTGTCCAATTAATCAGCTCGACGAGATTTTGAAGATGTCACAACACATCATGATTGCATTTTGTTGAAGTTCCAAGAAAAATAGTACTTTACGTGCTCAACAAAGAACTTTTTTGACTTTTCAAATTTTGAAGCTCGATAAGTCCGGCAAATGAGGACCAAATTTGTTAAAGAAAGTGTCCAATTAATCAGCTCGACGAGATTTTGAAGATGTCACAACACATCATGATTGCATCTTGTTGAATTTCCAAGAAAAATAGTACTTTACGTGTTCAACACACAACTTTTTTGACTTTTCAAACTGTGAATCTCGATAACTTCGGCAAATGAGTATCAAATTTGTTAAAGAAAGTGTCCAATTAATCAGCTCGACGAGATTTTGAAGATGTCACAACACATCATGATTGCATCTTGTTGAATTTCCAAGAAAAATAGTACTTTACGTGTTCAACACACAACTTTTTTGACTTTTCAAAATTTGAAGCTCTATAACTTCGGCAAATGAGTATCAAATTTGTTAAAGAAAGTGTCCAATTAATCAGCTCGACGAGATTTTGAAGATGTCACAACACATCATGATTGCATCTTGTTGAATTTCCAAGAAAAATAGTACTTTACGTGTTCAACACACAACTTTTTTGACTTTTCAAAATTTGAAGCTCTATAACTTCGGCAAATGAGTATCAAATTTGTTAAAGAAAGTGTCCACTTAATCAGCTCGACGAGATTTTGAAGATGTCACAACACATCATGATTGCATCTTGTTGCATTTCCAAGAAAAATAGTACTTTACGTGTTCAACACTCAACTTTTTTGACTTTTCAAACTGTGAAGCTCTATAACTTCGGCAAATGAGTATCAAATTTGTTAAAGAAAGTGTCCAATTAATCAGCTCGACGAGATTTTGAAGATGTCACAACACATCATGATTGCATCTTGTTGAATTTCCAAGAAAAATAGTACTTTACGTGTTCAACACACAACTTTTTTGCCTTTTCAAAATTTGAAGCTCTATAACTTCGGCAAATGAGTATCAAATTTGTTAAAGAAAGTGTCCAATTAATCAGCTCGACGAGATTTTGAAGATGTCACAACACATCATGATTGCATCTTGTTGAATTTCCAAGAAAAATAGTACTTTACGTGTTCAACACACAACTTTTTTGACTTTTCAAAATTTGAAGCTCTTTAACTTCGGCAAATGAGTATCAAATTTGTTAAACAAAGTGTCCAATTAATCAGCTCGACGAGATTTTGAAGATGTCACAACACATCATGATTGCATGATGTTGAATTTCCAAGAAAAATAGTACTTTAAGTGCTCAAACACACAACTTTTGAGACTTTTCAAAATTTGAAGCTCTATAACTTCGGCAAATGAGTATCAAATTTGTTAAAGAAAGTGTCCAATTAATCAGCTCGACGAGATTTTGAAGATGTCACAACACATCATGATTACATCTTGTTGCATTTCCAAGAAAAATGGTACTTTATGTGTTCAACACACAACTTTTTTGACTTTTCAGATTTTGAAGCTCGATAATTTCGGCAAATGAGGACCAAATTTGTTAAAGAAAGTGTCCAATTAATCAGCTCGACGAGATTTTGAAGATGTCACAACACATCATGATTGCATGATGTTGAATTTCCAAGAAAAATAGTACTTTAAGTGTTCAACACACAACTTTTTTGACTTTTCAGATTTTGAAGCTCGATAATTTCGGCAAATGAGGACCCAATTTGTTAAAGAAAGTGTCCAATTAATCAGCTCGACGAGATTTTGAAGATGTCACAACACATCATGATTGCATCTTGTTGAATTTCCAAGGAAAATAGTACTTTATGTATTCAACACACAACTTTTTTGACTTTTCAAACTGTGAATCTCGATAACTTCGGCAAATGAGTATCAAATTTGTTAAAGAAAGTGTCCAATTAATCAGCTCAACGAGATTTTGAAGATGTCACAACACATCATGATTGCATCTTGTTGCATTTCCAAGAAAAATGGTACTTTATGTGTTCAACAAACAACTTTTTTGACTTTTCAGATTTTGAAGCTCGATAATTTCGGCAAATGAGGACCAAATTTGTTAAAGACAGTGTCCAATTAATCAGCTCGACGAGATTTTGAAGATGTCACAACACATCATGATTGCATCTTGTTGCATTTCCAAGAAAAATGGTACTTTATGTGTTCAACACACAACTTTTTTGACTTTTCAGATTTTGAAGCTCGATAAGTCCGGCAAATGAGGACCAAATTTGTTAAAGACAGTGTCCAATTAATCAGCTCGACGAGATTTTGAAGATGTCACAACACATCATGATTGCATCTTGTTGCATTTCCAAGAAAAATGGTACTTTATGTGTTCAACACACAACTTTTTTGACTTTTCAGATTTTGAAGCTCGATAATTTCGGCAAATGAGGACCAAATTTGTTAAAGAAAGTGTCCAATTAATCAGCTCGACGAGATTTTGAAGATGTCACAACACATCATGATTGCATGATGTTGAATTTCCAAGAAAAATAGTACTTTAAGTGTTCAACACACAACTTTTTTGACTTTTCAGATTTTGAAGCTCGATAACTTCGGCAAATGAGTATCAAATTTGTTAAAGAAAGTGTCCAATTAATCAGCTCGACGAGATTTTGAAGATGTCACAACACATCATGATTGCATCTTGTTGCATTTCCAAGAAAAATGGTACTTTATGTGTTCAACACACAACTTTTTTGACTTTTCAGATTTTGAAGCTCGATAAGTTCGGCAAATGAGGACCAAATTTGTTAAAGACAGTGTCCAATTAATCAGCTCATCGAGATTTTGAAGATGTCACAACACATCATGATTGCATCTTGTTGCATTTCCAAGAAAAATGGTACTTTATGTGTTCAACACACAACTTTTTTGACTTTTCAGATTTTGAAGCTCGATAAGTCCGGCAAATGAGGACCAAATTTGTTAAAGACAGTGTCCAATTAATCAGCTCGACGAGATTTTGAAGATGTCACAACACATCATGATTGCATCTTGTTGCATTTCCAAGAAAAATGGTACTTTATGTGTTCAACACACAACTTTTTTGACTTTTCAGATTTTGAAGCTCGATAATTTCGGCAAATGAGGACCAAATTTGTTAAAGAAAGTGTCCAATTAATCAGCTCGACGAGATTTTGAAGATGTCACAACACATCTTGATTGCATGATGTTGAATTTCCAAGAAAAATAGTACTTTAAGTGTTCAACACACAACTTTTTTGACTTTTCAGATTTTGAAGCTCGATAATTTCGGCAAATGAGGACCCAATTTGTTAAAGAAAGTGTCCAATTAATCAGCTCGACGAGATTTTGAAGATGTCACAACACATCATGATTGCATCTTGTTGAATTTCCAAGGAAAATAGTACTTTATGTATTCAACACACAACTTTTTTGACTTTTCAAACTGTGAATCTCGATAACTTCGGCAAATGAGTATCAAATTTGTTAAAGAAAGTGTCCAATTAATCAGCTCAACGAGATTTTGAAGATGTCACAACACATCATGATTGCATCTTGTTGCATTTCCAAGAAAAATGGTACTTTATGTGTTCAACACACAACTTTTTTGACTTTTCAGATTTTGAAGCTCGATAATTTCGGCAAATGAGGACCAAATTTGTTAAACAAAGTGTCCAATTAATCAGCTCGACGAGATTTTGAAGATGTCACAACACATCATGATTGCATGATGTTGAATTTCCAAGAAAAATAGTACTTTAAGTGCTCAAACACACAACTTTTGAGACTTTTCAAAACTTGAAGCTCTATAACTTCGGCAAATGAGTATCAAATTTGTTAAAGAAAGTGTCCAATTAATCAGCTCGACGAGATTTTGAAGATGTCACAACACATCATGATTGCATCTTGTTGCATTTCCAAGAAAAATGGTACTTTATGTGTTCAACACACAACTTTTTTGACTTTTCAGATTTTGAAGCTCGATAATTTCGGCAAATGAGGACCAAATTTGTTAAACAAAGTGTCCAATTAATCAGCTCGACGAGATTTTGAAGATGTCACAACACATCATGATTGCATCTTGTTGAATTTCCAAGAAAAATAGTACTTTACGTGTTCAACACACAACTTTTTTGACTTTTCAAACTGTGAAGCTCGATAAGTTCGGCAAATGAGGACCAAATTTGTTAAACAAAGTGTCCAATTAATCAGCTCGACGAGATTTTGAAGATGTCACAACACATCATGATTGCATCTTGTTGCATTTCCAAGAAAAATGGTACTTTATGTGTTCAACACACAACTTTTTTGACTTTTCAGATTTTGAAGCTCGATAATTTCGGCAAATGAGGACCAAATTTGTTAAAGAAAGTGTCCAATTAATCAGCTCGACGAGATTTTGAAGATGTCACAACACATCATGATTGCATCTTGTTGAATTTCCAAGAAAAATAGTACTTTACGTGTTCAACACACAACTTTTTTGACTTTTCAAACTGTGAAGCTCGATAAGTTCGGCAAATGAGGACCAAATTTGTTAAACAAAGTGTCCAATTAATCAGCTCGACGAGATTTTGAAGATGTCACAACACATCATGATTGCATCTTGTTGCATTTCCAAGAAAAATGGTACTTTATGTGTTCAACACACAACTTTTTTGACTTTTCAGATTTTGAAGCTCGATAATTTCGGCAAATGAGGACCAAATGTGTTAAACAAAGTGTCCAATTAATCAGCTCGACGAGATTTTGAAGATGTCACAACACATCATGATTGCATCTTGTTGAATTTCCAAGAAAAATAGTACTTTACGTGTTCAACACACAACTTTTTTGACTTTTCAAACTGTGAAGCTCGATAACTTCGGCAAATGAGGACCAAATTTGTTAAACAAAGTGTCCAATTAATCAGCTCGACGAGATTTTGAAGATGTCACAACACATCATGATTGCATCTTGTTGAATTTCCAAGAAAAATAGTACTTTACGTGCTCAACAAACAACTTTTTTGACTTTTCAAATTTTGAAGCTCGATAAGTTCGGCAAATGAGGACCAAATTTGTTAAAGAAAATGTCCAATTAATCAGCTCGACGAGATTTTGAAGATGTCACAACACATCATGATTGCATCTTGTTGAATTTCCAAGAAAAATAGTACTTTACGTGTTCAACACACAACTTTTTTGACTTTTCAAACTGTGAAGCTCGATAACTTCGGCAAATGAGGACCAAATTTGTTAAACAAAGTGTCCAATTAATCAGCTCGACGAGATTTTGAAGATGTCACAACACATCATGATTGCATCTTGTTGAATTTCCAAGAAAAATAGTACTTTACGTGCTCAACAAACAACTTTTTTGACTTTTCAAATTTTGAAGCTCGATAAGTTCGGCAAATGAGGACCAAATTTGTTAAACAAAGTGTCCAATTAATCAGCTCGACGAGATTTTGAAGATGTCACAACACATCATGATTGCATCTTGTTGAATTTCCAAGAAAATAGTACTTTACGTGCTCAACAAAGAACTTTTTTGACTTTTCAAATTTTGAAGCTCGATAAGTTCGGCAAATGAGGACCAAAATTGTTAAAGAAAGTGTCCAATTAATCAGCTCGACGAGATTTTGAAGATGTCACAACACATCATGATTGCATCTTGTTGAATTTCCAAGAAAAATAGTACTTTAATTTCTCAAACACACAACTTTTTTGACTTTTCAGATTTTGAAGCTCGATAAGTTCGGCAAATGAGGACCAAATTTGTTAAACAAAGTGTCCAATTAATCAGTTCGACGAGATTTTGAAGATGTCACAACACATCATGATTGCATCTTGTTGCATTTCCAAGAAAAATGGTACTTTATGTGTTCAACACACAACTTTTTTGACTTTTCAAACTGTGAAGCTCGATAACTTCGGCAAATGAGTATCAAATTTGTTAAAGAAAGTGTCCAATTAATCAGCTCGACGAGATTTTGAAGATGTCATAACACATCATGATTGCATCTTGTTGAATTTCCAAGGAAAATAGTACTTTATGTGTTCAACACACAACTTTTTTGACTTTTCAAACTATGAAGCTCGATAACTTCGGCAAATGAGTATCAAATTTGTTAAAGAAAGTGTCCAATTAATCAGCTCGACGAGATTTTGAAGATGTCACAACACATCATGATTGCATCTTGTTGAATTTCCAAGAAAAATAGTACTTTACGTGTTCAACACACAACTTTTTTGACTTTTCAAACTGTGAAGCTCGATAACTTCGGCAAATGAGTATCAAATTTGTTAAAGAAAGTGTCCAATTAATCAGCTCGACGAGATTTTGAAGATGTCACAACACATCATGATTGCATCTTGTTGAATTTCCAAGAAAAATAGTACTTTACGTGTTCAACACACAACTTTTTTGACTTTTCAAACTGTGAAGCTCGATAACTTCGGCAAATGAGTATCAAATTTGTTAAACAAAGTGTCCAATTAATCAGCTCGACGAGATTTTGAAGATGTCACAACACATCATGATTGCATTTTGTTGAAGTTCCAAGAAAAATAGTACTTTACGTGCTCAACAAAGAACTTTTTTGACTTTTCAAATTTTGAAGCTCGATAAGTCCGGCAAATGAGGACCAAATTTGTTAAAGAAAGTGTCCAATTAATCAGCTCGACGAGATTTTGAAGATGTCACAACACATCATGATTGCATCTTGTTGCATTTCCAAGAAAAATGGTACTTTATGTGTTCAACACACAACTTTTTTGACTTTTCAGATTTTGAAGCTCGATAATTTCGGCAAATGAGGACCAAATTTGTTAAAGAAAGTGTCCAATTAATCAGCTCGACGAGATTTTGAAGATGTCACAACACATCATGATTGCATGATGTTGAATTTCCAAGAAAAATAGTACTTTAAGTGTTCAACACACAACTTTTTTGACTTTTCAGATTTTGAAGCTCGATAATTTCGGCAAATGAGGACCAAATTTGTTAAAGAAAGTGTCCAATTAATCAGCTCGACGAGATTTTGAAGATGTCACAACACATCATAATTGCATCTTGTTGCATTTCCAAGAAAAATGGTACTTTATGTGTTCAACACACAACTTTTTTGACTTTTCAGATTTTGAAGCTCGATAATTTCGGCAAATGAGGACCAAATTTGTTAAAGAAAGTGTCCAATTAATCAGCTCGACGAGATTTTGAAGATGTCACAACACATCATAATTGCATCTTGTTGCATTTCCAAGAAAAATGGTACTTTATGTGTTCAACACACAACTTTTTTGACTTTTCAGATTTTGAAGCTCGATAATTTCGGCAAATGAGGACCAAATTTGTTAAAGAAAGTGTCCAATTAATCAGCTCGACGAGATTTTGAAGATGTCACAACACATCATGATTGCATGATGTTGAATTTCCAAGAAAAATAGTACTTTAAGTGTTCAACACACAACTTTTTTGACTTTTCAGATTTTGAAGCTCGATAATTTCGGCAAATGAGGACCAAATGTGTTAAACAAAGTGTCCAATTAATCAGCTCGACGAGATTTTGAAGATGTCACAACACATCATGATTGCATCTTGTTGCATTTCCAAGAAAAATGGTACTTTATGTGTTCAACACACAACTTTTTTGACTTTTCAGATTTTGAAGCTCGATAATTTCGGCAAATGAGGACCAAATTTGTTAAAGAAAGTGTCCAATTAATCAGCTCGACGAGATTTTGAAGATGTCACAACACATCATGATTGCATCTTGTTGCATTTCCAAGAAAAATGGTACTTTATGTGTTCAACACACAACTTTTTTGACTTTTCAGATTTTGAAGCTCGATAATTTCGGCAAATGAGGACCAAATTTGTTAAAGAAAGTGTCCAATTAATCAGCTCGACGAGATTTTGAAGATGTCACAACACATCATGATTGCATCTTGTTGCATTTCCAAGAAAAATGGTACTTTATGTGTTCAAAACACAACTTTTTTGACTTTTCAGATTTTGAAGCTCGATAATTTCGGCAAATGAGGACCAAATGTGTTAAACAAAGTGTCCAATTAATCAGCTCGACGAGATTTTGAAGATGTCACAACACATCATGATTGCATCTTGTTGAATTTCCAAGAAAAATAGTACTTTACGTGTTCAACACACAACTTTTTTGACTTTTCAAACTGTGAAGCTCGATAACTTCGGCAAATGAGGACCAAATTTGTTAAACAAAGTGTCCAATTAATCAGCTCGACGAGATTTTGAAGATGTCACAACACATCATGATTGCATCTTGTTGAATTTCCAAGAAAAATAGTACTTTACGTGCTCAACAAACAACTTTTTTGACTTTTCAAATTTTGAAGCTCGATAAGTTCGGCAAATGAGGACCAAATTTGTTAAAGAAAGTGTCCAATTAATCAGCTCGACGAGATTTTGAAGATGTCACAACACATCATGATTGCATCTTGTTGAATTTCCAAGAAAAATAGTACTTTACGTGTTCAACACACAACTTTTTTGACTTTTCAAACTGTGAAGCTCGATAACTTCGGCAAATGAGGACCAAATTTGTTAAACAAAGTGTCCAATTAATCAGCTCGACGAGATTTTGAAGATGTCACAACACATCATGATTGCATCTTGTTGAATTTCCAAGAAAAATAGTACTTTACGTGCTCAACAAACAACTTTTTGGACTTTTCAAATTTTGAAGCTCGATAAGTTCGGCAAATGAGGACCAAATTTGTTAAACAAAGTGTCCAATTAATCAGCTCGACGAGATTTTGAAGATGTCACAACACATCATGATTGCATCTTGTTGAATTTCCAAGAAAATAGTACTTTACGTGCTCAACAAAGAACTTTTTTGACTTTTCAAATTTTGAAGCTCGATAAGTTCGGCAAATGAGGACCAAAATTGTTAAAGAAAGTGTCCAATTAATCAGCTCGACGAGATTTTGAAGATGTCACAACACATCATGATTGCATCTTGTTGAATTTCCAAGAAAAATAGTACTTTAATTTCTCAAACACACAACTTTTTTGACTTTTCAGATTTTGAAGCTCGATAAGTTCGGCAAATGAGGACCAAATTTGTTAAACAAAGTGTCCAATTAATCAGTTCGACGAGATTTTGAAGATGTCACAACACATCATGATTGCATCTTGTTGCATTTCCAAGAAAAATGGTACTTTATGTGTTCAACACACAACTTTTTTGACTTTTCAAACTGTGAAGCTCGATAACTTCGGCAAATGAGTATCAAATTTGTTAAAGAAAGTGTCCAATTAATCAGCTCGACGAGATTTTGAAGATGTCATAACACATCATGATTGCATCTTGTTGAATTTCCAAGGAAAATAGTACTTTATGTGTTCAACACACAACTTTTTTGACTTTTCAAACTATGAAGCTCGATAACTTCGGCAAATGAGTATCAAATTTGTTAAAGAAAGTGTCCAATTAATCAGCTCGACGAGATTTTGAAGATGTCACAACACATCATGATTGCATCTTGTTGAATTTTCAAGAAAAATAGTACTTTACGTGTTCAACACACAACTTTTTTGACTTTTCAAACTGTGAAGCTCGATAACTTCGGCAAATGAGTATCAAATTTGTTAAAGAAAGTGTCCAATTAATCAGCTCGACGAGATTTTGAAGATGTCACAACACATCATGATTGCATCTTATTGAATTTCCAAGAAAAATAGTACTTTACGTGTTCAACACACAACTTTTTTGACTTTTCAAACTGTGAAGCTCGATAACTTCGGCAAATGAGTATCAAATTTGTTAAAGAAAGTGTCCAATTAATCAGCTCGACGAGATTTTGAAGATGTCACAACACATCATGATTGCATCTTGTTGAATTTCCAAGAAAAATAGTACTTTACGTGTTCAACACACAACTTTTTTGACTTTTCAAACTGTGAAGCTCGATAACTTCGGCAAATGAGTATCAAATTTGTTAAAGAAAGTGTCCAATTAATCAGCTCATCGAGATTTTGAAGATGTCACAACACATCATGATTGCATCTTGTTGAATTTCTAAGAAAATAGTACTTTACGTGCTCAACAAAGAACTTTTTTGATTTTTCAGATTTTGAAGGTCGATAATTTCGGCAAATGAGGACCAAATTTGTTAAACAAAGTGTCCAATTAATCAGCTCGACGAGATTTTGAAGATGTCACAACACATCATGATTGCATCTTGTTGAATTTCCATGAAAAATAGTACTTTACGTGCTCAACAAACAACTTTTTTGACTTTTCAAATTTTGAAGCTCGATAAGTTCGGCAAATGAGGACCAAATTTGTTAAATAAAGTGTCCAATTAATCAGCTCGACGAGATTTTGAAGATGTCACAACACATCATGATTGCATCTTGTTGAATTTCCAAGAAAAATAGTACTTTACGTGCTCAACAAAGAACTTTTTTGACTTTTCAAATTTTGAAGCTCGATAATTTCGGCAAATGAGGACCAAATTTGTTAAACAAAGTGTCCAATTAATCAGCTCGACGAGATTTTGAAGATGTCACAACACATCATGATTGCATGATGTTGAATTTCCAAGAAAAATAGTACTTTAAGTGCTCAAACACACAACTTTTGAGACTTTTCAAAACTTGAAGCTCTATAACTTCGGCAAATGAGTATCAAATTTGTTAAAGAAAGTGTCCAATTAATCAGCTCGACGAGATTTTGAAGATGTCACAACACATCATGATTGCATCTTGTTGCATTTCCAAGAAAAATGGTACTTTATGTGTTCAACACACAACTTTTTTGACTTTTCAGATTTTGAAGCTCGATAATTTCGGCAAATGAGGACCAAATTTGTTAAACAAAGTGTCCAATTAATCAGCTCGACGAGATTTTGAAGATGTCACAACACATCATGATTGCATCTTGTTGCATTTCCAAGAAAAATAGTACTTTAAGTGCTCAAACACACAACTTTTGAGACTTTTCAAAATTTGAAGCTCTATAACTTCGGCAAATGAGTATCAAATTTGTTAAAGAAAGTGTCCAATTAATCAGCTCATCGAGATTTTGAAGATGTCACAACACATCATGATTGCATCTTGTTGAATTTCTAAGAAAATAGTACTTTACGTGCTCAACAAAGAACTTTTTTGATTTTTCAGATTTTGAAGGTCGATAATTTCGGCAAATGAGGACCAAATTTGTTAAACAAAGTGTCCAATTAATCAGCTCGACGAGATTTTGAAGATGTCACAACACATCATGATTGCATCTTGTTGAATTTCCATGAAAAATAGTACTTTACGTGCTCAACAAACAACTTTTTTGACTTTTCAAATTTTGAAGCTCGATAAGTTCGGCAAATGAGGACCAAATTTGTTAAACAAAGTGTCCAATTAATCAGCTCGACGAGATTTTGAAGATGTCACAACACATCATGATTGCATCTTGTTGAATTTCCAAGAAAAATAGTACTTTACGTGCTCAACAAAGAACTTTTTTGACTTTTCAAATTTTGAAGCTCGATAATTTCGGCAAATGAGGACCAAATTTGTTAAACAAAGTGTCCAATTAATCAGCTCGACGAGATTTTGAAGATGTCACAACACATCATGATTGCATCTTGTTGAATTTCCATGAAAAATAGTACTTTACGTGCTCAACAAACAACTTTTTTGACTTTTCAAATTTTGAAGCTCGATAAGTTCGGCAAATGAGGACCAAATTTGTTAAACAAAGTGTCCAATTAATCAGCTCGACGAGATTTTGAAGATGTCACAACACATCATGATTGCATCTTGTTGCATTTCCAAGAAAAATGGTACTTTATGTGTTCAACACACAACTTTTTTGACTTTTCAGATTTTGAAGCTCGATAATTTCGGCAAATGAGGACCAAATTTGTTAAAGAAAGTGTCCAATTAATCAGCTCGACGAGATTTTGAAGATGTCACAACACATCATGATTGCATCTTGTTGCATTTCCAAGAAAAATGGTACTTTATGTGTTCAACACACAACTTTTTTGACTTTTCAGATTTTGAAGCTCGATAATTTCGGCAAATGAGGACCAAATGTGTTAAACAAAGTGTCCAATTAATCAGCTCGACGAGATTTTGAAGATGTCACAACACATCATGATTGCATCTTGTTGCATTTCCAAGAAAAATGGTACTTTATGTGTTCAACACACAACTTTTTTGACTTTTCAGATTTTGAAGCTCGATAATTTCGGCAAATGAGGACCAAATGTGTTAAACAAAGTGTCCAATTAATCAGCTCGACGAGATTTTGAAGATGTCACAACACATCATGATTGCATCTTGTTGAATTTCCAAGAAAAATAGTACTTTACGTGTTCAACACACAACTTTTTTGACTTTTCAAACTGTGAAGCTCGATAACTTCGGCAAATGAGGACCAAATTTGTTAAACAAAGTGTCCAATTAATCAGCTCGACGAGATTTTGAAGATGTCACAACACATCATGATTGCATCTTGTTGAATTTCCAAGAAAAATAGTACTTTACGTGTTCAACACACAACTTTTTTGACTTTTCAAAATTTGAAGCTCTATAACTTCGGCAAATGAGTATCAAATTTGTTAAAGAAAGTGTCCAATTAATCAGCTCGACGAGATTTTGAAGATGTCACAACACATCATGATTGCATCTTGTTGAATTTCCAAGAAAAATAGTACTTTACGTGTTCAACACACAACTTTTTTGACTTTTCAAAATTTGAAGCTCTATAACTTCGGCAAATGAGTATCAAATTTGTTAAAGAAAGTGTCCAATTAATCAGCTCGACGAGATTTTGAAGATGTCACAACACATCATGATTGCATCTTGTTGAATTTCCAAGAAAAATAGTACTTTACGTGTTCAACACACAACTTTTTTGACTTTTCAAAATTTGAAGCTCTATAACTTCGGCAAATGAGTATCAAATTTGTTAAAGAAAGTGTCCAATTAATCAGCTCGACGAGATTTTGAAGATGTCACAACACATCATGATTGCATCTTGTTGCATTTCCAAGAAAAATAGTACTTTACGTGTTCAACACACAACTTTTTTGACTTTTCAAACTGTGAAGCTCTATAACTTCGGCAAATGAGTATCAAATTTGTTAAAGAAAGTGTCCAATTAATCAGCTCGACGAGATTTTGAAGATGTCACAACACATCATGATTGCATCTTGTTGCATTTCCAAGAAAAATAGTACTTTACGTGTTCAACACACAACTTTTTTGACTTTTCAAACTGTGAAGCTCTATAACTTCGGCAAATGAGTATCAAATTTGTTAAAGAAAGTGTCCAATTAATCAGCTCGACGAGATTTTGAAGATGTCACAACACATCATGATTGCATCTTGTTGCATTTCCAAGAAAAATAGTACTTTACGTGTTCAACACACAACTTTTTTGACTTTTCAAAATTTGAAGCTCTATAACTTCGGCAAATGAGTATCAAATTTGTTAAAGAAAGTGTCCAATTAATCAGCTCGACGAGATTTTGAAGATGTCACAACACATCATGATTGCATCTTGTTGCATTTCCAAGAAAAATAGTACTTTACGTGTTCAACACACAACTTTTTTGACTTTTCAAACTGTGAAGCTCTATAACTTCGGCAAATGAGTATCAAATTTGTTAAAGAAAGTGTCCAATTAATCAGCTCGACGAGATTTTGAAGATGTCACAACACATCATGATTGCATCTTGTTGAATTTCCAAGAAAAATAGTACTTTACGTGTTCAACACACAACTTTTTTGACTTTTCAAAATTTGAAGCTCTATAACTTCGGCAAATGAGTATCAAATTTGTTAAAGAAAGTGTCCAATTAATCAGCTCGACGAGATTTTGAAGATGTCACAACACATCATGATTGCATCTTGTTGAATTTCCAAGAAAAATAGTACTTTACGTGTTCAACACACAACTTTTTTGACTTTTCAAAATTTGAAGCTCTTTAACTTCGGCAAATGAGTATCAAATTTGTTAAAGAAAGTGTCCAATTAATCAGCTCGACGAGATTTTGAAGATGTCACAACACATCATGATTGCATCTTGTTGAATTTCCAAGAAAAATAGTACTTTACGTGTTCAACACACAACTTTTTTGACTTTTCAAACTGTGAAGCTCGATAACTTCGGCAAATGAGTATCAAATTTGTTAAACAAAGTGTCCAATTAATCAGCTCGACGAGATTTTGAAGATGTCACAACACATCATGATTGCATTTTGTTGAAGTTCCAAGAAAAATAGTACTTTACGTGCTCAACAAAGAACTTTTTTGACTTTTCAAATTTTGAAGCTCGATAAGTCCGGCAAATGAGGACCAAATTTGTTAAAGAAAGTGTCCAATTAATCAGCTCGACGAGATTTTGAAGATGTCACAACACATCATGATTGCATCTTGTTGAATTTCCAAGAAAAATAGTACTTTACGTGTTCAACACACAACTTTTTTGACTTTTCAAACTGTGAATCTCGATAACTTCGGCAAATGAGTATCAAATTTGTTAAAGAAAGTGTCCAATTAATCAGCTCGACGAGATTTTGAAGATGTCACAACACATCATGATTGCATCTTGTTGAATTTCCAAGAAAAATAGTACTTTACGTGTTCAACACACAACTTTTTTGACTTTTCAAAATTTGAAGCTCTATAACTTCGGCAAATGAGTATCAAATTTGTTAAAGAAAGTGTCCAATTAATCAGCTCGACGAGATTTTGAAGATGTCACAACACATCATGATTGCATCTTGTTGAATTTCCAAGAAAAATAGTACTTTACGTGTTCAACACACAACTTTTTTGACTTTTCAAAATTTGAAGCTCTATAACTTCGGCAAATGAGTATCAAATTTGTTAAAGAAAGTGTCCACTTAATCAGCTCGACGAGATTTTGAAGATGTCACAACACATCATGATTGCATCTTGTTGCATTTCCAAGAAAAATAGTACTTTACGTGTTCAACACTCAACTTTTTTGACTTTTCAAACTGTGAAGCTCTATAACTTCGGCAAATGAGTATCAAATTTGTTAAAGAAAGTGTCCAATTAATCAGCTCGACGAGATTTTGAAGATGTCACAACACATCATGATTGCATCTTGTTGAATTTCCAAGAAAAATAGTACTTTACGTGTTCAACACACAACTTTTTTGCCTTTTCAAAATTTGAAGCTCTATAACTTCGGCAAATGAGTATCAAATTTGTTAAAGAAAGTGTCCAATTAATCAGCTCGACGAGATTTTGAAGATGTCACAACACATCATGATTGCATCTTGTTGAATTTCCAAGAAAAATAGTACTTTACGTGTTCAACACACAACTTTTTTGACTTTTCAAAATTTGAAGCTCTTTAACTTCGGCAAATGAGTATCAAATTTGTTAAACAAAGTGTCCAATTAATCAGCTCGACGAGATTTTGAAGATGTCACAACACATCATGATTGCATGATGTTGAATTTCCAAGAAAAATAGTACTTTAAGTGCTCAAACACACAACTTTTGAGACTTTTCAAAATTTGAAGCTCTATAACTTCGGCAAATGAGTATCAAATTTGTTAAAGAAAGTGTCCAATTAATCAGCTCGACGAGATTTTGAAGATGTCACAACACATCATGATTACATCTTGTTGCATTTCCAAGAAAAATGGTACTTTATGTGTTCAACACACAACTTTTTTGACTTTTCAGATTTTGAAGCTCGATAATTTCGGCAAATGAGGACCAAATTTGTTAAAGAAAGTGTCCAATTAATCAGCTCGACGAGATTTTGAAGATGTCACAACACATCATGATTGCATGATGTTGAATTTCCAAGAAAAATAGTACTTTAAGTGTTCAACACACAACTTTTTTGACTTTTCAGATTTTGAAGCTCGATAATTTCGGCAAATGAGGACCCAATTTGTTAAAGAAAGTGTCCAATTAATCAGCTCGACGAGATTTTGAAGATGTCACAACACATCATGATTGCATCTTGTTGAATTTCCAAGGAAAATAGTACTTTATGTATTCAACACACAACTTTTTTGACTTTTCAAACTGTGAATCTCGATAACTTCGGCAAATGAGTATCAAATTTGTTAAAGAAAGTGTCCAATTAATCAGCTCAACGAGATTTTGAAGATGTCACAACACATCATGATTGCATCTTGTTGCATTTCCAAGAAAAATGGTACTTTATGTGTTCAACAAACAACTTTTTTGACTTTTCAGATTTTGAAGCTCG
This sequence comes from Euwallacea fornicatus, assembly GCF_040115645.1. Lineage (NCBI taxonomy): Eukaryota > Metazoa > Arthropoda > Insecta > Coleoptera > Curculionidae > Euwallacea > Euwallacea fornicatus. Next base: position 29,301 of record NW_027096034.1, read on the forward strand.
ATAATTTCGGCAAATGAGGACCAAATTTGTTAAAGACAGTGTCCAATTAATCAGCTCGACGAGATTTTGAAGATGTCACAACACATCATGATTGCATCTTGTTGCATTTCCAAGAAAAATGGTACTTTATGTGTTCAACACACAACTTTTTTGACTTTTCAGATTTTGAAGCTCGATAAGTCCGGCAAATGAGGACCAAATTTGTTAAAGACAGTGTCCAATTAATCAGCTCGACGAGATTTTGAAGATGTCACAACACATCATGATTGCATCTTGTTGCATTTCCAAGAAAAATGGTACTTTATGTGTTCAACACACAACTTTTTTGACTTTTCAGATTTTGAAGCTCGATAATTTCGGCAAATGAGGACCAAATTTGTTAAAGAAAGTGTCCAATTAATCAGCTCGACGAGATTTTGAAGATGTCACAACACATCATGATTGCATGATGTTGAATTTCCAAGAAAAATAGTACTTTAAGTGTTCAACACACAACTTTTTTGACTTTTCAGATTTTGAAGCTCGATAACTTCGGCAAATGAGTATCAAATTTGTTAAAGAAAGTGTCCAATTAATCAGCTCGACGAGATTTTGAAGATGTCACAACACATCATGATTGCATCTTGTTGCATTTCCAAGAAAAATGGTACTTTATGTGTTCAACACACAACTTTTTTGACTTTTCAGATTTTGAAGCTCGATAAGTTCGGCAAATGAGGACCAAATTTGTTAAAGACAGTGTCCAATTAATCAGCTCATCGAGATTTTGAAGATGTCACAACACATCATGATTGCATCTTGTTGCATTTCCAAGAAAAATGGTACTTTATGTGTTCAACACACAACTTTTTTGACTTTTCAGATTTTGAAGCTCGATAAGTCCGGCAAATGAGGACCAAATTTGTTAAAGACAGTGTCCAATTAATCAGCTCGACGAGATTTTGAAGATGTCACAACACATCATGATTGCATCTTGTTGCATTTCCAAGAAAAATGGTACTTTATGTGTTCAACACACAACTTTTTTGACTTTTCAGATTTTGAAGCTCGATAATTTCGGCAAATGAGGACCAAATTTGTTAAAGAAAGTGTCCAATTAATCAGCTCGACGAGATTTTGAAGATGTCACAACACATCTTGATTGCATGATGTTGAATTTCCAAGAAAAATAGTACTTTAAGTGTTCAACACACAACTTTTTTGACTTTTCAGATTTTGAAGCTCGATAATTTCGGCAAATGAGGACCCAATTTGTTAAAGAAAGTGTCCAATTAATCAGCTCGACGAGATTTTGAAGATGTCACAACACATCATGATTGCATCTTGTTGAATTTCCAAGGAAAATAGTACTTTATGTATTCAACACACAACTTTTTTGACTTTTCAAACTGTGAATCTCGATAACTTCGGCAAATGAGTATCAAATTTGTTAAAGAAAGTGTCCAATTAATCAGCTCAACGAGATTTTGAAGATGTCACAACACATCATGATTGCATCTTGTTGCATTTCCAAGAAAAATGGTACTTTATGTGTTCAACACACAACTTTTTTGACTTTTCAGATTTTGAAGCTCGATAATTTCGGCAAATGAGGACCAAATTTGTTAAACAAAGTGTCCAATTAATCAGCTCGACGAGATTTTGAAGATGTCACAACACATCATGATTGCATGATGTTGAATTTCCAAGAAAAATAGTACTTTAAGTGCTCAAACACACAACTTTTGAGACTTTTCAAAACTTGAAGCTCTATAACTTCGGCAAATGAGTATCAAATTTGTTAAAGAAAGTGTCCAATTAATCAGCTCGACGAGATTTTGAAGATGTCACAACACATCATGATTGCATCTTGTTGCATTTCCAAGAAAAATGGTACTTTATGTGTTCAACACACAACTTTTTTGACTTTTCAGATTTTGAAGCTCGATAATTTCGGCAAATGAGGACCAAATTTGTTAAACAAAGTGTCCAATTAATCAGCTCGACGAGATTTTGAAGATGTCACAACACATCATGATTGCATCTTGTTGAATTTCCAAGAAAAATAGTACTTTACGTGTTCAACACACAACTTTTTTGACTTTTCAAACTGTGAAGCTCGATAAGTTCGGCAAATGAGGACCAAATTTGTTAAACAAAGTGTCCAATTAATCAGCTCGACGAGATTTTGAAGATGTCACAACACATCATGATTGCATCTTGTTGCATTTCCAAGAAAAATGGTACTTTATGTGTTCAACACACAACTTTTTTGACTTTTCAGATTTTGAAGCTCGATAATTTCGGCAAATGAGGACCAAATTTGTTAAAGAAAGTGTCCAATTAATCAGCTCGACGAGATTTTGAAGATGTCACAACACATCATGATTGCATCTTGTTGAATTTCCAAGAAAAATAGTACTTTACGTGTTCAACACACAACTTTTTTGACTTTTCAAACTGTGAAGCTCGATAAGTTCGGCAAATGAGGACCAAATTTGTTAAACAAAGTGTCCAATTAATCAGCTCGACGAGATTTTGAAGATGTCACAACACATCATGATTGCATCTTGTTGCATTTCCAAGAAAAATGGTACTTTATGTGTTCAACACACAACTTTTTTGACTTTTCAGATTTTGAAGCTCGATAATTTCGGCAAATGAGGACCAAATGTGTTAAACAAAGTGTCCAATTAATCAGCTCGACGAGATTTTGAAGATGTCACAACACATCATGATTGCATCTTGTTGAATTTCCAAGAAAAATAGTACTTTACGTGTTCAACACACAACTTTTTTGACTTTTCAAACTGTGAAGCTCGATAACTTCGGCAAATGAGGACCAAATTTGTTAAACAAAGTGTCCAATTAATCAGCTCGACGAGATTTTGAAGATGTCACAACACATCATGATTGCATCTTGTTGAATTTCCAAGAAAAATAGTACTTTACGTGCTCAACAAACAACTTTTTTGACTTTTCAAATTTTGAAGCTCGATAAGTTCGGCAAATGAGGACCAAATTTGTTAAAGAAAATGTCCAATTAATCAGCTCGACGAGATTTTGAAGATGTCACAACACATCATGATTGCATCTTGTTGAATTTCCAAGAAAAATAGTACTTTACGTGTTCAACACACAACTTTTTTGACTTTTCAAACTGTGAAGCTCGATAACTTCGGCAAATGAGGACCAAATTTGTTAAACAAAGTGTCCAATTAATCAGCTCGACGAGATTTTGAAGATGTCACAACACATCATGATTGCATCTTGTTGAATTTCCAAGAAAAATAGTACTTTACGTGCTCAACAAACAACTTTTTTGACTTTTCAAATTTTGAAGCTCGATAAGTTCGGCAAATGAGGACCAAATTTGTTAAACAAAGTGTCCAATTAATCAGCTCGACGAGATTTTGAAGATGTCACAACACATCATGATTGCATCTTGTTGAATTTCCAAGAAAATAGTACTTTACGTGCTCAACAAAGAACTTTTTTGACTTTTCAAATTTTGAAGCTCGATAAGTTCGGCAAATGAGGACCAAAATTGTTAAAGAAAGTGTCCAATTAATCAGCTCGACGAGATTTTGAAGATGTCACAACACATCATGATTGCATCTTGTTGAATTTCCAAGAAAAATAGTACTTTAATTTCTCAAACACACAACTTTTTTGACTTTTCAGATTTTGAAGCTCGATAAGTTCGGCAAATGAGGACCAAATTTGTTAAACAAAGTGTCCAATTAATCAGTTCGACGAGATTTTGAAGATGTCACAACACATCATGATTGCATCTTGTTGCATTTCCAAGAAAAATGGTACTTTATGTGTTCAACACACAACTTTTTTGACTTTTCAAACTGTGAAGCTCGATAACTTCGGCAAATGAGTATCAAATTTGTTAAAGAAAGTGTCCAATTAATCAGCTCGACGAGATTTTGAAGATGTCATAACACATCATGATTGCATCTTGTTGAATTTCCAAGGAAAATAGTACTTTATGTGTTCAACACACAACTTTTTTGACTTTTCAAACTATGAAGCTCGATAACTTCGGCAAATGAGTATCAAATTTGTTAAAGAAAGTGTCCAATTAATCAGCTCGACGAGATTTTGAAGATGTCACAACACATCATGATTGCATCTTGTTGAATTTCCAAGAAAAATAGTACTTTACGTGTTCAACACACAACTTTTTTGACTTTTCAAACTGTGAAGCTCGATAACTTCGGCAAATGAGTATCAAATTTGTTAAAGAAAGTGTCCAATTAATCAGCTCGACGAGATTTTGAAGATGTCACAACACATCATGATTGCATCTTGTTGAATTTCCAAGAAAAATAGTACTTTACGTGTTCAACACACAACTTTTTTGACTTTTCAAACTGTGAAGCTCGATAACTTCGGCAAATGAGTATCAAATTTGTTAAACAAAGTGTCCAATTAATCAGCTCGACGAGATTTTGAAGATGTCACAACACATCATGATTGCATTTTGTTGAAGTTCCAAGAAAAATAGTACTTTACGTGCTCAACAAAGAACTTTTTTGACTTTTCAAATTTTGAAGCTCGATAAGTCCGGCAAATGAGGACCAAATTTGTTAAAGAAAGTGTCCAATTAATCAGCTCGACGAGATTTTGAAGATGTCACAACACATCATGATTGCATCTTGTTGCATTTCCAAGAAAAATGGTACTTTATGTGTTCAACACACAACTTTTTTGACTTTTCAGATTTTGAAGCTCGATAATTTCGGCAAATGAGGACCAAATTTGTTAAAGAAAGTGTCCAATTAATCAGCTCGACGAGATTTTGAAGATGTCACAACACATCATGATTGCATGATGTTGAATTTCCAAGAAAAATAGTACTTTAAGTGTTCAACACACAACTTTTTTGACTTTTCAGATTTTGAAGCTCGATAATTTCGGCAAATGAGGACCAAATTTGTTAAAGAAAGTGTCCAATTAATCAGCTCGACGAGATTTTGAAGATGTCACAACACATCATAATTGCATCTTGTTGCATTTCCAAGAAAAATGGTACTTTATGTGTTCAACACACAACTTTTTTGACTTTTCAGATTTTGAAGCTCGATAATTTCGGCAAATGAGGACCAAATTTGTTAAAGAAAGTGTCCAATTAATCAGCTCGACGAGATTTTGAAGATGTCACAACACATCATAATTGCATCTTGTTGCATTTCCAAGAAAAATGGTACTTTATGTGTTCAACACACAACTTTTTTGACTTTTCAGATTTTGAAGCTCGATAATTTCGGCAAATGAGGACCAAATTTGTTAAAGAAAGTGTCCAATTAATCAGCTCGACGAGATTTTGAAGATGTCACAACACATCATGATTGCATGATGTTGAATTTCCAAGAAAAATAGTACTTTAAGTGTTCAACACACAACTTTTTTGACTTTTCAGATTTTGAAGCTCGATAATTTCGGCAAATGAGGACCAAATGTGTTAAACAAAGTGTCCAATTAATCAGCTCGACGAGATTTTGAAGATGTCACAACACATCATGATTGCATCTTGTTGCATTTCCAAGAAAAATGGTACTTTATGTGTTCAACACACAACTTTTTTGACTTTTCAGATTTTGAAGCTCGATAATTTCGGCAAATGAGGACCAAATTTGTTAAAGAAAGTGTCCAATTAATCAGCTCGACGAGATTTTGAAGATGTCACAACACATCATGATTGCATCTTGTTGCATTTCCAAGAAAAATGGTACTTTATGTGTTCAACACACAACTTTTTTGACTTTTCAGATTTTGAAGCTCGATAATTTCGGCAAATGAGGACCAAATTTGTTAAAGAAAGTGTCCAATTAATCAGCTCGACGAGATTTTGAAGATGTCACAACACATCATGATTGCATCTTGTTGCATTTCCAAGAAAAATGGTACTTTATGTGTTCAAAACACAACTTTTTTGACTTTTCAGATTTTGAAGCTCGATAATTTCGGCAAATGAGGACCAAATGTGTTAAACAAAGTGTCCAATTAATCAGCTCGACGAGATTTTGAAGATGTCACAACACATCATGATTGCATCTTGTTGAATTTCCAAGAAAAATAGTACTTTACGTGTTCAACACACAACTTTTTTGACTTTTCAAACTGTGAAGCTCGATAACTTCGGCAAATGAGGACCAAATTTGTTAAACAAAGTGTCCAATTAATCAGCTCGACGAGATTTTGAAGATGTCACAACACATCATGATTGCATCTTGTTGAATTTCCAAGAAAAATAGTACTTTACGTGCTCAACAAACAACTTTTTTGACTTTTCAAATTTTGAAGCTCGATAAGTTCGGCAAATGAGGACCAAATTTGTTAAAGAAAGTGTCCAATTAATCAGCTCGACGAGATTTTGAAGATGTCACAACACATCATGATTGCATCTTGTTGAATTTCCAAGAAAAATAGTACTTTACGTGTTCAACACACAACTTTTTTGACTTTTCAAACTGTGAAGCTCGATAACTTCGGCAAATGAGGACCAAATTTGTTAAACAAAGTGTCCAATTAATCAGCTCGACGAGATTTTGAAGATGTCACAACACATCATGATTGCATCTTGTTGAATTTCCAAGAAAAATAGTACTTTACGTGCTCAACAAACAACTTTTTGGACTTTTCAAATTTTGAAGCTCGATAAGTTCGGCAAATGAGGACCAAATTTGTTAAACAAAGTGTCCAATTAATCAGCTCGACGAGATTTTGAAGATGTCACAACACATCATGATTGCATCTTGTTGAATTTCCAAGAAAATAGTACTTTACGTGCTCAACAAAGAACTTTTTTGACTTTTCAAATTTTGAAGCTCGATAAGTTCGGCAAATGAGGACCAAAATTGTTAAAGAAAGTGTCCAATTAATCAGCTCGACGAGATTTTGAAGATGTCACAACACATCATGATTGCATCTTGTTGAATTTCCAAGAAAAATAGTACTTTAATTTCTCAAACACACAACTTTTTTGACTTTTCAGATTTTGAAGCTCGATAAGTTCGGCAAATGAGGACCAAATTTGTTAAACAAAGTGTCCAATTAATCAGTTCGACGAGATTTTGAAGATGTCACAACACATCATGATTGCATCTTGTTGCATTTCCAAGAAAAATGGTACTTTATGTGTTCAACACACAACTTTTTTGACTTTTCAAACTGTGAAGCTCGATAACTTCGGCAAATGAGTATCAAATTTGTTAAAGAAAGTGTCCAATTAATCAGCTCGACGAGATTTTGAAGATGTCATAACACATCATGATTGCATCTTGTTGAATTTCCAAGGAAAATAGTACTTTATGTGTTCAACACACAACTTTTTTGACTTTTCAAACTATGAAGCTCGATAACTTCGGCAAATGAGTATCAAATTTGTTAAAGAAAGTGTCCAATTAATCAGCTCGACGAGATTTTGAAGATGTCACAACACATCATGATTGCATCTTGTTGAATTTTCAAGAAAAATAGTACTTTACGTGTTCAACACACAACTTTTTTGACTTTTCAAACTGTGAAGCTCGATAACTTCGGCAAATGAGTATCAAATTTGTTAAAGAAAGTGTCCAATTAATCAGCTCGACGAGATTTTGAAGATGTCACAACACATCATGATTGCATCTTATTGAATTTCCAAGAAAAATAGTACTTTACGTGTTCAACACACAACTTTTTTGACTTTTCAAACTGTGAAGCTCGATAACTTCGGCAAATGAGTATCAAATTTGTTAAAGAAAGTGTCCAATTAATCAGCTCGACGAGATTTTGAAGATGTCACAACACATCATGATTGCATCTTGTTGAATTTCCAAGAAAAATAGTACTTTACGTGTTCAACACACAACTTTTTTGACTTTTCAAACTGTGAAGCTCGATAACTTCGGCAAATGAGTATCAAATTTGTTAAAGAAAGTGTCCAATTAATCAGCTCATCGAGATTTTGAAGATGTCACAACACATCATGATTGCATCTTGTTGAATTTCTAAGAAAATAGTACTTTACGTGCTCAACAAAGAACTTTTTTGATTTTTCAGATTTTGAAGGTCGATAATTTCGGCAAATGAGGACCAAATTTGTTAAACAAAGTGTCCAATTAATCAGCTCGACGAGATTTTGAAGATGTCACAACACATCATGATTGCATCTTGTTGAATTTCCATGAAAAATAGTACTTTACGTGCTCAACAAACAACTTTTTTGACTTTTCAAATTTTGAAGCTCGATAAGTTCGGCAAATGAGGACCAAATTTGTTAAATAAAGTGTCCAATTAATCAGCTCGACGAGATTTTGAAGATGTCACAACACATCATGATTGCATCTTGTTGAATTTCCAAGAAAAATAGTACTTTACGTGCTCAACAAAGAACTTTTTTGACTTTTCAAATTTTGAAGCTCGATAATTTCGGCAAATGAGGACCAAATTTGTTAAACAAAGTGTCCAATTAATCAGCTCGACGAGATTTTGAAGATGTCACAACACATCATGATTGCATCTTGTTGCATTTCCAAGAAAAATAGTACTTTAAGTGCTCAAACACACAACTTTTGAGACTTTTCAAAATTTGAAGCTCTATAACTTCGGCAAATGAGTATCAAATTTGTTAAAGAAAGTGTCCAATTAATCAGCTCATCGAGATTTTGAAGATGTCACAACACATCATGATTGCATCTTGTTGAATTTCTAAGAAAATAGTACTTTACGTGCTCAACAAAGAACTTTTTTGATTTTTCAGATTTTGAAGGTCGATAATTTCGGCAAATGAGGACCAAATTTGTTAAACAAAGTGTCCAATTAATCAGCTCGACGAGATTTTGAAGATGTCACAACACATCATGATTGCATCTTGTTGAATTTCCATGAAAAATAGTACTTTACGTGCTCAACAAACAACTTTTTTGACTTTTCAAATTTTGAAGCTCGATAAGTTCGGCAAATGAGGACCAAATTTGTTAAACAAAGTGTCCAATTAATCAGCTCGACGAGATTTTGAAGATGTCACAACACATCATGATTGCATCTTGTTGAATTTCCAAGAAAAATAGTACTTTACGTGCTCAACAAAGAACTTTTTTGACTTTTCAAATTTTGAAGCTCGATAATTTCGGCAAATGAGGACCAAATTTGTTAAACAAAGTGTCCAATTAATCAGCTCGACGAGATTTTGAAGATGTCACAACACATCATGATTGCATCTTGTTGAATTTCCATGAAAAATAGTACTTTACGTGCTCAACAAACAACTTTTTTGACTTTTCAAATTTTGAAGCTCGATAAGTTCGGCAAATGAGGACCAAATTTGTTAAACAAAGTGTCCAATTAATCAGCTCGACGAGATTTTGAAGATGTCACAACACATCATGATTGCATCTTGTTGCATTTCCAAGAAAAATGGTACTTTATGTGTTCAACACACAACTTTTTTGACTTTTCAGATTTTGAAGCTCGATAATTTCGGCAAATGAGGACCAAATTTGTTAAAGAAAGTGTCCAATTAATCAGCTCGACGAGATTTTGAAGATGTCACAACACATCATGATTGCATCTTGTTGCATTTCCAAGAAAAATGGTACTTTATGTGTTCAACACACAACTTTTTTGACTTTTCAGATTTTGAAGCTCGATAATTTCGGCAAATGAGGACCAAATGTGTTAAACAAAGTGTCCAATTAATCAGCTCGACGAGATTTTGAAGATGTCACAACACATCATGATTGCATCTTGTTGCATTTCCAAGAAAAATGGTACTTTATGTGTTCAACACACAACTTTTTTGACTTTTCAGATTTTGAAGCTCGATAATTTCGGCAAATGAGGACCAAATGTGTTAAACAAAGTGTCCAATTAATCAGCTCGACGAGATTTTGAAGATGTCACAACACATCATGATTGCATCTTGTTGAATTTCCAAGAAAAATAGTACTTTACGTGTTCAACACACAACTTTTTTGACTTTTCAAACTGTGAAGCTCGATAACTTCGGCAAATGAGGACCAAATTTGTTAAACAAAGTGTCCAATTAATCAGCTCGACGAGATTTTGAAGATGTCACAACACATCATGATTGCATCTTGTTGAATTTCCAAGAAAAATAGTACTTTACGTGCTCAACAAACAACTTTTTGGACTTTTCAAATTTTGAAGCTCGATAAGTTCGGCAAATGAGTATCAAATTTGTTAAAGAAAGTGTCCAATTAATCAGCTCATCGAGATTTTGAAGATGTCACAACACATCATGATTGCATCTTGTTGAATTTCCAAGAAAAATAGTACTTTACGTGTTCAACACACAACTTTTTTGACTTTTCAAACTGTGAAGCTCGATAACTTCGGCAAATGAGTATCAAATTTGTTAAAGAAAGTGTCCAATTAATCAGCTCGACGAGATTTTGAAGATGTCACAACACATCATGATTGCATCTTGTTGAATTTCCATGAAAAATAGTACTTTACGTGCTCAACAAACAACTTTTTTGACTTTTCAAATTTTGAAGCTCGATAAGTTCGGCAAATGAGGACCAAATTTGTTAAACAAAGTGTCCAATTAATCAGCTCGACGAGATTTTGAAGATGTCACAACACATCATGATTGCATCTTGTTGAATTTCCAAGAAAAATAGTACTTTACGTGCTCAACAAAGAACTTTTTTGACTTTTCAAATTTTGAAGCTCGATAATTTCGGCAAATGAGGACCAAATTTGTTAAACAAAGTGTCCAATTAATCAGCTCGACGAGATTTTGAAGATGTAACAACACATCATGATTGCATCTTGTTGAATTTCCAAGAAAAATAGTACTTTACGTGCTCAACAAAGAACTTTTTTGACTTTTCAAATTTTGAAGCTCGATAAGTTCGGCAAATGAGGACCAAATTTGTTAAAGAAAGTGTCCAATTAATCAGCTCGACGAGATTTTGAAGATGTCACAACACATCATGATTGCATGATGTTGAATTTCCAAGAAAAATAGTACTTTAAGTGCTCAAACACAACTTTTGAGACTTTTCAAAATTTGAAGCTCTATAACTTCGGCAAATGAGTATCAAATTTGTTAAAGAAAGTGTCCAATTAATCAGCTCGACGAGATTTTGAAGATGTCACAACACATCATGATTGCATCTTGTTGCATTTCCAAGAAAAATGGTACTTTATGTGTTCAACACACAACTTTTTTGACTTTTCAGATTTTGAAGCTCGATAATTTCGGCAAATGAGGACCAAATTTGTTAAAGAAAGTGTCCAATTAATCAGCTCGACGAGATTTTGAAGATGTCACAACACATCATGATTGCATCTTGTTGAATTTCCAAGAAAAATAGTACTTTACGTGCTCAACAAAGAACTTTTTTGACTTTTCAAATTTTGAAGCTCGATAAGTTCGGCAAATGAGTATCAAATTTGTTAAAGAAAGTGTCCAATTAATCAGCTCAACGAGATTTTGAAGATGTCACAACACATCATGATTGCATCTTGTTGAATTTCCAAGAAAAATAGTACTTTACGTGCTCAACAAAGAACTTTTTTGACTTTTCAAATTTTGAAGCTCGATAAGTTCGGCAAATGAGGACCAAATTTGTTAAAGAAAGTGTCCAATTAATCAGCTCGACGAGATTTTGAAGATGTCACAACACATCATGATTGCATGATGTTGAATTTCCAAGAAAAATAGTACTTTAAGTGCTCAAACACAACTTTTGAGACTTTTCAAAATTTGAAGCTCTATAACTTCGGCAAATGAGTATCAAATTTGTTAAAGAAAGTGTCCAATTAATCAGCTCGACGAGATTTTGAAGATGTCACAACACATCATGATTGCATCTTGTTGCATTTCCAAGAAAAATGGTACTTTATGTGTTCAACACACAACTTTTTTGACTTTTCAGATTTTGAAGCTCGATAATTTCGGCAAATGAGGACCAAATTTGTTAAAGAAAGTGTCCAATTAATCAGCTCGACGAGATTTTGAAGATGTCACAACACATCATGATTGCATCTTGTTGAATTTCCAAGAAAAATAGTACTTTACGTGCTCAACAAAGAACTTTTTTGACTTTTCAAATTTTGAAGCTCGATAAGTTCGGCAAATGAGTATCAAATTTGTTAAAGAAAGTGTCCAATTAATCAGCTCAATGAGGTTTTAAAGATGTCACAACACATCATGATTGCATCTTGTTGAATTTCCAAGAAAAATAGTACTTTAGGTGCTCAAAGACACAACTTTTTTGACTTTTCAAACTTTGAAGCTCGATAAGTTCGGCAAATGAGGACCAAATTTGTTAAAGAAAGTGTCCAATTAATCAGCTCGACGTGATTTTGAAGATGTCACAACACATTATGATTGCATCTTGTTGAATTTCCAAGAAAAATAGTACTTTACGTGTTCAACACACAACTTTTTTGACTTTTCAAACTGTGAAGCTCGATAACTTCGGCAAATGAGTATCAAATTTGTTAAAGAAAGTGTCCAATTAATCAGCTCGACGAGATTTTGAAGATGTCACAACACATCATGATTGCATCTTGTTGAATTTCCAAGAAAAATAGTACTTTAGGTGCTCAAAGACACAACTTTTTTGACTTTTCAAATTTTGAAGCTCGATAAGTTCGGCAAATGAGGACCAAATTTGTTAAAGAAAGTGTCCAATTAATCAGCTCGACGAGATTTTGAAGATGTCACAACACATCATGATTGCATCTTGTTGAATTTCCAAGAAAAATAGTACTTTACGTGCTCAACAAAGACCTTTTTTGACTTTTCAAATTTTGAAGCTCGATAAGTTCGGCAAATGAGGACCAAATTTGTTAAAGCAAGTGTCCAATTAATCAGCTCGACGAGATTTTGAAGATGTCACAACACATCATGATTGCATCTTGTTGAATTTCCAAGAAAAATAGTACTTTACGTGCTCAACAAAGAACTTTTTTGACTTTTCAAATTTTGAAGCTCGATAAGTTCGGCAAATGAGTATCAAATTTGTTAAAGAAAGTGTCCAATTAATCAGCTCAACGAGATTTTGAAGATGTCACAACACATCATGATTGCATCTTGTTGAATTTCCAAGAAAAATAGTACTTTACGTGCTCAACAAAGAACTTTTTTGACTTTTCAAATTTTGAAGCTCGATAAGTTCGGCAAATGAGGACCAAATTTGTTAAACAAAGTGTCCAATTAATCAGCTCGACGAGATTTTGAAGATGTCACAACACATCATGATTGCATTTTGTTGAATTTCCAAGAAAAATAGTACTTTACGTGCTCAACAAAGAACTTTTTTGACTTTTCAAATTTTGAAGCTCGATAAGTTCGGCAAATGAGGACCAAATTTGTTAAAGAAAGTGTCCAATTAATCAGCTCAATGAGGTTTTAAAGATGTCACAACACATCATGATTGCATCTTGTTGAATTTCCAAGAAAAATAGTACTTTAGGTGCTCAAAGACACAACTTTTTTGACTTTTCAAATTTTGAAGCTCGATAAGTTCGGCAAATGAGGACCAAATTTGTTAAAGAAAGTGTCCAATTAATCAGCTCGACGAGATTTTGAAGATGTCACAACACATCATGATTGCATCTTGTTGAATTTCCAAGAAAATAGTACTTTACGTGCTCAACAAAGAACTTTTTTGACTTTTCAAATTTTGAAGCTCGATAAGTTCGGCAAATGAGGACCAAATTTGTTAAAGAAAGTGTCCAATTAATCAGCTCGACGAGATTTTGAAGATGTCACAACACATCATGATTGCATCTTGTTGCATTTCCAAGAAAAATGGTACTTTATGTGTTCAACACACAACTTTTTTGACTTTTCAGATTTTGAAGCTCGATAATTTCGGCACATGAGGACCAAATTTGTTAAACAAAGTGTCCAATTAATCAGCTCGACGAGATTTTGAAGATGTCACAGCACATCATGATTGCATCTTGTTGAATTTCCAAGAAAAATAGTACTTTATGTGTTCAACACACAACTTTTTTGACTTTTCAAATTTTGAAGCTCGATAAGTTCGGCAAATGAGGACCAAATTTGTTAAAGAAAGTGTCCAATTAATCAGCTCGACGAGATTTTGAAGATGTCACAACACATCATGATTGCATCTTGTTGCATTTCCAAGAAAAATGGTACTTTACGTGCTCAACAAATAACTTTTTTGACTTTTCAGATTTTGAAGCTCGATAAGTTCGGCAAATGAGGACCAAATTTGTTAAAGAAAGTGTCCAATTAATCAGCTCGACGAGATTTTGAAGATGTCACAACACATCATGATTGCATGATGTTGAATTTCCAAGAAAAATAGTACTTTAAGTGCTCAAACACAACTTTTGAGACTTTTCAAAATTTGAAGCTCTATAACTTCGGCAAATGAGTATCAAATTTGTTAAAGAAAGTGTCCAATTAATCAGCTCGACGAGATTTTGAAGATGTCACAACACATCATGATTGCATCTTGTTGCATTTCCAAGAAAAATGGTACTTTATGTGTTCAACACACAACTTTTTTGACTTTTCAGATTTTGAAGCTCGATAATTTCGGCAAATGAGGACCAAATTTGTTAAAGAAAGTGTCCAATTAATCAGCTCGACGAGATTTTGAAGATGTCACAACACATCATGATTGCATCTTGTTGAATTTCCAAGAAAAATAGTACTTTACGTGCTCAACAAAGAACTTTTTTGACTTTTCAAATTTTGAAGCTCGATAAGTTCGGCAAATGAGTATCAAATTTGTTAAAGAAAGTGTCCAATTAATCAGCTCAACGAGATTTTGAAGATGTCACAACACATCATGATTGCATCTTGTTGAATTTCCAAGAAAAATAGTACTTTACGTGCTCAACAAAGAACTTTTTTGACTTTTCAAATTTTGAAGCTCGATAAGTTCGGCAAATGAGGACCAAATTTGTTAAAGAAAGTGTCCAATTAATCAGCTCGACGAGATTTTGAAGATGTCACAACACATCATGATTGCATGATGTTGAATTTCCAAGAAAAATAGTACTTTAAGTGCTCAAACACAACTTTTGAGACTTTTCAAAATTTGAAGCTCTATAACTTCGGCAAATGAGTATCAAATTTGTTAAAGAAAGTGTCCAATTAATCAGCTCGACGAGATTTTGAAGATGTCACAACACATCATGATTGCATCTTGTTGCATTTCCAAGAAAAATGGTACTTTATGTGTTCAACACACAACTTTTTTGACTTTTCAAACTTTGAAGCTCGATAAGTTCGGCAAATGAGGACCAAATTTGTTAAAGAAAGTGTCCAATTAATCAGCTCGACGTGATTTTGAAGATGTCACAACACATTATGATTGCATCTTGTTGAATTTCCAAGAAAAATAGTACTTTACGTGTTCAACACACAACTTTTTTGACTTTTCAAACTGTGAAGCTCGATAACTTCGGCAAATGAGTATCAAATTTGTTAAAGAAAGTGTCCAATTAATCAGCTCGACGAGATTTTGAAGATGTCACAACACATCATGATTGCATCTTGTTGAATTTCCAAGAAAAATAGTACTTTAGGTGCTCAAAGACACAACTTTTTTGACTTTTCAAATTTTGAAGCTCGATAAGTTCGGCAAATGAGGACCAAATTTGTTAAAGAAAGTGTCCAATTAATCAGCTCGACGAGATTTTGAAGATGTCACAACACATCATGATTGCATCTTGTTGAATTTCCAAGAAAAATAGTACTTTACGTGCTCAACAAAGACCTTTTTTGACTTTTCAAATTTTGAAGCTCGATAAGTTCGGCAAATGAGGACCAAATTTGTTAAAGCAAGTGTCCAATTAATCAGCTCGACGAGATTTTGAAGATGTCACAACACATCATGATTGCATCTTGTTGAATTTCCAAGAAAAATAGTACTTTACGTGCTCAACAAAGAACTTTTTTGACTTTTCAAATTTTGAAGCTCGATAAGTTCGGCAAATGAGTATCAAATTTGTTAAAGAAAGTGTCCAATTAATCAGCTCAACGAGATTTTGAAGATGTCACAACACATCATGATTGCATCTTGTTGAATTTCCAAGAAAAATAGTACTTTACGTGCTCAACAAAGAACTTTTTTGACTTTTCAAATTTTGAAGCTCGATAAGTTCGGCAAATGAGGACCAAATTTGTTAAACAAAGTGTCCAATTAATCAGCTCGACGAGATTTTGAAGATGTCACAACACATCATGATTGCATTTTGTTGAATTTCCAAGAAAAATAGTACTTTACGTGCTCAACAAAGAACTTTTTTGACTTTTCAAATTTTGAAGCTCGATAAGTTCGGCAAATGAGGACCAAATTTGTTAAAGAAAGTGTCCAATTAATCAGCTCAATGAGGTTTTAAAGATGTCACAACACATCATGATTGCATCTTGTTGAATTTCCAAGAAAAATAGTACTTTAGGTGCTCAAAGACACAACTTTTTTGACTTTTCAAATTTTGAAGCTCGATAAGTTCGGCAAATGAGGACCAAATTTGTTAAAGAAAGTGTCCAATTAATCAGCTCGACGAGATTTTGAAGATGTCACAACACATCATGATTGCATCTTGTTGAATTTCCAAGAAAATAGTACTTTACGTGCTCAACAAAGAACTTTTTTGACTTTTCAAATTTTGAAGCTCGATAAGTTCGGCAAATGAGGACCAAATTTGTTAAAGAAAGTGTCCAATTAATCAGCTCGACGAGATTTTGAAGATGTCACAACACATCATGATTGCATCTTGTTGCATTTCCAAGAAAAATGGTACTTTATGTGTTCAACACACAACTTTTTTGACTTTTCAGATTTTGAAGCTCGATAATTTCGGCACATGAGGACCAAATTTGTTAAACAAAGTGTCCAATTAATCAGCTCGACGAGATTTTGAAGATGTCACAGCACATCATGATTGCATCTTGTTGAATTTCCAAGAAAAATAGTACTTTATGTGTTCAACACACAACTTTTTTGACTTTTCAAATTTTGAAGCTCGATAAGTTCGGCAAATGAGGACCAAATTTGTTAAAGAAAGTGTCCAATTAATCAGCTCGACGAGATTTTGAAGATGTCACAACACATCATGATTGCATCTTGTTGCATTTCCAAGAAAAATGGTACTTTACGTGCTCAACAAATAACTTTTTTGACTTTTCAGATTTTGAAGCTCGATAAGTTCGGCAAATGAGGACCAAATTTGTTAAAGAAAGTGTCCAATTAATCAGCTCGACGAGATTTTGAAGATGTCACAACACATCATGATTGCATGATGTTGAATTTCCAAGAAAAATAGTACTTTAAGTGCTCAAACACAACTTTTGAGACTTTTCAAAATTTGAAGCTCTATAACTTCGGCAAATGAGTATCAAATTTGTTAAAGAAAGTGTCCAATTAATCAGCTCGACGAGATTTTGAAGATGTCACAACACATCATGATTGCATCTTGTTGCATTTCCAAGAAAAATGGTACTTTATGTGTTCAACACACAACTTTTTTGACTTTTCAGATTTTGAAGCTCGATAATTTCGGCAAATGAGGACCAAATTTGTTAAAGAAAGTGTCCAATTAATCAGCTCGACGAGATTTTGAAGATGTCACAACACATCATGATTGCATCTTGTTGAATTTCCAAGAAAAATAGTACTTTACGTGCTCAACAAAGAACTTTTTTGACTTTTCAAATTTTGAAGCTCGATAAGTTCGGCAAATGAGTATCAAATTTGTTAAAGAAAGTGTCCAATTAATCAGCTCAATGAGGTTTTAAAGATGTCACAACACATCATGATTGCATCTTGTTGAATTTCCAAGAAAAATAGTACTTTAGGTGCTCAAAGACACAACTTTTTTGACTTTTCAAACTTTGAAGCTCGATAAGTTCGGCAAATGAGGACCAAATTTGTTAAAGAAAGTGTCCAATTAATCAGCTCGACGTGATTTTGAAGATGTCACAACACATTATGATTGCATCTTGTTGAATTTCCAAGAAAAATAGTACTTTACGTGTTCAACACACAACTTTTTTGACTTTTCAAACTGTGAAGCTCGATAACTTCGGCAAATGAGTATCAAATTTGTTAAAGAAAGTGTCCAATTAATCAGCTCGACGAGATTTTGAAGATGTCACAACACATCATGATTGCATGATGTTGAATTTCCAAGAAAAATAGTACTTTAAGTGCTCAAACACAACTTTTGAGACTTTTCAAAATTTGAAGCTCTATAACTTCGGCAAATGAGTATCAAATTTGTTAAAGAAAGTGTCCAATTAATCAGCTCGACGAGATTTTGAAGATGTCACAACACATCATGATTGCATCTTGTTGAATTTCCAAGAAAAATAGTACTTTACGTGCTCAACAAAGACCTTTTTTGACTTTTCAAATTTTGAAGCTCGATAAGTTCGGCAAATGAGGACCAAATTTGTTAAAGCAAGTGTCCAATTAATCAGCTCGACGAGATTTTGAAGATGTCACAACACATCATGATTGCATCTTGTTGAATTTCCAAGAAAATAGTACTTTACGTGCTCAACAAAGAACTTTTTTGACTTTTCAAATTTTGAAGCTCGATAAGTTCGGCAAATGAGGACCAAATTTGTTAAAGAAAGTGTCCAATTAATCAGCTCGACGAGATTTTGAAGATGTCACAACACATCATGATTGCATCTTGTTGCATTTCCAAGAAAAATGGTACTTTATGTGTTCAACACACAACTTTTTTGACTTTTCAGATTTTGAAGCTCGATAATTTCGGCACATGAGGACCAAATTTGTTAAACAAAGTGTCCAATTAATCAGCTCGACGAGATTTTGAAGATGTCACAGCACATCATGATTGCATCTTGTTGAATTTCCAAGAAAAATAGTACTTTATGTGTTCAACACACAACTTTTTTGACTTTTCAAATTTTGAAGCTCGATAAGTTCGGCAAATGAGGACCAAATTTGTTAAAGAAAGTGTCCAATTAATCAGCTCGACGAGATTTTGAAGATGTCACAACACATCATGATTGCATCTTGTTGCATTTCCAAGAAAAATGGTACTTTATGTGTTCAACACACAACTTTTTTGACTTTTCAGATTTTGAAGCTCGATAATTTCGGCAAATGAGGACCAAATTTGTTAAACAAAGTGTCCAATTAATCAGCTCGACGAGATTTTGAAGATGTCACAACACATCATGATTGCATCTTGTTGCATTTCCAAGAAAAATGGTACTTTATGTGTTCAACACACAACTTTTTTGACTTTTCAGATTTTGAAGCTCGATAATTTCGGCAAATGAGGACCAAATGTGTTAAACAAAGTGTCCAATTAATCAGCTCGACGAGATTTTGAAGATGTCACAACACATCATGATTGCATCTTGTTGAATTTCCAAGCAAAATAGTACTTTATGTGTTCAACACACAACTTTTTTGACTTTTCAAACTGTGAATCTCGATAACTTCGTCAAATGAGTATCAAATTTGTTAAAGAAAGTGTCCAATTAATCAGCTCATCGAGATTTTGAAGATGTCACAACACATCATGATTGCATCTTGTTGAATTTCCAAGAAAAATAGTACTTTACGTGCTCAACAAACAACTTTTTAGACTTTTCAAATTTTGAAGCTCGATAAGTTCGGCAAATGAGGACCAAATTTGTTAAAGACAGTGTCCAATTAATCAGCTCGACGAGATTTTGAAGATGTCACAACACATCATGATTGCATCTTGTTGAATTTCCAAGAAAAATAGTACTTTATGTGTTCCACACACCTTTTTTTGACTTTTCAAACTATGAAGCTCGATAACTTCGGCAAATGAGTATCAAATTTGTTAAACAAAGTGTCCAATTAATCAGCTCGACGAGATTTTGAAGATGTCACAACACATCATGATTGCATTTTGTTGAAGTTCCAAGAAAAATAGTACTTTACGTGCTCAACAAAGAACTTTTTTGACTTTTCAAATTTTGAAGCTCGATAAGTCCGGCAAATGAGGACCAAATTTGTTAAAGAAAGTGTCCAATTAATCAGCTCGACGAGATTTTGAAGATGTCACAACACATCATGATTGCATCTTGTTGAATTTCCAAGAAAAATAGTACTTTAGGTGCTCAAAGACACAACTTTTTTGACTTTTCAAACTATGAAGCTCGATAACTTCGGCAAATGAGTATCAAATTTGTTAAAGAAAGTGTCCAATTAATCAGCTCGACGAGATTTTGAAGATGTCACAACACATCATGATTGCATCTTGTTGAATTTCCAAGAAAAATAGTACTTTATGTGTTCAACACACAACTTTTTTGACTTTTCAAATTTTGAAGCTCGATAAGTTCGGCAAATGAGGACCAAATTTGTTAAAGAAAGTGTCCAATTAATCAGCTCGACGAGATTTTGAAGATGTCACAACACATCATGATTGCATTTTGTTGAATTTCCAAGAAAAATAGTACTTTACGTGCTCAACAAAGAACTTTTTTGACTTTTCAAATTTTGAAGCTCGATAAGTTCGGCAAATGAGGACCAAATTTGTTAAAGAAAGTGTCCAATTAATCAGCTCAATGAGGTTTTAAAGATGTCACAACACATCATGATTGCATCTTGTTGAATTTCCAAGAAAAATAGTACTTTAGGTGCTCAAAGACACAACTTTTTTGACTTTTCAAATTTTGAAGCTCGATAAGTTCGGCAAATGAGGACCAAATTTGTTAAAGAAAGTGTCCAATTAATCAGCTCGACGAGATTTTGAAGATGTCACAACACATCATGATTGCATTTTGTTGAATTTCCAAGAAAAATAGTACTTTACGTGCTCAACAAAGAACTTTTTTGACTTTTCAAATTTTGAAGCTCGATAAGTTCGGCAAATGAGGACCAAATTTGTTAAACAAAGTGTCCAATTAATCAGCTCGACGAGATTTTGAAGATGTCACAACACATCATGATTGCATCTTGTTGAATTTCCAAGAAAAATAGTACTTTACGTGCTCAACAAAGAACTTTTTTGACTTTTCAAATTTTGAAGCTCGATAAGTTCGGCAAATGAGGACCAAATTTGTTAAAGAAAGTGTCCAATTAAACAGCTCGACGAGATTTTGAAGATGTCACAACACATCATGATTGCATTTTGTTGAATTTCCAAGGAAAATAGTACTTTACGAGCTCAACAAAGAACTTTTTTGACTTTTCAAATTTTGAAGCTCGATAAGTTCGGCAAATGAGGACCAAAATTGTTAAAGAAAGTGTCCAATTAATCAGCTCAATGAGGTTTTAAAGATGTCACAACACATCATGATTACATTTTGTTGAATTTCCAAGAAAAATAGTACTTTACGTGCTCAACAAAGAACTTTTTTGACTTTTCAAATTTTGAAGCTCGATAAGTTCGGCAAATGAGGACCAAATTTGTTAAAGAAAGTGTCCAATTAATCAGCTCAATGAGGTTTTAAAGATGTCACAACACATCATGATTGCATCTTGTTGCATTTCCAAGAAAAATGGTACTTTATGTGTTCAACACACAACTTTTTTGACTTTTCAAATTTTGAAGCTCGATAAGTTCGGCAAATGAGGACCAAATTTGTTAAACAAAGTGTCCAATTAATCAGCTCGACGAGATTTTGAAGATGTCACAACACATCATGATTGCATCTTGTTGAATTTCCAAGAAAAATAGTACTTTACGTGCTCAACAAAGAACTTTTTTGACTTTTCAAATTTTGAAGCTCGATAAGTTCGGCAAATGAGTATCAAATTTGTTAAAGAAAGTGTCCAATTAATCAGCTCAACGAGATTTTGAAGATGTCACAACACATCATGATTGCATCTTGTTGAATTTCCAAGAAAAATAGTACTTTACGTGCTCAACAAAGAACTTTTTTGACTTTTCAAATTTTGAAGCTCGATAAGTTCGGCAAATGAGGACCAAATTTGTTAAACAAAGTGTCCAATTAATCAGCTCGACGAGATTTTGAAGATGTCACAACACATCATGATTGCATCTTGTTGAATTTCCAAGAAAAATAGTACTTTACGTGCTCAACAAAGAACTTTTTTGACTTTTCAAATTTTGAAGCTCGATAAGTTCGGCAAATGAGTATCAAATTTGTTAAAGAAAGTGTCCAATTAATCAGCTCAACGAGATTTTGAAGATGTCACAACACATCATGATTGCATCTTGTTGAATTTCCAAGAAAAATAGTACTTTACGTGCTCAACAAAGAACTTTTTTGACTTTTCAAATTTTGAAGCTCGATAAGTTCGGCAAATGAGGACCAAATTTGTTAAAGAAAGTGTCCAATTAATCAGCTCAATGAGGTTTTAAAGATGTCACAACACATCATGATTGCATCTTGTTGAATTTCCAAGAAAAATAGTACTTTACGTGCTCAACAAAGAACTTTTTTGACTTTTCAAATTTTGAAGCTCGATAAGTTCGGCAAATGAGGACCAAATTTGTTAAAGAAAGTGTCCAATTAATCAGCTCGACGAGATTTTGAAGATGTCACAACACATCATGATTGCATCTTGTTGAATTTCCAAGAAAAATAGTACTTTAATTTCTCAAACACACAACTTTTTTGACTTTTCAGATTTTGAAGCTCGATAAGTTCGGCAAATGAGGACCAAATTTGTTAAACAAAGTGTCCAATTAATCAGCTCATCGAGATTTTGAAGATGTCACAACACATCATGATTGCATCTTGTTGCATTTCCAAGAAAAATGGTACTTTATGTGTTCAACACACAACTTTTTTGACTTTTCAGATTTTGAAGCTCGATAATTTCGGCAAATGAGTATCAAATTTGTTAAAGAAAGTGTCCAATTAATCAGCTCGACGAGATTTTGAAGATGTCACAACACATCATGATTGCATGATGTTGAATTTCCAAGAAAAATAGTACTTTAAGTGCTCAAACACACAACTTTTGAGACTTTTCAAAATTTGAAGCTCTATAACTTCGGCAAATGAGTATCAAATTTGTTAAAGAAAGTGTCCAATTAATCAGCTCGACGAGATTTTGAAGATGTCACAACACATCATGATTGCATCTTGTTGAATTTCCAAGAAAAATAGTACTTTACGTGCTCAACAAAGAACTTTTTTGACTTTTCAAATTTTGAAGCTCTATAACTTCGGCAAATGAGGACCAAATTTGTTAAAGAAAGTGTCCAATTAATCAGCTCAATGAGGTTTTAAAGATGTCACAACACATCATGATTGCATCTTGTTGCATTTCCAAGAAAAATGGTACTTTATGTGTTCAACACACAACTTTTTTGACTTTTCAGATTTTGAAGCTCGATAATTTCGGCAAATGAGTATCAAATTTGTTAAAGAAAGTGTCCAATTAACCAGCTCGACGAGATTTTGAAGATGTCACAACACATCATGATTGCATTTTACTGAAATTCCAAGAAAAATAGTACTTTACGTGCTCAACAAAGAACTTTTTTGACTTTTCAAATTTTGAAGCTCGATAAGTTCGGCAAATGAGGACCAAATTTGTTAAACAAAGTGTCCAATTAATCAGCTCGACGAGATTTTGAAGATGTCACAACACATCATGATTGCATCTTGTTGAATTTCCAAGAAAAATAGTACTTTACGTGCTCAACAAAGAACTTTTTTGAATTTTCAAATTTTGAAGCTCGATAAGTTCGGCAAATGAGGACCAAATTTGTTAAAGAAAGTGTCCAATTAATCAGCTCAACGAGATTTTGAAGATGTCACAACACATCATGATTGCATTTTGCTGAATTTCCAAGAAAAATAGTACTTTACGTGCTCAACAAAGAACTTTTTTGACTTTTCAAATTTTGAAGCTCGATA
Source organism: Euwallacea fornicatus (assembly GCF_040115645.1). Lineage (NCBI taxonomy): Eukaryota > Metazoa > Arthropoda > Insecta > Coleoptera > Curculionidae > Euwallacea > Euwallacea fornicatus. Next base: position 53,104 of record NW_027096034.1, read on the forward strand.
AGTTCGGCAAATGAGGACCAAATTTGTTAAAGAAAGTGTCCAATTAATCAGCTCAATGAGGTTTTAAAGATGTCACAACACATCATGATTGCATCTTGTTGAATTTCCAAGAAAAATAGTACTTTACGTGCTCAACAAAGAACTTTTTTGACTTTTCAAATTTTGAAGCTCGATAAGTTCGGCAAATGAGGACCAAATTTGTTAAAGAAAGTGTCCAATTAATCAGCTCAATGAGGTTTTAAAGATGTCACAACACATCATGATTGCATCTTGTTGAATTTCCAAGAAAAATAGTACTTTACGTGCTCAACAAAGAACTTTTTTGACTTTTCAAATTTTGAAGCTCGATAAGTTCGGCAAATGAGGACCAAATTTGTTAAAGAAAGTGTCCAATTAATCAGCTCGACGAGATTTTGAAGATGTCACAACACATCATGATTGCATCTTGTTGAATTTCCAAGAAAAATAGTACTTTACGTGCTCAACAAAGAACTTTTTTGACTTTTCAAATTTTGAAGCTCGATAAGTTCGGCAAATGAGGACCAAATTTGTTAAAGAAAGTGTCCAATTAATCAGCTCAATGAGGTTTTAAAGATGTCACAACACATCATGATTGCATCTTGTTGAATTTCCAAGAAAAATAGTACTTTACGTGCTCAACAAAGAACTTTTTTGACTTTTCAAATTTTGAAGCTCGATAAGTTCGGCAAATGAGGACCAAATTTGTTAAAGAAAGTGTCCAATTAATCAGCTCAATGAGGTTTTAAAGATGTCACAACACATCATGATTGCATCTTGTTGAATTTCCAAGAAAAATAGTACTTTACGTGCTCAACAAAGATCTTTTTTGACTTTTCAAATTTTGAAGCTCGATAAGTTCGGCAAATGAGGACCAAATTTGTTAAAGAAAGTGTCCAATTAATCAGCTCGACGAGATTTTGAAGATGTCACAACACATCATGATTGCATGATGTTGAATTTCCAAGAAAAATAGTACTTTAAGTGCTCAAACACACAACTTTTGAGACTTTTCAAAATTTGAAGCTCTATAACTTCGGCAAATGAGTATCAAATTTGTTAAAGAAAGTGTCCAATTAATCAGCTCGACGAGATTTTGAAGATGTCACAACACATCATGATTGCATCTTGTTGCATTTCCAAGAAAAACGGTACTTTATGTGTTCAACACACAACTTTTTTGACTTTTCAGATTTTGAAGCTCGATAATTTGGGCAAATGAGGACCAAATTTGTTAAACAAAGTGTCCAATTAATCAGCTCATCGAGATTTTGAAGATGTCACAACACATCATGATTGCATCTTGTTGCATTTCCAAGAAAAATGGTACTTTATGTGTTCAACACACAACTTTTTTGACTTTTCAGATTTTGAAGCTCGATAATTTCGGCAAATGAGGACCAAATTTGTTAAACAAAGTGTCCAATTAATCAGCTCGACGAGATTTTGAAGATGTCACAACACATCATGATTGCATCTTGTTGAATTTCCAAGAAAAATAGTACTTTAATTTCTCAAACACACAACTTTTTTGACTTTTCAGATTTTGAAGCTCGATAAGATCGGCAAATGAGGACCAAATTTGTTAAACAAAGTGTCCAATTAATCAGCTCATCGAGATTTTGAAGATGTCACAACACATCATGATTGCATCTTGTTGCATTTCCAAGAAAAATGGTACTTTATGTGTTCAACACACAACTTTTTTGACTTTTCAGATTTTGAAGCTCGATAATTTCGGCAAATGAGTATCAAATTTGTTAAAGAAAGTGTCCAATTAATCAGCTCGACGAGATTTTGAAGATGTCACAACACATCATGATTGCATGATGTTGAATTTCCAAGAAAAATAGTACTTTAAGTGCTCAAACACACAACTTTTGAGACTTTTCAAAATTTGAAGCTCTATAACTTCGGCAAATGAGTATCAAATTTGTTAAAGAAAGTGTCCAATTAATCAGCTCGACGAGATTTTGAAGATGTCACAACACATCATGATTGCATCTTGTTGAATTTCCAAGAAAAATAGTACTTTACGTGCTCAACAAAGAACTTTTTTGACTTTTCAAATTTTGAAGCTCTATAACTTCGGCAAATGAGGACCAAATTTGTTAAAGAAAGTGTCCAATTAATCAGCTCAATGAGGTTTTAAAGATGTCACAACACATCATGATTGCATCTTGTTGCATTTCCAAGAAAAATGGTACTTTATGTGTTCAACACACAACTTTTTTGACTTTTCAGATTTTGAAGCTCGATAATTTCGGCAAATGAGTATCAAATTTGTTAAAGAAAGTGTCCAATTAATCAGCTCGACGAGATTTTGAAGATGTCACAACACATCATGATTGCATGATGTTGAATTTCCAAGAAAAATAGTACTTTAAGTGCTCAAACACACAACTTTTGAGACTTTTCAAAATTTGAAGCTCTATAACTTCGGCAAATGAGTATCAAATTTGTTAAAGAAAGTGTCCAATTAATCAGCTCGACGAGATTTTGAAGATGTCACAACACATCATGATTGCATCTTGTTGAATTTCCAAGAAAAATAGTACTTTACGTGCTCAACAAAGAACTTTTTTGACTTTTCAAAATTTGAAGCTCTATAACTTCGGCAAATGAGGATCAAATTTGTTAAACAAAGTGTCCAATTAATCAGCTCGACGAGATTTTGAAGATGTCACAACACATCATGATTGCATGATGTTGAATTTCCAAGAAAAATAGTACTTTAAGTGCTCAAACACACAACTTTTGAGACTTTTCAAAATTTGAAGCTCTATAACTTCGGCAAATGAGTATCAAATTTGTTAAAGAAAGTGTCCAATTAACCAGCTCGACGAGATTTTGAAGATGTCACAACACATCATGATTGCATTTTACTGAATTTCCAAGAAAAATAGTACTTTACGTGCTCAACAAAGAACTTTTTTGACTTTTCAAATTTTGAAGCTCGATAAGTTCGGCAAATGAGGACCAAATTTGTTAAACAAAGTGTCCAATTAATCAGCTCGACGAGATTTTGAAGATGTCACAACACATCATGATTGCATCTTGTTGAATTTCCAAGAAAAATAGTACTTTACGTGCTCAACAAAGAACTTTTTTGACTTTTCAAATTTTGAAGCTCGATAAGTTCGGCAAATGAGTATCAAATTTGTTAAAGAAAGTGTCCAATTAATCAGCTCAACGAGATTTTGAAGATGTCACAACACATCATGATTGCATCTTGTTGAATTTCCAAGAAAAATAGTACTTTACGTGCTCAACAAAGAACTTTTTTGACTTTTCAAATTTTGAAGCTCGATAAGTTCGGCAAATGAGGACCAAATTTGTTAAAGAAAGTGTCCAATTAATCAGCTCGACGAGATTTTGAAGATGTCACAACACATCATGATTGCATTTTGCTGAATTTCCAAGAAAAATAGTACTTTACGTGCTCAACAAAGAACTTTTTTGACTTTTCAAATTTTGAAGCTCGATAAGTTCGGCAAATGAGGACCAAATTTGTTAAAGAAAGTGTCCAATTAATCAGCTCAATGAGGTTTTAAAGATGTCACAACACATCATGATTGCATCTTGTTGAATTTCCAAGAAAAATAGTACTTTACGTGCTCAACAAAGAACTTTTTTGACTTTTCAAATTTTGAAGCTCGATAAGTTCGGCAAATGAGGACCAAATTTGTTAAAGAAAGTGTCCAATTAATCAGCTCGACGAGATTTTGAAGATGTCACAACACATCATGATTGCATCTTGTTGCATTTCCAAGAAAAATGGTACTTTATGTGTTCAACACACAACTTTTTTGACTTTTCAGATTTTGAAGCTCGATAATTTCGGCAAATGAGGACCAAATTTGTTAAACAAAGTGTCCAATTAATCAGCTCGACGAGATTTTGAAGATGTCACAACACATCATGATTGCATCTTGTTGAATTTCCAAGAAAAATAGTACTTTATGTGTTCAACACACAACTTTTTTGACTTTTCAAATTTTGAAGCTCGATAAGTTCGGCAAATGAGGACCAAATTTGTTAAAGAAAGTGTCCAATTAATCAGCTCGACGAGATTTTGAAGATGTCACAACACATCATGATTGCATCTTGTTGCATTTCCAAGAAAAATGGTACTTTATGTGTTCAACACACAACTTTTTTGACTTTTCAGATTTTGAAGCTCGATAATTTCGGCAAATGAGGACCAAATTTGTTAAACAAAGTGTCCAATTAATCAGCTCGACGAGATTTTGAAGATGTCACAACACATCATGATTGCATCTTGTTGAATTTCCAAGAAAAATAGTACTTTATGTGTTCAACACACAACTTTTTTGACTTTTCAAATTTTGAAGCTCGATAAGTTCGGCAAATGAGGACCAAATTTGTTAAAGAAAGTGTCCAATTAATCAGCTCGACGAGATTTTGAAGATGTCACAACACATCATGATTGCATTTTGTTGAATTTCCAAGAAAAATAGTACTGTACGTGCTCAACAAAGAACTTTTTTGACTTTTCAAATTTTGAAGCTCGAAAAGTTCGGCAAATGAGGACCAAATTTGTTAAAGAAAGTGTCCAATTAATCAGCTCAATGAGGTTTTAAAGATGTCACAACACATCATGATTGCATCTTGTTGAATTTCCAAGAAAAATAGTACTTTAGGTGCTCAAAGACACAACTTTTTTGACTTTTCAAATTTTGAAGCTCGATAAGTTCGGCAAATGAGGACCAAATTTGTTAAAGAAAGTGTCCAATTAATCAGCTCGACGAGATTTTGAAGATGTCACAACACATCATGATTGCATTTTGTTGAATTTCCAAGAAAAATAGTACTTTACGTGCTCAACAAAGAACTTTTTTGACTTTTCAAATTTTGAAGCTCGATAAGTTCGGCTAATGAGGACCAAATTTGTTAAAGAAGGTGTCCAATTAATCAGCTCAATGAGGTTTTAAAGATGTCACAACACATCATGATTGCATCTTGTTGAATTTCCAAGAAAAATAGTACTTTAGGTGCTCAAAGACACAACTTTTTTGACTTTTCAAATTTTGAAGCTCGATAAGTTCGGCAAATGAGGACCAAATTTGTTAAAGAAAGTGTCCAATTAATCAGCTCGACGAGATTTTGAAGATGTCACAACACATCATGATTGCATTTTGTTGAATTTCCAAGGAAAATAGTACTTTACGTGCTCAACAAAGAACTTTTTTGACTTTTCAAATTTTGAAGCTCGATAAGTTCGGCAAATGAGGACCAAAATTGTTAAAGAAAGTGTCCAATTAATCAGCTCAATGAGGTTTTAAAGATGTCACAACACATCATGATTACATCTTGTTGAATTTCCAAGAAAAATAGTACTTTACGTGCTCAACAAAGAACTTTTTTGACTTTTCAAATTTTGAAGCTCGATAAGTTCGGCAAATGAGGACCAAATTTGTTAAACAAAGTGTCCAATTAATCAGCTCGACGAGATTTTGAAGATGTCACAACACATCATGATTGCATCTTGTTGAATTTCCAAGAAAAATAGTACTTTATGTGTTCAACACACAACTTTTTTGACTTTTCAAATTTTGAAGCTCGATAAGTTCGGCAAATGAGGACCAAATTTGTTAAAGAAAGTGTCCAATTAATCAGCTCGACGAGATTTTGAAGATGTCACAACACATCATGATTGCATCTTGTTGCATTTCCAAGAAAAATGGTACTTTATGTGTTCAACACACAACTTTTTTGACTTTTCAGATTTTGAAGCTCGATAATTTCGGCAAATGAGGACCAAATTTGTTAAACAAAGTGTCCAATTAATCAGCTCGACGAGATTTTGAAGATGTCACAACACATCATGATTGCATCTTGTTGAATTTCCAAGAAAAATAGTACTTTACGTGCTCAACAAAGAACTTTTTTGACTTTTCAAATTTTGAAGCTCGATAAGTTCGGCAAATGAGGACCAAATTTGTTAAAGAAAGTGTCCAATTAATCAGCTCGACGAGATTTTGAAGATGTCACAACACATCATGATTGCATCTTGTTGAATTTCCAAGAAAAATAGTACTTTACGTGCTCAACAAAGAACTTTTTTGACTTTTCAAATTTTGAAGCTCGATAAGTTCGGCAAATAAGGACCAAATTTGTTAAAGAAAGTGTCCAATTAATCAGCTCGACGAGATTTTGAAGATGTCACAACACATCATGATTGCATGATGTTGAATTTCCAAGAAAAATAGTACTTTAAGTGCTCAAACACAACTTTTGAGACTTTTCAAAATTTGAAGCTCTATAACTTCGGCAAATGAGTATCAAATTTGTTAAAGAAAGTGTCCAATTAATCAGCTCAACGAGATTTTGAAGATGTCACAACACATCATGATTGCATCTTGTTGAATTTCCAAGAAAAATAGTACTTTACGTGCTCAACAAAGAACTTGTTTGACTTTTCAAATTTTGAAACTCGATAAGTTCGGCAAATGAGGACCAAATTTGTTAAAGAAAGTGTCCAATTAATCAGCTCAATGAGGTTTTAAAGATGTCACAACACATCATGATTGCATCTTGTTGAATTTCCAAGAAAAATAGTACTTTAGGTGCTCAAAGACACAACTTTTTTGACTTTTCAAATTTTGAAGCTCGATAAGTTCGGCAAATGAGGACCAAATTTGTTAAAGAAAGTGTCCAATTAATCAGCTCGACGAGATTTTGAAGATGTCACAACACATCATGATTGCATCTTGTTGAATTTCCAAGAAAAATAGTACTTTACGTGTTCAACACACAACTTTTTTGACTTTTCAAACTGTGAAGCTCGATAACTTCGGCAAATGAGTATCAAATTTGTTAAAGAAAGTGTCCAATTAATCAGCTCGACGAGATTTTGAAGATGTCACAACACATCATGATTGCATCTTGTTGAATTTCCAAGGAAAATAGTACTTTATGTGTTCAACACACAACTTTTTTGACTTTTCAGATTTTGAAGCTCGATAATTTCGGCAAATGAGGACCAAATTTGTTAAACAAAGTGTCCAATTAATCAGCTCGACGAGATTTTGAAGATGTCACAACACATCATGATTGCATCTTGTTGAATTTCCAAGAAAAATAGTACTTTACGTGCTCAACAAAGACCTTTTTTGACTTTTCAAATTTTGAAGCTCGATAAGTTCGGCAAATGAGGACCAAATTTGTTAAAGAAAGTGTCCAATTAATCAGCTCGACGAGATTTTGAAGATGTCACAACACATCATGATTGCATCTTGTTGAATTTCCAAGAAAAATAGTACTTTACGTGCTCAACAAAGAACTTTTTTGACTTTTCAAATTTTGAAGCTCGATAAGTTCGGCAAATGAGTATCAAATTTGTTAAAGAAAGTGTCCAATTAATCAGCTCAACGAGATTTTGAAGATGTCACAACACATCATGATTGCATCTTGTTGAATTTCCAAGAAAAATAGTACTTTACGTGCTCAACAAAGAACTTTTTTGACTTTTCAAATTTTGAAGCTCGATAAGTTCGGCAAATGAGGACCAAATTTGTTAAAGAAAGTGTCCAATTAATCAGCTCGACGAGATTTTGAAGATGTCACAACACATCATGATTGCATTTTGTTGAATTTCCAAGAAAAATAGTACTTTACGTGCTCAACAAAGAACTTTTTTGACTTTTCAAATTTTGAAGCTCGATAAGTTCGGCAAATGAGGACCAAATTTGTTAAAGAAAGTGTCCAATTAATCAGCTCGACGAGATTTTGAAGATGTCACAACACATCATGATTGCATTTTGTTGAATTTCCAAGGAAAATAGTACTTTACGTGCTCAACAAAGAACTTTTTTGACTTTTCAAATTTTGAAGCTCGATAAGTTCGGCAAATGAGGACCAAATTTGTTAAAGAAAGTGTCCAATTAATCAGCTCAATGAGGTTTTAAAGATGTCACAACACATCATGATTGCATCTTGTTGAATTTCCAAGAAAAATAGTACTTTAGGTGCTCAAAGACATAACTTTTTTGACTTTTCAAATTTTGAAGCTCGATAAGTTCGGCAAATGAGGACCAAATTTGTTAAAGAAAGTGTCCAATTAATCAGCTCGACGAGATTTTGAAGATGTCACAACACATCATGATTGCATTTTGTTGAATTTCCAAGGAAAATAGTACTTTACGTGCTCAACAAAGAACTTTTTTGACTTTTCAAATTTTGAAGCTCGATAAGTTCGGCAAATGAGGACCAAATTTGTTAAAGAAAGTGTCCAATTAATCAGCTCAATGAGGTTTTAAAGATGTCACAACACATCATGATTACATCTTGTTGAATTTCCAAGAAGAATAGTACTTTACGTGCTCAACAAAGAACTTTTTTGACTTTTCAAATTTTGAAGCTCGATAAGTTCGGCAAATGAGGACCAAATTTGTTAAAGAAAGTGTCCAATTAATCAGCTCAATGAGGTTTTAAAGATGTCACAACACATCATGATTGCATCTTGTTGAATTTCCAAGAAAAATAGTACTTTAGGTGCTCAAAGACACAACTTTTTTGACTTTTCAAATTTTGAAGCTCGATAAGTTCGGCAAATGAGGACCAAATTTGTTAAAGAAAGTGTCCAATTAATCAGCTCGACGAGATTTTGAAGATGTCACAACACATCATGATTGCATCTTGTTGAATTTCCAAGAAAATAGTACTTTACGTGCTCAACAAAGAACTTTTTTGACTTTTCAAATTTTGAAGCTCGATAAGTTCGGCAAATGAGGACCAAATTTGTTAAAGAAAGTGTCCAATTAATCAGCTCGACGAGATTTTGAAGATGTCACAACACATCATGATTGCATCTTGTTGCATTTCCAAGAAAAATGGTACTTTATGTGTTCAACACACAACTTTTTTGACTTTTCAGATTTTGAAGCTCGATAATTTCGGCAAATGAGGACCAAATTTGTTAAACAAAGTGTCCAATTAATCAGCTCGACGAGATTTTGAAGATGTCACAACACATCATGATTGCATCTTGTTGAATTTCCAAGAAAAATAGTACTTTATGTGTTCAACACACAACTTTTTTGACTTTTCAAATTTTGAAGCTCGATAAGTTCGGCAAATGAGGACCAAATTTGTTAAAGAAAGTGTCCAATTAATCAGCTCAATGAGGTTTTAAAGATGTCACAACACATCATGATTGCATCTTGTTGAATTTCCAAGAAAAATAGTACTTTAGGTGCTCAAAGACACAACTTTTTTGACTTTTCAAATTTTGAAGCTCGATAAGTTCGGCAAATGAGGACCAAATTTGTTAAAGAAAGTGTCCAATTAATCAGCTCGACGAGATTTTGAAGATGTCACAACACATCATGATTGCATCTTGTTGCATTTCCAAGAAAAATGGTACTTTATGTGTTCAACACACAACTTTTTTGACTTTTCAGATTTTGAAGCTCGATAATTTCGGCAAATGAGGATCAAATTTGTTAAACAAAGTGTCCAATTAATCAGCTCGACGAGATTTTGAAGATGTCACAACACATCATGATTGCATCTTGTTGAATTTCCAAGAAAAATAGTACTTTACGTGCTCAACAAAGAACTTTTTTGACTTTTCAAATTTTGAAGCTCGATAAGTTCGGCAAATGAGGACCAAATTTGTTAAAGAAAGTGTCCAATTAATCAGCTCGACGAGATTTTGAAGATGTCACAACACATCATGATTGCATTTTGTTGAATTTCCAAGGAAAATAGTACTTTACGAGCTCAACAAAGAACTTTTTTGACTTTTCAAATTTTGAAGCTCGATAAGTTCGGCAAATGAGGACCAAAATTGTTAAAGAAAGTGTCCAATTAATCAGCTCAATGAGGTTTTAAAGATGTCACAACACATCATGATTACATCTTGTTGAATTTCCAAGAAAAATAGTACTTTACGTGCTCAACAAAGAACTTTTTTGACTTTTCAAATTTTGAAGCTCGATAAGTTCGGCAAATGAGGACCAAATTTGTTAAAGAAAGTGTCCAATTAATCAGCTCAATGAGGTTTTAAAGATGTCACAACACATCATGATTGCATCTTGTTGAATTTCCAAGAAAAATAGTACTTTAGGTGCTCAAAGACACAACTTTTTTGACTTTTCAAATTTTGAAGCTCGATAAGTTCGGCAAATGAGGACCAAATTTGTTAAAGAAAGTGTCCAATTAATCAGCTCGACGAGATTTTGAAGATGTCACAACACATCATGATTGCATTTTGTTGAATTTCCAAGAAAATAGTACTTTACGTGCTCAACAAAGAACTTTTTTGACTTTTCAAATTTTGAAGCTCGATAAGTTCGGCAAATGAGGACCAAAATTGTTAAAGAAAGTGTCCAATTAATCAGCTCAATGAGGTTTTAAAGATGTCACAACACATCATGATTACATCTTGTTGAATTTCCAAGAAAAATAGTACTTTAGGTGCTCAAAGACACAACTTTTTTGACTTTTCAAATTTTGAAGCTCGATAAGTTCGGCAAATGAGGACCAAATTTGTTAAAGAAAGTGTCCAATTAATCAGCTCGACGAGATTTTGAAGATGTCACAACACATCATGATTGCATCTTGTTGCATTTCCAAGAAAAATGGTACTTTATGTGTTCAACACACAACTTTTTTGACTTTTCAGATTTTGAAGCTCGATAATTTCGGCAAATGAGGACCAAATTTGTTAAACAAAGTGTCCAATTAATCAGCTCGACGAGATTTTGAAGATGTCACAACACATCATGATTGCATCTTGTTGAATTTCCAAGAAAAATAGTACTTTATGTGTTCAACACACAACTTTTTTGACTTTTCAAATTTTGAAGCTCGATAAGTTCGGCAAATGAGGACCAAATTTGTTAAAGAAAGTGTCCAATTAATCAGCTCGACGAGATTTTGAAGATGTCACAACACATCATGATTGCATCTTGTTGCATTTCCAAGAAAAATGGTACTTTATGTGTTCAACACACAACTTTTTTGACTTTTCAGATTTTGAAGCTCGATAATTTCGGCAAATGAGGACCAAATTTGTTAAACAAAGTGTCCAATTAATCAGCTCGACGAGATTTTGAAGATGTCACAACACATCATGATTGCATCTTGTTGAATTTCCAAGAAAAATAGTACTTTAGGTGCTCAACAAAGAACTTTTTTGACTTTTCAAATTTTGAAGCTCGATAAGTTCGGCAAATGAGGACCAAATTTGTTAAAGAAAGTGTCCAATTAATCAGCTCGACGAGATTTTGAAGATGTCACAACACATCATGATTGCATCTTGTTGAATTTCCAAGAAAAATAGTACTTTACGTGCTCAACAAAGAACTTTTTTGACTTTTCAAATTTTGAAGCTCGATAAGTTCGGCAAATGAGGACCAAAATTGTTAAAGAAAGTGTCCAATTAATCAGCTCAATGAGGTTTTGAAGATGTCACAACACATCATGATTGCATGATGTTGAATTTCCAAGAAAAATAGTACTTTAAGTGCTCAAACACACAACTTTTGAGACTTTTCAAAATTTGAAGCTCTATAACTTCGGCAAATGAGTATCAAATTTGTTAAAGAAAGTGTCCAATTAATCAGCTCGACGAGATTTTGAAGATGTCACAACACATCATGATTGCATCTTGTTGCATTTCCAAGAAAAACGGTACTTTATGTGTTCAACACAAAACTTTTTTGACTTTTCAGATTTTGAAGCTCGATAATTTCGGCAAATGAGTATCAAATTTGTTAAAGAAAGTGTCCAATTAATCAGCTCGACGAGATTTTGAAGATGTCACAACACATCATGATTGCATCTTGTTGCATTTCCAAGAAAAATGGTACTTTATGTGTTCAACACACAACTTTTTTGACTTTTCAGATTTTGAAGCTCGATAATTTCGGCAAATGAGTATCAAATTTGTTAAAGAAAGTGTCCAATTAATCAGCTCGACGAGATTTTGAAGATGTCACAACACATCATGATTGCATCTTGTTGAATTTCCAAGAAAAATAGTACTTTACGTGCTCAACAAAGAACTTTTTTGACTTTTCAAAATTTGAAGCTCTATAACCGCGGCAAATGAGTATCAAATTTGTTAAAGAAAGTGTCCAATTAATCAGCTCGACGAGATTTTGAAGATGTCACAACACATCATGATTGCATCTTGTTGCATTTCCAAGAAAAATGGTACTTTATGTGTTCAACACACAACTTTTTTGACTTTTCAGATTTTGAAGCTCGATAATTTCGGCAAATGAGGACCAAATTTGTTAAACAAAGTGTCCAATTAATCAGCTCGACGAGATTTTGAAGATGTCACAACACATCATGATTGCATGATGTTGAATTTCCAAGAAAAATAGTACTTTAAGTGCTCAAACACACAACTTTTGAGACTTTTCAAAATTTGAAGCTCTATAACTTCGGCAAATGAGTATCAAATTTGTTAAAGAAAGTGTCCAATTAATCAGCTCGACGAGATTTTGAAGATGTCACAAAACATCATGATTGCATCTTGTTGCATTTCCAAGAAAAACGGTACTTTATGTGTTCAACACACAACTTTTTTGACTTTTCAGATTTTGAAGCTCGATAAGTTCGGCAAATGAGGACCAAATTTGTTAAACAAAGTGTCCAATTAATCAGCTCATCGAGATTTTGAAGATGTCACAACACATCATGATTGCATCTTGTTGCATTTCCAAGAAAAATGGTACTTTATGTGTTCAACACACAACTTTTTTGACTTTTCAGATTTTGAAGCTCGATAATTTCGGCAAATGAGTATCAAATTTGTTAAAGAAAGTGTCCAATTAATCAGCTCGACGAGATTTTGAAGATGTCACAACACATCATGATTGCATGATGTTGAATTTCCAAGAAAAATAGTACTTTAAGTGCTCAAACACACAACTTTTGAGACTTTTCAAAATTTGAAGCTCTATAACTTCGGCAAATGAGTATCAAATTTGTTAAAGAAAGTGTCCAATTAATCAGCTCGACGAGATTTTGAAGAAGTCACAACACATCATGATTGCATCTTGTTGAATTTCCAAGAAAAATAGTACTTTACGTGCTCAACAAAGAACTTTTTTGACTTTTCAAAATTTGAAGCTCTATAACTTCGGCAAATGAGGACCAAATTTGTTAAACAAAGTGTCCAATTAATCAGCTCGACGAGATTTTGAAGATGTCACAACACATCATGATTGCATGATGTTGAATTTCCAAGAAAAATAGTACTTTAAGTGCTCAAACACACAACTTTTGAGACTTTTCAAAATTTGAAGCTCTATAACTTCGGCAAATGAGTATCAAATTTGTTAAAGAAAGTGTCCAATTAATCAGCTCGACGAGATTTTGAAGATGTCACAACACATCATGATTGCATCTTGTTGAATTTCCAAGAAAAATAGTACTTTACGTGCTCAACAAAGAACTTTTTTGACTTTTCAAAATTTGAAGCTCTATAACTTCGGCAAATGAGGACCAAATTTGTTAAACAAAGTGTCCAATTAATCAGCTCGACGAGATTTTGAAGATGTCACAACACATCATGATTGCATGATGTTGAATTTCCAAGAAAAATAGTACTTTAAGTGCTCAAACACACAACTTTTGAGACTTTTCAAAATTTGAAGCTCTATAACTTCGGCAAATGAGTATCAAATTTGTTAAAGAAAGTGTCCAATTAACCAGCTCGACGAGATTTTAAAGATGTCACAACACATCATGATTGCATTTTACTGAATTTCCAAGAAAAATAGTACTTTACGTGCTCAACAAAGAACTTTTTTGACTTTTCAAATTTTGAAGCTCGATAAGTTCGGCAAATGAGGACCAAATTTGTTAAACAAAGTGTCCAATTAATCAGCTCGACGAGATTTTGAAGATGTCACAACACATCATGATTGCATCTTGTTGAATTTCCAAGAAAAATAGTACTTTACGTGCTCAACAAAGAACTTTTTTGACTTTTCAAATTTTGAAGCTCGATAAGTTCGGCAAATGAGTATCAAATTTGTTAAAGAAAGTGTCCAATTAATCAGCTCAACGAGATTTTGAAGATGTCACAACACATCATGATTGCATCTTGTTGAATTTCCAAGAAAAATAGTACTTTACGTGCTCAACAAAGAACTTTTTTGACTTTTCAAATTTTGAAGCTCGATAAGTTCGGCAAATGAGGACCAAATTTGTTAAACAAAGTGTCCAATTAATCAGCTCGACGAGATTTTGAAGATGTCACAACACATCATGATTGCATCTTGTTGAATTTCCAAGAAAAATAGTACTTTACGTGCTCAACAAAGAACTTTTTTGACTTTTCAAATTTTGAAGCTCGATAAGTTCGGCAAATGAGTATCAAATTTGTTAAAGAAAGTGTCCAATTAATCAGCTCAACGAGATTTTGAAGATGTCACAACACATCATGATTGCATCTTGTTGAATTTCCAAGAAAAATAGTACTTTACGTGCTCAACAAAGAACTTTTTTGACTTTTCAAATTTTGAAGCTCGATAAGTTCGGCAAATGAGGACCAAATTTGTTAAAGAAAGTGTCCAATTAATCAGCTCAATGAGGTTTTAAAGATGTCACAACACATCATGATTGCATCTTGTTGAATTTCCAAGAAAAATAGTACTTTACGTGCTCAACAAAGAACTTTTTTGACTTTTCAAATTTTGAAGCTCGATAAGTTCGGCAAATGAGGACCAAATTTGTTAAAGAAAGTGTCCAATTAATCAGCTCGACGAGATTTTGAAGATGTCACAACACATCATGATTGCATCTTGTTGAATTTCCAAGAAAAATAGTACTTTAATTTCTCAAACACACAACTTTTTTGACTTTTCAGATTTTGAAGCTCGATAAGTTCGGCAAATGAGGACCAAATTTGTTAAACAAAGTGTCCAATTAATCAGCTCATCGAGATTTTGAAGATGTCACAACACATCATGATTGCATCTTGTTGCATTTCCAAGAAAAATGGTACTTTATGTGTTCAACACACAACTTTTTTGACTTTTCAGATTTTGAAGCTCGATAATTTCGGCAAATGAGTATCAAATTTGTTAAAGAAAGTGTCCAATTAATCAGCTCGACGAGATTTTGAAGATGTCACAACACATCATGATTGCATGATGTTGAATTTCCAAGAAAAATAGTACTTTAAGTGCTCAAACACACAACTTTTGAGACTTTTCAAAATTTGAAGCTCTATAACTTCGGCAAATGAGTATCAAATTTGTTAAAGAAAGTGTCCAATTAATCAGCTCGACGAGATTTTGAAGATGTCACAACACATCATGATTGCATCTTGTTGAATTTCCAAGAAAAATAGTACTTTACGTGCTCAACAAAGAACTTTTTTGACTTTTCAAATTTTGAAGCTCTATAACTTCGGCAAATGAGGACCAAATTTGTTAAAGAAAGTGTCCAATTAATCAGCTCAATGAGGTTTTAAAGATGTCACAACACATCATGATTGCATCTTGTTGCATTTCCAAGAAAAATGGTACTTTATGTGTTCAACACACAACTTTTTTGACTTTTCAGATTTTGAAGCTCGATAATTTCGGCAAATGAGTATCAAATTTGTTAAAGAAAGTGTCCAATTAACCAGCTCGACGAGATTTTGAAGATGTCACAACACATCATGATTGCATTTTACTGAATTTCCAAGAAAAATAGTACTTTACGTGCTCAACAAAGAACTTTTTTGACTTTTCAAATTTTGAAGCTCGATAAGTTCGGCAAATGAGGACCAAATTTGTTAAACAAAGTGTCCAATTAATCAGCTCGACGAGATTTTGAAGATGTCACAACACATCATGATTGCATCTTGTTGAATTTCCAAGAAAAATAGTACTTTACGTGCTCAACAAAGAACTTTTTTGAATTTTCAAATTTTGAAGCTCGATAAGTTCGGCAAATGAGGACCAAATTTGTTAAAGAAAGTGTCCAATTAATCAGCTCAACGAGATTTTGAAGATGTCACAACACATCATGATTGCATTTTGCTGAATTTCCAAGAAAAATAGTACTTTACGTGCTCAACAAAGAACTTTTTTGACTTTTCAAATTTTGAAGCTCGATAAGTTCGGCAAATGAGGACCAAATTTGTTAAAGAAAGTGTCCAATTAATCAGCTCAATGAGGTTTTAAAGATGTCACAACACATCATGATTGCATCTTGTTGAATTTCCAAGAAAAATAGTACTTTACGTGCTCAACAAAGAACTTTTTTGACTTTTCAAATTTTGAAGCTCGATAAGTTCGGCAAATGAGGACCAAATTTGTTAAAGAAAGTGTCCAATTAATCAGCTCAATGAGGTTTTAAAGATGTCACAACACATCATGATTGCATCTTGTTGAATTTCCAAGAAAAATAGTACTTTACGTGCTCAACAAAGAACTTTTTTGACTTTTCAAATTTTGAAGCTCGATAAGTTCGGCAAATGAGGACCAAATTTGTTAAAGAAAGTGTCCAATTAATCAGCTCGACGAGATTTTGAAGATGTCACAACACATCATGATTGCATCTTGTTGAATTTCCAAGAAAAATAGTACTTTACGTGCTCAACAAAGAACTTTTTTGACTTTTCAAATTTTGAAGCTCGATAAGTTCGGCAAATGAGGACCAAATTTGTTAAAGAAAGTGTCCAATTAATCAGCTCAATGAGGTTTTAAAGATGTCACAACACATCATGATTGCATCTTGTTGAATTTCCAAGAAAAATAGTACTTTACGTGCTCAACAAAGAACTTTTTTGACTTTTCAAATTTTGAAGCTCGATAAGTTCGGCAAATGAGGACCAAATTTGTTAAAGAAAGTGTCCAATTAATCAGCTCAATGAGGTTTTAAAGATGTCACAACACATCATGATTGCATCTTGTTGAATTTCCAAGAAAAATAGTACTTTACGTGCTCAACAAAGATCTTTTTTGACTTTTCAAATTTTGAAGCTCGATAAGTTCGGCAAATGAGGACCAAATTTGTTAAAGAAAGTGTCCAATTAATCAGCTCGACGAGATTTTGAAGATGTCACAACACATCATGATTGCATGATGTTGAATTTCCAAGAAAAATAGTACTTTAAGTGCTCAAACACACAACTTTTGAGACTTTTCAAAATTTGAAGCTCTATAACTTCGGCAAATGAGTATCAAATTTGTTAAAGAAAGTGTCCAATTAATCAGCTCGACGAGATTTTGAAGATGTCACAACACATCATGATTGCATCTTGTTGCATTTCCAAGAAAAACGGTACTTTATGTGTTCAACACACAACTTTTTTGACTTTTCAGATTTTGAAGCTCGATAATTTGGGCAAATGAGGACCAAATTTGTTAAACAAAGTGTCCAATTAATCAGCTCATCGAGATTTTGAAGATGTCACAACACATCATGATTGCATCTTGTTGCATTTCCAAGAAAAATGGTACTTTATGTGTTCAACACACAACTTTTTTGACTTTTCAGATTTTGAAGCTCGATAATTTCGGCAAATGAGGACCAAATTTGTTAAACAAAGTGTCCAATTAATCAGCTCGACGAGATTTTGAAGATGTCACAACACATCATGATTGCATCTTGTTGAATTTCCAAGAAAAATAGTACTTTAATTTCTCAAACACACAACTTTTTTGACTTTTCAGATTTTGAAGCTCGATAAGATCGGCAAATGAGGACCAAATTTGTTAAACAAAGTGTCCAATTAATCAGCTCATCGAGATTTTGAAGATGTCACAACACATCATGATTGCATCTTGTTGCATTTCCAAGAAAAATGGTACTTTATGTGTTCAACACACAACTTTTTTGACTTTTCAGATTTTGAAGCTCGATAATTTCGGCAAATGAGTATCAAATTTGTTAAAGAAAGTGTCCAATTAATCAGCTCGACGAGATTTTGAAGATGTCACAACACATCATGATTGCATGATGTTGAATTTCCAAGAAAAATAGTACTTTAAGTACTCAAACACACAACTTTTGAGACTTTTCAAAATTTGAAGCTCTATAACTTCGGCAAATGAGTATCAAATTTGTTAAAGAAAGTGTCCAATTAATCAGCTCGACGAGATTTTGAAGATGTCACAACACATCATGATTGCATCTTGTTGAATTTCCAAGAAAAATAGTACTTTACGTGCTCAACAAAGAACTTTTTTGACTTTTCAAATTTTGAAGCTCTATAACTTCGGCAAATGAGGACCAAATTTGTTAAAGAAAGTGTCCAATTAATCAGCTCAATGAGGTTTTAAAGATGTCACAACACATCATGATTGCATCTTGTTGCATTTCCAAGAAAAATGGTACTTTATGTGTTCAACACACAACTTTTTTGACTTTTCAGATTTTGAAGCTCGATAATTTCGGCAAATGAGTATCAAATTTGTTAAAGAAAGTGTCCAATTAATCAGCTCGACGAGATTTTGAAGATGTCACAACACATCATGATTGCATGATGTTGAATTTCCAAGAAAAATAGTACTTTAAGTGCTCAAACACACAACTTTTGAGACTTTTCAAAATTTGAAGCTCTATAACTTCGGCAAATGAGTATCAAATTTGTTAAAGAAAGTGTCCAATTAATCAGCTCGACGAGATTTTGAAGATGTCACAACACATCATGATTGCATCTTGTTGAATTTCCAAGAAAAATAGTACTTTACGTGCTCAACAAAGAACTTTTTTGACTTTTCAAAATTTGAAGCTCTATAACTTCGGCAAATGAGGATCAAATTTGTTAAACAAAGTGTCCAATTAATCAGCTCGACGAGATTTTGAAGATGTCACAACACATCATGATTGCATGATGTTGAATTTCCAAGAAAAATAGTACTTTAAGTGCTCAAACACACAACTTTTGAGACTTTTCAAAATTTGAAGCTCTATAACTTCGGCAAATGAGTATCAAATTTGTTAAAGAAAGTGTCCAATTAACCAGCTCGACGAGATTTTGAAGATGTCACAACACATCATGATTGCATTTTACTGAATTTCCAAGAAAAATAGTACTTTACGTGCTCAACAAAGAACTTTTTTGACTTTTCAAATTTTGAAGCTCGATAAGTTCGGCAAATGAGGACCAAATTTGTTAAACAAAGTGTCCAATTAATCAGCTCGACGAGATTTTGAAGATGTCACAACACATCATGATTGCATCTTGTTGAATTTCCAAGAAAAATAGTACTTTACGTGCTCAACAAAGAACTTTTTTGACTTTTCAAATTTTGAAGCTCGATAAGTTCGGCAAATGAGTATCAAATTTGTTAAAGAAAGTGTCCAATTAATCAGCTCAACGAGATTTTGAAGATGTCACAACACATCATGATTGCATCTTGTTGAATTTCCAAGAAAAATAGTACTTTACGTGCTCAACAAAGAACTTTTTTGACTTTTCAAATTTTGAAGCTCGATAAGTTCGGCAAATGAGGACCAAATTTGTTAAAGAAAGTGTCCAATTAATCAGCTCGACGAGATTTTGAAGATGTCACAACACATCATGATTGCATTTTGCTGAATTTCCAAGAAAAATAGTACTTTACGTGCTCAACAAAGAACTTTTTTGACTTTTCAAATTTTGAAGCTCGATAAGTTCGGCAAATGAGGACCAAATTTGTTAAAGAAAGTGTCCAATTAATCAGCTCAATGAGGTTTTAAAGATGTCACAACACATCATGATTGCATCTTGTTGAATTTCCAAGAAAAATAGTACTTTACGTGCTCAACAAAGAACTTTTTTGACTTTTCAAATTTTGAAGCTCGATAAGTTCGGCAAATGAGGACCAAATTTGTTAAAGAAAGTGTCCAATTAATCAGCTCGACGAGATTTTCAAGATGTCACAACACATCATGATTGCATCTTGTTGCATTTCCAAGAAAAATGGTACTTTATGTGTTCAACACACAACTTTTTTGACTTTTCAGATTTTGAAGCTCGATAATTTCGGCAAATGAGGACCAAATTTGTTAAACAAAGTGTCCAATTAATCAGCTCGACGAGATTTTGAAGATGTCACAACACATCATGATTGCATCTTGTTGAATTTCCAAGAAAAATAGTACTTTATGTGTTCAACACACAACTTTTTTGACTTTTCAAATTTTGAAGCTCGATAAGTTCGGCAAATGAGGACCAAATTTGTTAAAGAAAGTGTCCAATTAATCAGCTCGACGAGATTTTGAAGATGTCACAACACATCATGATTGCATCTTGTTGCATTTCCAAGAAAAATAGTACTTTACGTGCTCAACAAAGAACTTTTTTGACTTTTCAAATTTTGAAGCTCGATAAGTTCGGCAAATGAGGACCAAATTTGTTAAAGAAAGTGTCCAATTAATCAGCTCAATGAGGTTTTAAAGATGTCACAACACATCATGATTGCATCTTGTTGAATTTCCAAGAAAAATAGTACTTTAGGTGCTCAAAGACACAACTTTTTTGACTTTTCAAATTTTGAAGCTCGATAAGTTCGGCAAATGAGGACCAAATTTGTTAAAGAAAGTGTCCAATTAATCAGCTCGACGAGATTTTGAAGATGTCACAACACATCATGATTGCATTTTGTTGAATTTCCAAGAAAAATAGTACTTTACGTGCTCAACAAAGAACTTTTTTGACTTTTCAAATTTTGAAGCTCGATAAGTTCGGCTAATGAGGACCAAATTTGTTAAAGAAAGTGTCCAATTAATCAGCTCAATGAGGTTTTAAAGATGTCACAACACATCATGATTGCATCTTGTTGAATTTCCAAGAAAAATAGTACTTTAGGTGCTCAAAGACACAACTTTTTTGACTTTTCAAATTTTGAAGCTCGATAAGTTCGGCAAATGAGGACCAAATTTGTTAAAGAAAGTGTCCAATTAATCAGCTCGACGAGATTTTGAAGATGTCACAACACATCATGATTGCATTTTGTTGAATTTCCAAGGAAAATAGTACTTTACGTGCTCAACAAAGAACTTTTTTGACTTTTCAAATTTTGAAGCTCGATAAGTTCGGCAAATGAGGACCAAAATTGTTAAAGAAAGTGTCCAATTAATCAGCTCAATGAGGTTTTAAAGATGTCACAACACATCATGATTACATCTTGTTGAATTTCCAAGAAAAATAGTACTTTACGTGCTCAACAAAGAACTTTTTTGACTTTTCAAATTTTGAAGCTCGATAAGTTCGGCAAATGAGGACCAAATTTGTTAAACAAAGTGTCCAATTAATCAGCTCGACGAGATTTTGAAGATGTCACAACACATCATGATTGCATCTTGTTGAATTTCCAAGAAAAATAGTACTTTATGTGTTCAACACACAACTTTTTTGACTTTTCAAATTTTGAAGCTCGATAAGTTCGGCAAATGAGGACCAAATTTGTTAAAGAAAGTGTCCAATTAATCAGCTCGACGAGATTTTGAAGATGTCACAACACATCATGATTGCATCTTGTTGCATTTCCAAGAAAAATGGTACTTTATGTGTTCAACACACAACTTTTTTGACTTTTCAGATTTTGAAGCTCGATAATTTCGGCAAATGAGGACCAAATTTGTTAAACAAAGTGTCCAATTAATCAGCTCGACGAGATTTTGAAGATGTCACAACACATCATGATTGCATCTTGTTGAATTTCCAAGAAAAATAGTACTTTACGTGCTCAACAAAGAACTTTTTTGACTTTTCAAATTTTGAAGCTCGATAAGTTCGGCAAATGAGGACCAAATTTGTTAAAGAAAGTGTCCAATTAATCAGCTCGACGAGATTTTGAAGATGTCACAACACATCATGATTGCATCTTGTTGAATTTCCAAGAAAAATAGTACTTTACGTGCTCAACAAAGAACTTTTTTGACTTTTCAAATTTTGAAGCTCGATAAGTTCGGCAAATAAGGACCAAATTTGTTAAAGAAAGTGTCCAATTAATCAGCTCGACGAGATTTTGAAGATGTCACAACACATCATGATTGCATGATGTTGAATTTCCAAGAAAAATAGTACTTTAAGTGCTCAAACACAACTTTTGAGACTTTTCAAAATTTGAAGCTCTATAACTTCGGCAAATGAGTATCAAATTTGTTAAAGAAAGTGTCCAATTAATCAGCTCAACGAGATTTTGAAGATGTCACAACACATCATGATTGCATCTTGTTGAATTTCCAAGAAAAATAGTACTTTACGTGCTCAACAAAGAACTTTTTTGACTTTTCAAATTTTGAAACTCGATAAGTTCGGCAAATGAGGACCAAATTTGTTAAAGAAAGTGTCCAATTAATCAGCTCAATGAGGTTTTAAAGATGTCACAACACATCATGATTGCATCTTGTTGAATTTCCAAGAAAAATAGTACTTTAGGTGCTCAAAGACACAACTTTTTTGACTTTTCAAATTTTGAAGCTCGATAAGTTCGGCAAATGAGGACCAAATTTGTTAAAGAAAGTGTCCAATTAATCAGCTCGACGAGATTTTGAAGATGTCACAACACATCATGATTGCATCTTGTTGAATTTCCAAGAAAAATAGTACTTTACGTGTTCAACACACAACTTTTTTGACTTTTCAAACTGTGAAGCTCGATAACTTCGGCAAATGAGTATCAAATTTGTTAAAGAAAGTGTCCAATTAATCAGCTCGACGAGATTTTGAAGATGTCACAACACATCATGATTGCATCTTGTTGAATTTCCAAGGAAAATAGTACTTTATGTGTTCAACACACAACTTTTTTGACTTTTCAGATTTTGAAGCTCGATAATTTCGGCAAATGAGGACCAAATTTGTTAAACAAAGTGTCCAATTAATCAGCTCGACGAGATTTTGAAGATGTCACAACACATCATGATTGCATCTTGTTGAATTTCCAAGAAAAATAGTACTTTACGTGCTCAACAAAGACCTTTTTTGACTTTTCAAATTTTGAAGCTCGATAAGTTCGGCAAATGAGGACCAAATTTGTTAAAGAAAGTGTCCAATTAATCAGCTCGACGAGATTTTGAAGATGTCACAACACATCATGATTGCATCTTGTTGAATTTCCAAGAAAAATAGTACTTTACGTGCTCAACAAAGAACTTTTTTGACTTTTCAAATTTTGAAGCTCGATAAGTTCGGCAAATGAGTATCAAATTTGTTAAAGAAAGTGTCCAATTAATCAGCTCAACGAGATTTTGAAGATGTCACAACACATCATGATTGCATCTTGTTGAATTTCCAAGAAAAATAGTACTTTACGTGCTCAACAAAGAACTTTTTTGACTTTTCAAATTTTGAAGCTCGATAAGTTCGGCAAATGAGGACCAAATTTGTTAAAGAAAGTGTCCAATTAATCAGCTTGACGAGATTTTGAAGATGTCACAACACATCATGATTGCATTTTGTTGAATTTCCAAGAAAAATAGTACTTTACGTGCTCAACAAAGAACTTTTTTGACTTTTCAAATTTTGAAGCTCGATAAGTTCGGCAAATGAGGACCAAATTTGTTAAAGAAAGTGTCCAATTAATCAGCTCGACGAGATTTTGAAGATGTCACAACACATCATGATTGCATTTTGTTGAATTTCCAAGGAAAATAGTACTTTACGTGCTCAACAAAGAACTTTTTTGACTTTTCAAATTTTGAAGCTCGATAAGTTCGGCAAATGAGGACCAAATTTGTTAAAGAAAGTGTCCAATTAATCAGCTCAATGAGGTTTTAAAGATGTCACAACACATCATGATTGCATCTTGTTGAATTTCCAAGAAAAATAGTACTTTAGGTGCTCAAAGACACAACTTTTTTGACTTTTCAAATTTTGAAGCTCGATAAGTTCGGCAAATGAGGACCAAATTTGTTAAAGAAAGTGTCCAATTAATCAGCTCGACGAGATTTTGAAGATGTCACAACACATCATGATTGCATTTTGTTGAATTTCCAAGGAAAATAGTACTTTACGTGCTCAACAAAGAACTTTTTTGACTTTTCAAATTTTGAAGCTCGATAAGTTCGGCAAATGAGGACCAAATTTGTTAAAGAAAGTGTCCAATTAATCAGCTCAATGAGGTTTTAAAGATGTCACAACACATCATGATTACATCTTGTTGAATTTCCAAGAAGAATAGTACTTTACGTGCTCAACAAAGAACTTTTTTGACTTTTCAAATTTTGAAGCTCGATAAGTTCGGCAAATGAGGACCAAATTTGTTAAAGAAAGTGTCCAATTAATCAGCTCAATGAGGTTTTAAAGATGTCACAACACATCATGATTGCATCTTGTTGAATTTCCAAGAAAAATAGTACTTTAGGTGCTCAAAGACACAACTTTTTTGACTTTTCAAATTTTGAAGCTCGATAAGTTCGGCAAATGAGGACCAAATTTGTTAAAGAAAGTGTCCAATTAATCAGCTCGACGAGATTTTGAAGATGTCACAACACATCATGATTGCATCTTGTTGAATTTCCAAGAAAATAGTACTTTACGTGCTCAACAAAGAACTTTTTTGACTTTTCAAATTTTGAAGCTCGATAAGTTCGGCAAATGAGGACCAAATTTGTTAAAGAAAGTGTCCAATTAATCAGCTCGACGAGATTTTGAAGATGTCACAACACATCATGATTGCATCTTGTTGCATTTCCAAGAAAAATGGTACTTTATGTGTTCAACACACAACTTTTTTGACTTTTCAGATTTTGAAGCTCGATAATTTCGGCAAATGAGGACCAAATTTGTTAAACAAAGTGTCCAATTAATCAGCTCGACGAGATTTTGAAGATGTCACAACACATCATGATTGCATCTTGTTGAATTTCCAAGAAAAATAGTACTTTATGTGTTCAACACACAACTTTTTTGACTTTTCAAATTTTGAAGCTCGATAAGTTCGGCAAATGAGGACCAAATTTGTTAAAGAAAGTGTCCAATTAATCAGCTCGACGAGATTTTGAAGATGTCACAACACATCATGATTGCATTTTGTTGAATTTCCAAGAAAAATAGTACTTTACGTGCTCAACAAAGAACTTTTTTGACTTTTCAAATTTTGAAGCTCGATAAGTTCGGCAAATGAGGACCAAATTTGTTAAAGAAAGTGTCCAATTAATCAGCTCAATGAGGTTTTAAAGATGTCACAACACATCATGATTGCATCTTGTTGAATTTCCAAGAAAAATAGTACTTTAGGTGCTCAAAGACACAACTTTTTTGACTTTTCAAATTTTGAAGCTCGATAAGTTCGGCAAATGAGGACCAAATTTGTTAAAGAAAGTGTCCAATTAATCAGCTCGACGAGATTTTGAAGATGTCACAACACATCATGATTGCATCTTGTTGCATTTCCAAGAAAAATGGTACTTTATGTGTTCAACACACAACTTTTTTGACTTTTCAGATTTTGAAGCTCGATAATTTCGGCAAATGAGGATCAAATTTGTTAAACAAAGTGTCCAATTAATCAGCTCGACGAGATTTTGAAGATGTCACAACACATCATGATTGCATCTTGTTGAATTTCCAAGAAAAATAGTACTTTACGTGCTCAACAAAGAACTTTTTTGACTTTTCAAATTTTGAAGCTCGATAAGTTCGGCAAATGAGGACCAAATTTGTTAAAGAAAGTGTCCAATTAATCAGCTCGACGAGATTTTGAAGATGTCACAACACATCATGATTGCATTTTGTTGAATTTCCAAGGAAAATAGTACTTTACGAGCTCAACAAAGAACTTTTTTGACTTTTCAAATTTTGAAGCTCGATAAGTTCGGCAAATGAGGACCAAAATTGTTAAAGAAAGTGTCCAATTAATCAGCTCAATGAGGTTTTAAAGATGTCACAACACATCATGATTACATCTTGTTGAATTTCCAAGAAAAATAGTACTTTACGTGCTCAACAAAGAACTTTTTTGACTTTTCAAATTTTGAAGCTCGATAAGTTCGGCAAATGAGGACCAAATTTGTTAAAGAAAGTGTCCAATTAATCAGCTCAATGAGGTTTTAAAGATGTCACAACACATCATGATTGCATCTTGTTGAATTTCCAAGAAAAATAGTACTTTAGGTGCTCAAAGACACAACTTTTTTGACTTTTCAAATTTTGAAGCTCGATAAGTTCGGCAAATGAGGACCAAATTTGTTAAAGAAAGTGTCCAATTAATCAGCTCGACGAGATTTTGAAGATGTCACAACACATCATGATTGCATCTTGTTGAATTTCCAAGAAAATAGTACTTTACGTGCTCAACAAAGAACTTTTTTGACTTTTCAAATTTTGAAGCTCGATAAGTTCGGCAAATGAGGACCAAAATTGTTAAAGAAAGTGTCCAATTAATCAGCTCAATGAGGTTTTAAAGATGTCACAACACATCATGATTACATCTTGTTGAATTTCCAAGAAAAATAGTACTTTAGGTGCTCAAAGACACAACTTTTTTGACTTTTCAAATTTTGAAGCTCGATAAGTTCGGCAAATGAGGACCAAATTTGTTAAAGAAAGTGTCCAATTAATCAGCTCGACGAGATTTTGAAGATGTCACAACACATCATGATTGCATCTTGTTGCATTTCCAAGAAAAATGGTACTTTATGTGTTCAACACACAACTTTTTTGACTTTTCAGATTTTGAAGCTCGATAATTTCGGCAAATGAGGACCAAATTTGTTAAACAAAGTGTCCAATTAATCAGCTCGACGAGATTTTGAAGATGTCACAACACATCATGATTGCATCTTGTTGAATTTCCAAGAAAAATAGTACTTTATGTGTTCAACACACAACTTTTTTGACTTTTCAAATTTTGAAGCTCGATAAGTTCGGCAAATGAGGACCAAATTTGTTAAAGAAAGTGTCCAATTAATCAGCTCGACGAGATTTTGAAGATGTCACAACACATCATGATTGCATCTTGTTGCATTTCCAAGAAAAATGGTACTTTATGTGTTCAACACACAACTTTTTTGACTTTTCAGATTTTGAAGCTCGATAATTTCGGCAAATGAGGACCAAATTTGTTAAACAAAGTGTCCAATTAATCAGCTCGACGAGATTTTGAAGATGTCACAACACATCATGATTGCATCTTGTTGAATTTCCAAGAAAAATAGTACTTTAGGTGCTCAACAAAGAACTTTTTTGACTTTTCAAATTTTGAAGCTCGATAAGTTCGGCAAATGAGGACCAAATTTGTTAAAGAAAGTGTCCAATTAATCAGCTCGACGAGATTTTGAAGATGTCACAACACATCATGATTGCATCTTGTTGAATTTCCAAGAAAAATAGTACTTTACGTGCTCAACAAAGAACTTTTTTGACTTTTCAAATTTTGAAGCTCGATAAGTTCGGCAAATGAGGACCAAAATTGTTAAAGAAAGTGTCCAATTAATCAGCTCAATGAGGTTTTGAAGATGTCACAACACATCATGATTGCATGATGTTGAATTTCCAAGAAAAATAGTACTTTAAGTGCTCAAACACACAACTTTTGAGACTTTTCAAAATTTGAAGCTCTATAACTTCGGCAAATGAGTATCAAATTTGTTAAAGAAAGTGTCCAATTAATCAGCTCGACGAGATTTTGAAGATGTCACAACACATCATGATTGCATCTTGTTGCATTTCCAAGAAAAACGGTACTTTATGTGTTCAACACAAAACTTTTTTGACTTTTCAGATTTTGAAGCTCGATAATTTCGGCAAATGAGTATCAAATTTGTTAAAGAAAGTGTCCAATTAATCAGCTCGACGAGATTTTGAAGATGTCACAACACATCATGATTGCATCTTGTTGCATTTCCAAGAAAAATGGTACTTTATGTGTTCAACACACAACTTTTTTGACTTTTCAGATTTTGAAGCTCGATAATTTCGGCAAATGAGTATCAAATTTGTTAAAGAAAGTGTCCAATTAATCAGCTCGACGAGATTTTGAAGATGTCACAACACATCATGATTGCATCTTGTTGAATTTCCAAGAAAAATAGTACTTTACGTGCTCAACAAAGAACTTTTTTGACTTTTCAAAATTTGAAGCTCTATAACCGCGGCAAATGAGTATCAAATTTGTTAAAGAAAGTGTCCAATTAATCAGCTCGACGAGATTTTGAAGATGTCACAACACATCATGATTGCATCTTGTTGCATTTCCAAGAAAAATGGTACTTTATGTGTTCAACACACAACTTTTTTGACTTTTCAGATTTTGAAGCTCGATAATTTCGGCAAATGAGGACCAAATTTGTTAAACAAAGTGTCCAATTAATCAGCTCGACGAGATTTTGAAGATGTCACAACACATCATGATTGCATGATGTTGAATTTCCAAGAAAAATAGTACTTTAAGTGCTCAAACACACAACTTTTGAGACTTTTCAAAATTTGAAGCTCTATAACTTCGGCAAATGAGTATCAAATTTGTTAAAGAAAGTGTCCAATTAATCAGCTCGACGAGATTTTGAAGATGTCACAAAACATCATGATTGCATCTTGTTGCATTTCCAAGAAAAACGGTACTTTATGTGTTCAACACACAACTTTTTTGACTTTTCAGATTTTGAAGCTCGATAAGTTCGGCAAATGAGGTCCAAATTTGTTAAACAAAGTGTCCAATTAATCAGCTCATCGAGATTTTGAAGATGTCACAACACATCATGATTGCATCTTGTTGCATTTCCAAGAAAAATGGTACTTTATGTGTTCAACACACAACTTTTTTGACTTTTCAGATTTTGAAGCTCGATAATTTCGGCAAATGAGTATCAAATTTGTTAAAGAAAGTGTCCAATTAATCAGCTCGACGAGATTTTGAAGATGTCACAACACATCATGATTGCATGATGTTGAATTTCCAAGAAAAATAGTACTTTAAGTGCTCAAACACACAACTTTTGAGACTTTTCAAAATTTGAAGCTCTATAACTTCGGCAAATGAGTATCAAATTTGTTAAAGAAAGTGTCCAATTAATCAGCTCGACGAGATTTTGAAGAAGTCACAACACATCATGATTGCATCTTGTTGAATTTCCAAGAAAAATAGTACTTTACGTGCTCAACAAAGAACTTTTTTGACTTTTCAAAATTTGAAGCTCTATAACTTCGGCAAATGAGGACCAAATTTGTTAAACAAAGTGTCCAATTAATCAGCTCGACGAGATTTTGAAGATGTCACAACACATCATGATTGCATGATGTTGAATTTCCAAGAAAAATAGTACTTTAAGTGCTCAAACACACAACTTTTGAGACTTTTCAAAATTTGAAGCTCTATAACTTCGGCAAATGAGTATCAAATTTGTTAAAGAAAGTGTCCAATTAATCAGCTCGACGAGATTTTGAAGATGTCACAACACATCATGATTGCATCTTGTTGAATTTCCAAGAAAAATAGTACTTTACGTGCTCAACAAAGAACTTTTTTGACTTTTCAAAATTTGAAGCTCTATAACTTCGGCAAATGAGGACCAAATTTGTTAAACAAAGTGTCCAATTAATCAGCTCGACGAGATTTTGAAGATGTCACAACACATCATGATTGCATGATGTTGAATTTCCAAGAAAAATAGTACTTTAAGTGCTCAAACACACAACTTTTGAGACTTTTCAAAATTTGAAGCTCTATAACTTCGGCAAATGAGTATCAAATTTGTTAAAGAAAGTGTCCAATTAACCAGCTCGACGAGATTTTAAAGATGTCACAACACATCATGATTGCATTTTACTGAATTTCCAAGAAAAATAGTACTTTACGTGCTCAACAAAGAACTTTTTTGACTTTTCAAATTTTGAAGCTCGATAAGTTCGGCAAATGAGGACCAAATTTGTTAAACAAAGTGTCCAATTAATCAGCTCGACGAGATTTTGAAGATGTCACAACACATCATGATTGCATCTTGTTGAATTTCCAAGAAAAATAGTACTTTACGTGCTCAACAAAGAACTTTTTTGACTTTTCAAATTTTGAAGCTCGATAAGTTCGGCAAATGAGTATCAAATTTGTTAAAGAAAGTGTCCAATTAATCAGCTCAACGAGATTTTGAAGATGTCACAACACATCATGATTGCATCTTGTTGAATTTCCAAGAAAAATAGTACTTTACGTGCTCAACAAAGAACTTTTTTGACTTTTCAAATTTTGAAGCTCGATAAGTTCGGCAAATGAGGACCAAATTTGTTAAACAAAGTGTCCAATTAATCAGCTCGACGAGATTTTGAAGATGTCACAACACATCATGATTGCATCTTGTTGAATTTCCAAGAAAAATAGTACTTTACGTGCTCAACAAAGAACTTTTTTGACTTTTCAAATTTTGAAGCTCGATAAGTTCGGCAAATGAGTATCAAATTTGTTAAAGAAAGTGTCCAATTAATCAGCTCAACGAGATTTTGAAGATGTCACAACACATCATGATTGCATCTTGTTGAATTTCCAAGAAAAATAGTACTTTACGTGCTCAACAAAGAACTTTTTTGACTTTTCAAATTTTGAAGCTCGATAAGTTCGGCAAATGAGGACCAAATTTGTTAAAGAAAGTGTCCAATTAATCAGCTCAATGAGGTTTTAAAGATGTCACAACACATCATGATTGCATCTTGTTGAATTTCCAAGAAAAATAGTACTTTACGTGCTCAACAAAGAACTTTTTTGACTTTTCAAATTTTGAAGCTCGATAAGTTCGGCAAATGAGGACCAAATTTGTTAAAGAAAGTGTCCAATTAATCAGCTCGACGAGATTTTGAAGATGTCACAACACATCATGATTGCATCTTGTTGAATTTCCAAGAAAAATAGTACTTTAATTTCTCAAACACACAACTTTTTTGACTTTTCAGATTTTGAAGCTCGATAAGTTCGGCAAATGAGGACCAAATTTGTTAAACAAAGTGTCCAATTAATCAGCTCATCGAGATTTTGAAGATGTCACAACACATCATGATTGCATCTTGTTGCATTTCCAAGAAAAATGGTACTTTATGTGTTCAACACACAACTTTTTTGACTTTTCAGATTTTGAAGCTCGATAAGTTCGGCAAATGAGGACCAAATTTGTTAAACAAAGTGTCCAATTAATCAGCTCATCGAGATTTTGAAGATGTCACAACACATCATGATTGCATGATGTTGAATTTCCAAGAAAAATAGTACTTTAAGTGCTCAAACACACAACTTTTGAGACTTTTCAAAATTTGAAGCTCTATAACTTCGGCAAATGAGTATCAAATTTGTTAAAGAAAGTGTCCAATTAATCAGCTCGACGAGATTTTGAAGATGTCACAACACATCATGATTGCATCTTGTTGAATTTCCAAGAAAAATAGTACTTTACGTGCTCAACAAAGAACTTTTTTGACTTTTCAAATTTTGAAGCTCTATAACTTCGGCAAATGAGGACCAAATTTGTTAAAGAAAGTGTCCAATTAATCAGCTCAATGAGGTTTTAAAGATGTCACAACACATCATGATTGCATCTTGTTGCATTTCCAAGAAAAATGGTACTTTATGTGTTCAACACACAACTTTTTTGACTTTTCAGATTTTGAAGCTCGATAATTTCGGCAAATGAGTATCAAATTTGTTAAAGAAAGTGTCCAATTAACCAGCTCGACGAGATTTTGAAGATGTCACAACACATCATGATTGCATTTTACTGAATTTCCAAGAAAAATAGTACTTTACGTGCTCAACAAAGAACTTTTTTGACTTTTCAAATTTTGAAGCTCGATAAGTTCGGCAAATGAGGACCAAATTTGTTAAACAAAGTGTCCAATTAATCAGCTCGACGAGATTTTGAAGATGTCACAACACATCATGATTGCATCTTGTTGAATTTCCAAGAAAAATAGTACTTTACGTGCTCAACAAAGAACTTTTTTGAATTTTCAAATTTTGAAGCTCGATAAGTTCGGCAAATGAGGACCAAATTTGTTAAAGAAAGTGTCCAATTAATCAGCTCAACGAGATTTTGAAGATGTCACAACACATCATGATTGCATTTTGCTGAATTTCCAAGAAAAATAGTACTTTACGTGCTCAACAAAGAACTTTTTTGACTTTTCAAATTTTGAAGCTCGATAAGTTCGGCAAATGAGGACCAAATTTGTTAAAGAAAGTGTCCAATTAATCAGCTCAATGAGGTTTTAAAGATGTCACAACACATCATGATTGCATCTTGTTGAATTTCCAAGAAAAATAGTACTTTACGTGCTCAACAAAGAACTTTTTTGACTTTTCAAATTTTGAAGCTCGATAAGTTCGGCAAATGAGGACCAAATTTGTTAAAGAAAGTGTCCAATTAATCAGCTCAATGAGGTTTTAAAGATGTCACAACACATCATGATTGCATCTTGTTGAATTTCCAAGAAAAATAGTACTTTACGTGCTCAACAAAGAACTTTTTTGACTTTTCAAATTTTGAAGCTCGATAAGTTCGGCAAATGAGGACCAAATTTGTTAAAGAAAGTGTCCAATTAATCAGCTCGACGAGATTTTGAAGATGTCACAACACATCATGATTGCATCTTGTTGAATTTCCAAGAAAAATAGTACTTTACGTGCTCAACAAAGAACTTTTTTGACTTTTCAAATTTTGAAGCTCGATAAGTTCGGCAAATGAGGACCAAATTTGTTAAAGAAAGTGTCCAATTAATCAGCTCAATGAGGTTTTAAAGACGTCACAACACATCATGATTGCATCTTGTTGAATTTCCAAGAAAAATAGTACTTTACGTGCTCAACAAAGAACTTTTTTGACTTTTCAAATTTTGAAGCTCGATAAGTTCGGCAAATGAGGACCAAATTTGTTAAAGAAAGTGTCCAATTAATCAGCTCAATGAGGTTTTAAAGATGTCACAACACATCATGATTGCATCTTGTTGAATTTCCAAGAAAAATAGTACTTTACGTGCTCAACAAAGATCTTTTTTGACTTTTCAAATTTTGAAGCTCGATAAGTTCGGCAAATGAGGACCAAATTTGTTAAAGAAAGTGTCCAATTAATCAGCTCGACGAGATTTTGAAGATGTCACAACACATCATGATTGCATGATGTTGAATTTCCAAGAAAAATAGTACTTTAAGTGCTCAAACACACAACTTTTGAGACTTTTCAAAATTTGAAGCTCTATAACTTCGGCAAATGAGTATCAAATTTGTTAAAGAAAGTGTCCAATTAATCAGCTCGACGAGATTTTGAAGATGTCACAACACATCATGATTGCATCTTGTTGCATTTCCAAGAAAAACGGTACTTTATGTGTTCAACACACAACTTTTTTGACTTTTCAGATTTTGAAGCTCGATAATTTGGGCAAATGAGGACCAAATTTGTTAAACAAAGTGTCCAATTAATCAGCTCATCGAGATTTTGAAGATGTCACAACACATCATGATTGCATCTTGTTGCATTTCCAAGAAAAATGGTACTTTATGTGTTCAACACACAACTTTTTTGACTTTTCAGATTTTGAAGCTCGATAATTTCGGCAAATGAGGACCAAATTTGTTAAACAAAGTGTCCAATTAATCAGCTCGACGAGATTTTGAAGATGTCACAACACATCATGATTGCATCTTGTTGAATTTCCAAGAAAAATAGTACTTTAATTTCTCAAACACACAACTTTTTTGACTTTTCAGATTTTGAAGCTCGATAAGATCGGCAAATGAGGACCAAATTTGTTAAACAAAGTGTCCAATTAATCAGCTCATCGAGATTTTGAAGATGTCACAACACATCATGATTGCATCTTGTTGCATTTCCAAGAAAAATGGTACTTTATGTGTTCAACACACAACTTTTTTGACTTTTCAGATTTTGAAGCTCGATAATTTCGGCAAATGAGTATCAAATTTGTTAAAGAAAGTGTCCAATTAATCAGCTCGACGAGATTTTGAAGATGTCACAACACATCATGATTGCATGATGTTGAATTTCCAAGAAAAATAGTACTTTAAGTGCTCAAACACACAACTTTTGAGACTTTTCAAAATTTGAAGCTCTATAACTTCGGCAAATGAGTATCAAATTTGTTAAAGAAAGTGTCCAATTAATCAGCTCGACGAGATTTTGAAGATGTCACAACACATCATGATTGCATCTTGTTGAATTTCCAAGAAAAATAGTACTTTACGTGCTCAACAAAGAACTTTTTTGACTTTTCAAATTTTGAAGCTCTATAACTTCGGCAAATGAGGACCAAATTTGTTAAAGAAAGTGTCCAATTAATCAGCTCAATGAGGTTTTAAAGATGTCACAACACATCATGATTGCATCTTGTTGCATTTCCAAGAAAAATGGTACTTTATGTGTTCAACACACAACTTTTTTGACTTTTCAGATTTTGAAGCTCGATAATTTCGGCAAATGAGTATCAAATTTGTTAAAGAAAGTGTCCAATTAATCAGCTCGACGAGATTTTGAAGATGTCACAACACATCATGATTGCATGATGTTGAATTTCCAAGAAAAATAGTACTTTAAGTGCTCAAACACACAACTTTTGAGACTTTTCAAAATTTGAAGCTCTATAACTTCGGCAAATGAGTATCAAATTTGTTAAAGAAAGTGTCCAATTAATCAGCTCGACGAGATTTTGAAGATGTCACAACACATCATGATTGCATCTTGTTGAATTTCCAAGAAAAATAGTACTTTACGTGCTCAACAAAGAACTTTTTTGACTTTTCAAAATTTGAAGCTCTATAACTTCGGCAAATGAGGATCAAATTTGTTAAACAAAGTGTCCAATTAATCAGCTCGACGAGATTTTGAAGATGTCACAACACATCATGATTGCATGATGTTGAATTTCCAAGAAAAATAGTACTTTAAGTGCTCAAACACACAACTTTTGAGACTTTTCAAAATTTGAAGCTCTATAACTTCGGCAAATGAGTATCAAATTTGTTAAAGAAAGTGTCCAATTAACCAGCTCGACGAGATTTTGAAGATGTCACAACACATCATGATTGCATTTTACTGAATTTCCAAGAAAAATAGTACTTTACGTGCTCAACAAAGAACTTTTTTGACTTTTCAAATTTTGAAGCTCGATAAGTTCGGCAAATGAGGACCAAATTTGTTAAACAAAGTGTCCAATTAATCAGCTCGACGAGATTTTGAAGATGTCACAACACATCATGATTGCATCTTGTTGAATTTCCAAGAAAAATAGTACTTTACGTGCTCAACAAAGAACTTTTTTGACTTTTCAAATTTTGAAGCTCGATAAGTTCGGCAAATGAGTATCAAATTTGTTAAAGAAAGTGTCCAATTAATCAGCTCAACGAGATTTTGAAGATGTCACAACACATCATGATTGCATCTTGTTGAATTTCCAAGAAAAATAGTACTTTACGTGCTCAACAAAGAACTTTTTTGACTTTTCAAATTTTGAAGCTCGATAAGTTCGGCAAATGAGGACCAAATTTGTTAAAGAAAGTGTCCAATTAATCAGCTCGACGAGATTTTGAAGATGTCACAACACATCATGATTGCATTTTGCTGAATTTCCAAGAAAAATAGTACTTTACGTGCTCAACAAAGAACTTTTTTGACTTTTCAAATTTTGAAGCTCGATAAGTTCGGCAAATGAGGACCAAATTTGTTAAAGAAAGTGTCCAATTAATCAGCTCAATGAGGTTTTAAAGATGTCACAACACATCATGATTGCATCTTGTTGAATTTCCAAGAAAAATAGTACTTTACGTGCTCAACAAAGAACTTTTTTGACTTTTCAAATTTTGAAGCTCGATAAGTTCGGCAAATGAGGACCAAATTTGTTAAAGAAAGTGTCCAATTAATCAGCTCAATGAGGTTTTAAAGATGTCACAACACATCATGATTGCATCTTGTTGAATTTCCAAGAAAAATAGTACTTTACGTGCTCAACAAAGAACTTTTTTGACTTTTCAAATTTTGAAGCTCGATAAGTTCGGCAAATGAGGACCAAATTTGTTAAAGAAAGTGTCCAATTAATCAGCTCGACGAGATTTTGAAGATGTCACAACACATCATGATTGCATGATGTTGAATTTCCAAGAAAAATAGTACTTTAAGTGCTCAAACACACAACTTTTGAGACTTTTCAAAATTTGAAGCTCTATAACTTCGGCAAATGAGTATCAAATTTGTTAAAGAAAGTGTCCAATTAATCAGCTCGACGAGATTTTGAAGATGTCACAACACATCATGATTGCATGATGTTGAATTTCCAAGAAAAATAGTACTTTAAGTGCTCAAACACACAACTTTTGAGACTTTTCAAAATTTGAAGCTCTATAACTTCGGCAAATGAGTATCAAATTTGTTAAAGAAAGTGTCCAATTAATCAGCTCATCGAGATTTTGAAGATGTCACAACACATCATGATTGCATCTTGTTGCATTTCCAAGAAAAATGGTACTTTATGTGTTCAACACACAACTTTTTTGACTTTTCAGATTTTGAAGCTCGATAATTTCGGCAAATGAGGACCAAATTTGTTAAACAAAGTGTCCAATTAATCAGCTCGACGAGATTTTGAAGATGTCACAACACATCATGATTGCATCTTGTTGAATTTCCAAGAAAAATAGTACTTTAATTTCTCAAACACACAACTTTTTTGACTTTTCAGATTTTGAAGCTCGATAAGTTCGGCAAATGAGGACCAAATTTGTTAAACAAAGTGTCCAATTAATCAGCTCATCGAGATTTTGAAGATGTCACAACACATCATGATTGCATCTTGTTGCATTTCCAAGAAAAATGGTACTTTATGTGTTCAACACACAACTTTTTTGACTTTTCAGATTTTGAAGCTCGATAATTTCGGCAAATGAGGACCAAATTTGTTAAACAAAGTGTCCAATTAATCAGCTCGACGAGATTTTGAAGATGTCACAACACATCATGATTGCATCTTGTTGAATTTCCAAGAAAAATAGTACTTTACGTGCTCAACAAAGAACTTTTTTGACTTTTCAAATTTTGAAGCTCGATAAGTTCGGCAAATGAGGACCAAATTTGTTAAAGAAAGTGTCCAATTAATCAGCTCGACGAGATTTTGAAGATGTCACAACACATCATGATTGCATGATGTTGAATTTCCAAGAAAAATAGTACTTTAAGTGCTCAAACACACAACTTTTGAGACTTTTCAAAATTTGAAGCTCTATAACTTCGGCAAATGAGTATCAAATTTGTTAAAGAAAGTGTCCAATTAACCAGCTCGACGAGATTTTGAAGATGTCACAACACATCATGATTGCATTTTACTGAATTTCCAAGAAAAATAGTACTTTACGTGCTCAACAAAGAACTTTTTTGACTTTTCAAATTTTGAAGCTCGATAAGTTCGGCAAATGAGGACCAAATTTGTTAAACAAAGTGTCCAATTAATCAGCTCGACGAGATTTTGAAGATGTCACAACACATCATGATTGCATCTTGTTGAATTTCCAAGAAAAATAGTACTTTACGTGCTCAACAAAGAACTTTTTTGACTTTTCAAATTTTGAAGCTCGATAAGTTCGGCAAATGAGTATCAAATTTGTTAAAGAAAGTGTCCAATTAATCAGCTCAACGAGATTTTGAAGATGTCACAACACATCATGATTGCATCTTGTTGAATTTCCAAGAAAAATAGTACTTTACGTGCTCAACAAAGAACTTTTTTGACTTTTCAAATTTTGAAGCTCGATAAGTTCGGCAAATGAGGACCAAATTTGTTAAAGAAAGTGTCCAATTAATCAGCTCGACGAGATTTTGAAGATGTCACAACACATCATGATTGCATTTTGCTGAATTTCCAAGAAAAATAGTACTTTACGTGCTCAACAAAGAACTTTTTTGACTTTTCAAATTTTGAAGCTCGATAAGTTCGGCAAATGAGGACCAAATTTGTTAAAGAAAGTGTCCAATTAATCAGCTCAATGAGGTTTTAAAGATGTCACAACACATCATGATTGCATCTTGTTGAATTTCCAAGAAAAATAGTACTTTACGTGCTCAACAAAGAACTTTTTTGACTTTTCAAATTTTGAAGCTCGATAAGTTCGGCAAATGAGGACCAAATTTGTTAAAGAAAGTGTCCAATTAATCAGCTCAATGAGGTTTTAAAGATGTCACAACACATCATGATTGCATCTTGTTGAATTTCCAAGAAAAATAGTACTTTACGTGCTCAACAAAGAACTTTTTTGACTTTTCAAATTTTGAAACTCGATAAGTTCGGCAAATGAGGACCAAATTTGTTAAAGAAAGTGTCCAATTAATCAGCTCGACGAGATTTTGAAGATGTCACAACACATCATGATTGCATGATGTTGAATTTCCAAGAAAAATAGTACTTTAAGTGCTCAAACACACAACTTTTGAGACTTTTCAAAATTTGAAGCTCTATAACTTCGGCAAATGAGTATCAAATTTGTTAAAGAAAGTGTCCAATTAATCAGCTCATCGAGATTTTGAAGATGTCACAACACATCATGATTGCATCTTGTTGCATTTCCAAGAAAAATGGTACTTTATGTGTTCAACACACAACTTTTTTGACTTTTCAGATTTTGAAGCTCGATAATTTCGGCAAATGAGGACCAAATTTGTTAAACAAAGTGTCCAATTAATCAGCTCGACGAGATTTTGAAGATGTCACAACACATCATGATTGCATCTTGTTGAATTTCCAAGAAAAATAGTACTTTAATTTCTCAAACACACAACTTTTTTGACTTTTCAGATTTTGAAGCTCGATAAGTTCGGCAAATGAGGACCAAATTTGTTAAACAAAGTGTCCAATTAATCAGCTCATCGAGATTTTGAAGATGTCACAACACATCATGATTGCATCTTGTTGCATTTCCAAGAAAAATGGTACTTTATGTGTTCAACACCCAACTTTTTTGACTTTTCAGATTTTGAAGCTCGATAATTTCGGCAAATGAGGACCAAATTTGTTAAACCAAGTGTCCAATTAATCAGCTCGACGAGATTTTGAAGATGTCACAACACATCATGATTGCATCTTGTTGAATTTCCAAGAAAAATAGTACTTTAATTTCTCAAACACACAACTTTTTTGACTTTTCAGATTTTGAAGCTCGATAAGTTCGGCAAATGAGGACCAAATTTGTTAAACAAAGTGTCCAATTAATCAGCTCATCGAGATTTTGAAGATGTCACAACACATCATGATTGCATCTTGTTGCATTTCCAAGAAAAATGGTACTTTATGTGTTCAACACACAACTTTTTTGACTTTTCAGATTTTGAAGCTCGATAATTTCGGCAAATGAGGACCAAATTTGTTAAACAAAGTGTCCAATTAATCAGCTCGACGAGATTTTGAAGATGTCACAACACATCATGATTGCATCTTGTTGAATTTCTAAGAAAAATAGTACTTTAATTTCTCAAACACACAACTTTTTTGACTTTTCAGATTTTGAAGCTCGATAAGTTCGGCAAATGAGGACCAAATTTGTTAAACAAAGTGTCCAATTAATCAGCTCATCGAGATTTTGAAGATGTCACAACACATCATGATTGCATCTTGTTGCATTTCCAAGAAAAATGGTACTTTATGTGTTCAACACACAACTTTTTTGACTTTTCAGATTTTGAAGCTCGATAAGTTCGGCAAATGAGGACCAAATTTGTTAAACAAAGTGTCCAATTAATCAGCTCGACGAGATTTTGAAGATGTCACAACACATCATGATTGCATCTTGTTGAATTTCCAAGAAAAATGGTACTTTATGTGTTCAACACACAACTTTTTTGACTTTTCAGATTTTGAAGCTCGATAATTTCGGCAAATGAGGACCAAATTTGTTAAACAAAGTGTCCAATTAATCAGCTCATCGAGATTTTGAAGATGTCACAACACATCATGATTGCATCTTGTTGCATTTCCAAGAAAAATGGTACTTTATGTGTTCAACACACAACTTTTTTGACTTTTCAGATTTTGAAGCTCGATAAGTTCGGCAAATGAGTATCAAATTTGTTAAAGAAAGTGTCCAATTAATCAGCTCAACGAGATTTTGAAGATGTCACAACACATCATGATTGCATCTTGTTGCATTTCCAAGAAAAATGGTACTTTATGTGTTCAACACACAACTTTTTTGACTTTTCAAATTTTGAAGCTCGATAAGTTCGGCAAATGAGTATCAAATTTGTTAAAGAAAGTGTCCAATTAATCAGCTCAACGAGATTTTGAAGATGTCACAACACATCATGATTGCATCTTGTTGCATTTCCAAGAAAAATGGTACTTTATGTGTTCAACACACAACTTTTTTGACTTTTCAGATTTTGAAGCTCGATAAGTTCGGCAAATGAGTATCAAATTTGTTAAAGAAAGTGTCCAATTAATCAGCTCAACGAGATTTTGAAGATGTCACAACACATCATGATTGCATCTTGTTGCATTTCCAAGAAAAATGGTACTTTATGTGTTCAACACACAACTTTTTTGACTTTTCAAATTTTGAAGCTCGATAAGTTCGGCAAATGAGTATCAAATTTGTTAAAGAAAGTGTCCAATTAATCAGCTCAACGAGATTTTGAAGATGTCACAACACATCATGATTGCATCTTGTTGAATTTCCAAGAAAAATAGTACTTTACGTGCTCAACAAAGAACTTTTTTGACTTTTCAAATTTTGAAGCTCGATAAGTTCGGCAAATGAGGACCAAATTTGTTAAAGAAAGTGTCCAATTAATCAGCTCAACGAGATTTTGAAGATGTCACAACACATCATGATTGCATCTTGTTGAATTTCCAAGAAAAATAGTACTTTACGTGCTCAACAAAGAACTTTTTTGACTTTTCAAATTTTGAAGCTCGATAAGTTCGGCAAATGAGGACCAAATTTGTTAAAGAAAGTGTCCAATTAATCAGCTCAATGAGGTTTTAAAGATGTCACAACACATCATGATTGCATCTTGTTGAATTTCCAAGAAAAATAGTACTTTAGGTGCTCAAAGACACAACTTTTTTGACTTTTCAAATTTTGAAGCTCGATAAGTTCGGCAAATGAGGACCAAATTTGTTAAAGAAAGTGTCCAATTAATCAGCTCAATGAGGTTTTAAAGATGTCACAACACATCATGATTGCATCTTGTTGAATTTCCAAGAAAAATAGTACTTTAGGTGCTCAAAGACACAACTTTTTTGACTTTTCAAATTTTGAAGCTCGATAAGTTCGGCAAATGAGGACCAAATTTGTTAAAGAAAGTGTCCAATTAATCAGCTCAATGAGGTTTTAAAGATGTCACAACACATCATGATTGCATCTTGTTGAATTTCCAAGAAAAATAGTACTTTAGGTGCTCAAAGACACAACTTTTTTGACTTTTCAAATTTTGAAGCTCGATAAGTTCGGCAAATGAGGACCAAATTTGTTAAAGAAAGTGTCCAATTAATCAGCTCGACGAGATTTTGAAGATGTCACAACACATCATGATTGCATGATGTTGAATTTCCAAGAAAAATAGTACTTTAAGTGCTCAAACACACAACTTTTGAGACTTTTCAAAATTTGAAGCTCTATAACTTCGGCAAATGAGTATCAAATTTGTTAAAGAAAGTGTCCAATTAATCAGCTCGACGAGATTTTGAAGATGTCACAACACATCATGATTGCATGATGTTGAATTTCCAAGAAAAATAGTACTTTAAGTGCTCAAACACACAACTTTTGAGACTTTTCAAAATTTGAAGCTCTATAACTTCGGCAAATGAGTATCAAATTTGTTAAAGAAAGTGTCCAATTAATCAGCTCGACGAGATTTTGAAGATGTCACAACACATCATGATTGCATCTTGTTGCATTTCCAAGAAAAACGGTACTTTATGTGTTCAACACACAACTTTTTTGACTTTTCAGATTTTGAAGCTCGATAAGTTCGGCAAATGAGGACCAAATTTGTTAAACAAAGTGTCCAATTAATCAGCTCGACGAGATTTTGAAGATGTCACAACACATCATGATTGCATGATGTTGAATTTCCAAGAAAAATAGTACTTTAAGTGCTCAAACACACAACTTTTGAGACTTTTCAAAATTTGAAGCTCTATAACTTCGGCAAATGAGTATCAAATTTGTTAAAGAAAGTGTCCAATTAATAAGCTCGACGAGATTTTGAAGATGTCACAACACATCATGATTGCATCTTGTTGCATTTCCAAGAAAAATGGTACTTTATGTGTTCAACACACAACTTTTTTGACTTTTCAGATTTTGAAGCTCTATAAGTTCGGCAAATGAGGACCAAATTTGTTAAACAAAGTGTCCAATTAATCAGCTCGACGAGATTTTGAAGATGTCACAACACATCATGATTGCATCTTGTTGAATTTCCAAGAAAAATAGTACTTTACGTGCTCAACAAAGAACTTTTTTGACTTTTCAAATTTTGAAGCTCGATAAGTTCGGCAAATGAGGACCAAATTTGTTAAAGAAAGTGTCCAATTAATCAGCTCAATGAGGTTTTAACGATGTCACAACACATCATGATTGCATTTTGCTGAATTTCCAAGAAAAATACTACTTTACGTGCTCAACAAAGAACTTTTTTGACTTTTCAAATTTTGAAGCTCGATAAGTTCGGCAAATGAGGACCAAATTTGTTAAAGAAAGTGTCCAATTAATCAGCTCAATGAGGTTTTAAAGATGTCACAACACATCATGATTGCATCTTGTTGAATTTCCAAGAAAAATAGTACTTTAGGTGCTCAACAAAGAACTTTTTTGACATTTCAAATTTTGAAGCTCGATAAGTTCGGCAAATGAGGACCAAATTTGTTAAAGAAAGTGTCCAATTAATCAGCTCAATGAGGTTTTAAAGATGTCACAACACATCATGATTGCATCTTGTTGAATTTCCAAGAAAAATAGTACTTTACGTGCTCAACAAAGAACATTTTTGACTTTTCA
Organism: Euwallacea fornicatus; assembly: GCF_040115645.1. NCBI lineage: Eukaryota > Metazoa > Arthropoda > Insecta > Coleoptera > Curculionidae > Euwallacea > Euwallacea fornicatus. The sequence continues at coordinate 96,015 of NW_027096034.1, forward strand.
AATTTTGAAGCTCGATAAGTTCGGCAAATGAGGACCAAATTTGTTAAAGAAAGTGTCCAATTAATCAGCTCAACGAGATTTTGAAGATGTCACAACACATCATGATTGCATGATGTTGAATTTCCAAGAAAAATAGTACTTTAAGTGCTCAAACACACAACTTTTGAGACTTTTCAAAATTTGAAGCTCTATAACTTCGGCAAATGAGTATCAAATTTGTTAAAGAAAGTGTCCAATTAATCAGCTCGACGAGATTTTGAAGATGTCACAACACATCATGATTGCATCTTGTTGCATTTCCAAGAAAAACGGTACTTTATGTGTTCAACACACAACTTTTTTGACTTTTCAAATTTTGAAGCTCGATAAGTTCGGCAAATGAGGACCAAATTTGTTAAAGAAAGTGTCCAATTAATCAGCTCAATGAGGTTTTAAAGATGTCACAACACATCATGATTGCATCTTGTTGAATTTCCAAGAAAATAGTACTTTATGTGCTCAACAAAGAACTTTTTTGACTTTTCAAATTTTGAAGCTCGATAAGTTCGGCAAATGAGGACCAAATTTGTTAAAGAAAGTGTCCAATTAATCAGCTCAATGAGGTTTTAAAGATGTCACAACACATCATGATTGCATCTTGTTGAATTTCCAAGAAAAATAGTACTTTAGGTGCTCAAAGACACAACTTTTTTGACTTTTCAAATTTTGAAGCTCGATAAGTTCGGCAAATGAGGACCAAATTTGTTAAACAAAGTGTCCAATTAATCAGCTCGACGAGATTTTGAAGATGTCACAACACATCATGATTGCATCTTGTTGAATTTCCAAGAAAATAGTACTTTACGTGCTCAACAAAGAACTTTTTTGACTTTTCAAATTTTGAAGCTCGATAAGTTCGGCAAATGAGGACCAAATTTGTTAAAGAAAGTGTCCAATTAATCAGCTCGACGAGATTTTGAAGATGTCACAACACATCATGATTGCATTTTGTTGAATTTCCAAGAAAAATAGTACTTTATGTGTTCAACACACAACTTTCTTGACTTTTCAGATTTTGAAGCTCGATAATTTCGGCAAATGAGTATCAAATTTGTTAAAGAAAGTGTCCAATTAATCAGCTCGACGAGATTTTGAAGATGTCACAACACATCATGATTGCATGATGTTGAATTTCCAAGAAAAATAGTACTTTAAGTGCTCAAACACACAACTTTTGAGACTTTTCAAAATTTGAAGCTCTATAACTTCGGCAAATGAGTATCAAATTTGTTAAAGAAAGTGTCCAATTAATCAGCTCGACGAGATTTTGAAGATGTCACAACACATCATGATTGCATCTTGTTGCATTTCCAAGAAAAATAGTACTTTAATTTCTCAAACACACATCTTTTTTGACTTTTCAGATTTTGAAGCTCGATAAGTTCGGCAAATGAGGACCAAATTTGTTAAACAAAGTGTCCAATTAATCAGCTCATCGAGATTTTGAAGATGTCACAACACATCATGATTGCATCTTGTTGCATTTCCAAGAAAAATGGTACTTTATGTGTTCAACACACAACTTTTTTGACTTTTCAGATTTTGAAGCTCGATAATTTCGGCAAATGAGTATCAAATTTGTTAAAGAAAGTGTCCAATTAATCAGCTCGACGAGATTTTGAAGATGTCACAACACATCATGATTGCATGATGTTGAATTTCCAAGAAAAATAGTACTTTAAGTGCTCAAACACACAACTTTTGAGACTTTTCAAAATTTGAAGCTCTATAACTTCGGCAAATGAGTATCAAATTTGTTAAAGAAAGTGTCCAATTAATCAGCTCGACGAGATTTTGAAGATGTCACAACACATCATGATTGCATTTTGCTGAATTTCCAAGAAAAATAGTACTTTACGTGCTCAACAAAGAACTTTTTTGACTTTTCAAATTTTGAAGCTCGATAAGTTCGGCAAATGAGGACCAAATTTGTTAAAGAAAGTGTCCAATTAATCAGCTCAATGAGGTTTTAAAGATGTCACAACACATCATGATTGCATCTTGTTGAATTTCCAAGAAAAATAGTACTTTAGGTGCTCAAAGACACAACTTTTTTGACTTTTCAAATTTTGAAGCTCGATAAGTTCGGCAAATGAGGACCAAATTTGTTAAAGAAAGTGTCCAATTAATCAGCTCGACGAGATTTTGAAGATGTCACAACACATCATGATTGCATTTTGTTGAATTTCCAAGAAAAATAGTACTTTACGTGCTCAACAAAGAACTTTTTTGACTTTTCAAAATTTGAAGCTCTATAACTTCGGCAAATGAGGACCAAATTTGTTAAACAAAGTGTCCAATTAATCAGCTCGACGAGATTTTGAAGATGTCACAACACATCATGATTGCATCTTGTTGAATTTCCAAGAAAATAGTACTTTACGTGCTCAACAAAGAACTTTTTTGACTTTTCAAATTTTGAAGCTCGATAAGTTCGGCAAATGAGGACCAAATTTGTTAAAGAAAGTGTCCAATTAATCAGCTCAATGAGGTTTTAAAGATGTCACAACACATCATGATTGCATCTTGTTGAATTTCCAAGAAAAATAGTACTTTACGTGCTCAACAAAGAACTTTTTTGACTTTTCAAATTTTGAAGCTCGATAAGTTCGGCAAATGAGGACCAAATTTGTTAAAGAAAGTGTCCAATTAATCAGCTCGACGAGATTTTGAAGATGTCACAACACATCATGATTGCATCTTGTTGAATTTCCAAGAAAATAGTACTTTATGTGCTCAACAAAGAACTTTTTTGACTTTTCAAATTTTGAAGCTCGATAAGTTCGGCAAATGAGGACCAAATTTGTTAAAGAAAGTGTCCAATTAATCAGCTCAATGAGGTTTTAAAGATGTCACAACACATCATGATTGCATTTTGCTGAATTTCCAAGAAAAATATTACTTTACGTGCTCAACAAAGAACTTTTTTGACTTTTCAAATTTTGAAGCTCGATAAGTTCGGCAAATGAGGACCAAATTTGTTAAAGAAAGTGTCCAATTAATCAGCTCAATGAGGTTTTAAAGATGTCACAACACATCATGATTGCATCTTGTTGAATTTCCAAGAAAAATAGTACTTTAGGTGCTCAAAGACACAACTTTTTTGACTTTTCAAATTTTGAAGCTCGATAAGTTCGGCAAATGAGGACCAAATTTGTTAAACAAAGTGTCCAATTAATCAGCTCGACGAGATTTTGAAGATGTCACAACACATCATGATTGCATCTTGTTGAATTTCCAAGAAAAATGGTACTTTATGTGTTCAACACACAACTTTTTTGACTTTTCAGATTTTGAAGCTCGATAATTTCGGCAAATGAGGACCAAATTTGTTAAACAAAGTGTCCAATTAATCAGCTCATCGAGATTTTGAAGATGTCACAACACATCATGATTGCATCTTGTTGCATTTCCAAGAAAAATGGTACTTTATGTGTTCAACACACAACTTTTTTGACTTTTCAGATTTTGAAGCTCGATAAGTTCGGCAAATGAGTATCAAATTTGTTAAAGAAAGTGTCCAATTAATCAGCTCAACGAGATTTTGAAGATGTCACAACACATCATGATTGCATCTTGTTGCATTTCCAAGAAAAATGGTACTTTATGTGTTCAACACACAACTTTTTTGACTTTTCAAATTTTGAAGCTCGATAAGTTCGGCAAATGAGTATCAAATTTGTTAAAGAAAGTGTCCAATTAATCAGCTCAACGAGATTTTGAAGATGTCACAACACATCATGATTGCATCTTGTTGCATTTCCAAGAAAAATGGTACTTTATGTGTTCAACACACAACTTTTTTGACTTTTCAGATTTTGAAGCTCGATAAGTTCGGCAAATGAGTATCAAATTTGTTAAAGAAAGTGTCCAATTAATCAGCTCAACGAGATTTTGAAGATGTCACAACACATCATGATTGCATCTTGTTGCATTTCCAAGAAAAATGGTACTTTATGTGTTCAACACACAACTTTTTTGACTTTTCAAATTTTGAAGCTCGATAAGTTCGGCAAATGAGTATCAAATTTGTTAAAGAAAGTGTCCAATTAATCAGCTCAACGAGATTTTGAAGATGTCACAACACATCATGATTGCATCTTGTTGAATTTCCAAGAAAAATAGTACTTTACGTGCTCAACAAAGAACTTTTTTGACTTTTCAAATTTTGAAGCTCGATAAGTTCGGCAAATGAGGACCAAATTTGTTAAAGAAAGTGTCCAATTAATCAGCTCAACGAGATTTTGAAGATGTCACAACACATCATGATTGCATCTTGTTGAATTTCCAAGAAAAATAGTACTTTACGTGCTCAACAAAGAACTTTTTTGACTTTTCAAATTTTGAAGCTCGATAAGTTCGGCAAATGAGGACCAAATTTGTTAAAGAAAGTGTCCAATTAATCAGCTCAATGAGGTTTTAAAGATGTCACAACACATCATGATTGCATCTTGTTGAATTTCCAAGAAAAATAGTACTTTAGGTGCTCAAAGACACAACTTTTTTGACTTTTCAAATTTTGAAGCTCGATAAGTTCGGCAAATGAGGACCAAATTTGTTAAAGAAAGTGTCCAATTAATCAGCTCAATGAGGTTTTAAAGATGTCACAACACATCATGATTGCATCTTGTTGAATTTCCAAGAAAAATAGTACTTTAGGTGCTCAAAGACACAACTTTTTTGACTTTTCAAATTTTGAAGCTCGATAAGTTCGGCAAATGAGGACCAAATTTGTTAAAGAAAGTGTCCAATTAATCAGCTCAATGAGGTTTTAAAGATGTCACAACACATCATGATTGCATCTTGTTGAATTTCCAAGAAAAATAGTACTTTAGGTGCTCAAAGACACAACTTTTTTGACTTTTCAAATTTTGAAGCTCGATAAGTTCGGCAAATGAGGACCAAATTTGTTAAAGAAAGTGTCCAATTAATCAGCTCGACGAGATTTTGAAGATGTCACAACACATCATGATTGCATGATGTTGAATTTCCAAGAAAAATAGTACTTTAAGTGCTCAAACACACAACTTTTGAGACTTTTCAAAATTTGAAGCTCTATAACTTCGGCAAATGAGTATCAAATTTGTTAAAGAAAGTGTCCAATTAATCAGCTCGACGAGATTTTGAAGATGTCACAACACATCATGATTGCATGATGTTGAATTTCCAAGAAAAATAGTACTTTAAGTGCTCAAACACACAACTTTTGAGACTTTTCAAAATTTGAAGCTCTATAACTTCGGCAAATGAGTATCAAATTTGTTAAAGAAAGTGTCCAATTAATCAGCTCGACGAGATTTTGAAGATGTCACAACACATCATGATTGCATCTTGTTGCATTTCCAAGAAAAACGGTACTTTATGTGTTCAACACACAACTTTTTTGACTTTTCAGATTTTGAAGCTCGATAAGTTCGGCAAATGAGGACCAAATTTGTTAAACAAAGTGTCCAATTAATCAGCTCGACGAGATTTTGAAGATGTCACAACACATCATGATTGCATGATGTTGAATTTCCAAGAAAAATAGTACTTTAAGTGCTCAAACACACAACTTTTGAGACTTTTCAAAATTTGAAGCTCTATAACTTCGGCAAATGAGTATCAAATTTGTTAAAGAAAGTGTCCAATTAATAAGCTCGACGAGATTTTGAAGATGTCACAACACATCATGATTGCATCTTGTTGCATTTCCAAGAAAAATGGTACTTTATGTGTTCAACACACAACTTTTTTGACTTTTCAGATTTTGAAGCTCTATAAGTTCGGCAAATGAGGACCAAATTTGTTAAACAAAGTGTCCAATTAATCAGCTCGACGAGATTTTGAAGATGTCACAACACATCATGATTGCATCTTGTTGAATTTCCAAGAAAAATAGTACTTTACGTGCTCAACAAAGAACTTTTTTGACTTTTCAAATTTTGAAGCTCGATAAGTTCGGCAAATGAGGACCAAATTTGTTAAAGAAAGTGTCCAATTAATCAGCTCAATGAGGTTTTAACGATGTCACAACACATCATGATTGCATTTTGCTGAATTTCCAAGAAAAATACTACTTTACGTGCTCAACAAAGAACTTTTTTGACTTTTCAAATTTTGAAGCTCGATAAGTTCGGCAAATGAGGACCAAATTTGTTAAAGAAAGTGTCCAATTAATCAGCTCAATGAGGTTTTAAAGATGTCACAACACATCATGATTGCATCTTGTTGAATTTCCAAGAAAAATAGTACTTTAGGTGCTCAACAAAGAACTTTTTTGACATTTCAAATTTTGAAGCTCGATAAGTTCGGCAAATGAGGACCAAATTTGTTAAAGAAAGTGTCCAATTAATCAGCTCAATGAGGTTTTAAAGATGTCACAACACATCATGATTGCATCTTGTTGAATTTCCAAGAAAAATAGTACTTTACGTGCTCAACAAAGAACATTTTTGACTTTTCAAATTTTGAAGCTCGATAAGTTCGGCAAATGAGGACCAAATTTGTTAAAGAAAGTGTCCAATTAATCAGCTCAACGAGATTTTGAAGATGTCACAACACATCATGATTGCATGATGTTGAATTTCCAAGAAAAATAGTACTTTAAGTGCTCAAACACACAACTTTTGAGACTTTTCAAAATTTGAAGCTCTATAACTTCGGCAAATGAGTATCAAATTTGTTAAAGAAAGTGTCCAATTAATCAGCTCGACGAGATTTTGAAGATGTCACAACACATCATGATTGCATCTTGTTGCATTTCCAAGAAAAACGGTACTTTATGTGTTCAACACACAACTTTTTTGACTTTTCAAATTTTGAAGCTCGATAAGTTCGGCAAATGAGGACCAAATTTGTTAAAGAAAGTGTCCAATTAATCAGCTCAATGAGGTTTTAAAGATGTCACAACACATCATGATTGCATCTTGTTGAATTTCCAAGAAAATAGTACTTTATGTGCTCAACAAAGAACTTTTTTGACTTTTCAAATTTTGAAGCTCGATAAGTTCGGCAAATGAGGACCAAATTTGTTAAAGAAAGTGTCCAATTAATCAGCTCAATGAGGTTTTAAAGATGTCACAACACATCATGATTGCATCTTGTTGAATTTCCAAGAAAAATAGTACTTTAGGTGCTCAAAGACACAACTTTTTTGACTTTTCAAATTTTGAAGCTCGATAAGTTCGGCAAATGAGGACCAAATTTGTTAAACAAAGTGTCCAATTAATCAGCTCGACGAGATTTTGAAGATGTCACAACACATCATGATTGCATCTTGTTGAATTTCCAAGAAAATAGTACTTTACGTGCTCAACAAAGAACTTTTTTGACTTTTCAAATTTTGAAGCTCGATAAGTTCGGCAAATGAGGACCAAATTTGTTAAAGAAAGTGTCCAATTAATCAGCTCGACGAGATTTTGAAGATGTCACAACACATCATGATTGCATTTTGTTGAATTTCCAAGAAAAATAGTACTTTATGTGTTCAACACACAACTTTCTTGACTTTTCAGATTTTGAAGCTCGATAATTTCGGCAAATGAGTATCAAATTTGTTAAAGAAAGTGTCCAATTAATCAGCTCGACGAGATTTTGAAGATGTCACAACACATCATGATTGCATGATGTTGAATTTCCAAGAAAAATAGTACTTTAAGTGCTCAAACACACAACTTTTGAGACTTTTCAAAATTTGAAGCTCTATAACTTCGGCAAATGAGTATCAAATTTGTTAAAGAAAGTGTCCAATTAATCAGCTCGACGAGATTTTGAAGATGTCACAACACATCATGATTGCATCTTGTTGCATTTCCAAGAAAAATAGTACTTTAATTTCTCAAACACACATCTTTTTTGACTTTTCAGATTTTGAAGCTCGATAAGTTCGGCAAATGAGGACCAAATTTGTTAAACAAAGTGTCCAATTAATCAGCTCATCGAGATTTTGAAGATGTCACAACACATCATGATTGCATCTTGTTGCATTTCCAAGAAAAATGGTACTTTATGTGTTCAACACACAACTTTTTTGACTTTTCAGATTTTGAAGCTCGATAATTTCGGCAAATGAGTATCAAATTTGTTAAAGAAAGTGTCCAATTAATCAGCTCGACGAGATTTTGAAGATGTCACAACACATCATGATTGCATGATGTTGAATTTCCAAGAAAAATAGTACTTTAAGTGCTCAAACACACAACTTTTGAGACTTTTCAAAATTTGAAGCTCTATAACTTCGGCAAATGAGTATCAAATTTGTTAAAGAAAGTGTCCAATTAATCAGCTCGACGAGATTTTGAAGATGTCACAACACATCATGATTGCATTTTGCTGAATTTCCAAGAAAAATAGTACTTTACGTGCTCAACAAAGAACTTTTTTGACTTTTCAAATTTTGAAGCTCGATAAGTTCGGCAAATGAGGACCAAATTTGTTAAAGAAAGTGTCCAATTAATCAGCTCAATGAGGTTTTAAAGATGTCACAACACATCATGATTGCATCTTGTTGAATTTCCAAGAAAAATAGTACTTTAGGTGCTCAAAGACACAACTTTTTTGACTTTTCAAATTTTGAAGCTCGATAAGTTCGGCAAATGAGGACCAAATTTGTTAAAGAAAGTGTCCAATTAATCAGCTCGACGAGATTTTGAAGATGTCACAACACATCATGATTGCATTTTGTTGAATTTCCAAGAAAAATAGTACTTTACGTGCTCAACAAAGAACTTTTTTGACTTTTCAAAATTTGAAGCTCTATAACTTCGGCAAATGAGGACCAAATTTGTTAAACAAAGTGTCCAATTAATCAGCTCGACGAGATTTTGAAGATGTCACAACACATCATGATTGCATCTTGTTGAATTTCCAAGAAAATAGTACTTTACGTGCTCAACAAAGAACTTTTTTGACTTTTCAAATTTTGAAGCTCGATAAGTTCGGCAAATGAGGACCAAATTTGTTAAAGAAAGTGTCCAATTAATCAGCTCAATGAGGTTTTAAAGATGTCACAACACATCATGATTGCATCTTGTTGAATTTCCAAGAAAAATAGTACTTTACGTGCTCAACAAAGAACTTTTTTGACTTTTCAAATTTTGAAGCTCGATAAGTTCGGCAAATGAGGACCAAATTTGTTAAAGAAAGTGTCCAATTAATCAGCTCGACGAGATTTTGAAGATGTCACAACACATCATGATTGCATCTTGTTGAATTTCCAAGAAAATAGTACTTTATGTGCTCAACAAAGAACTTTTTTGACTTTTCAAATTTTGAAGCTCGATAAGTTCGGCAAATGAGGACCAAATTTGTTAAAGAAAGTGTCCAATTAATCAGCTCAATGAGGTTTTAAAGATGTCACAACACATCATGATTGCATTTTGCTGAATTTCCAAGAAAAATATTACTTTACGTGCTCAACAAAGAACTTTTTTGACTTTTCAAATTTTGAAGCTCGATAAGTTCGGCAAATGAGGACCAAATTTGTTAAAGAAAGTGTCCAATTAATCAGCTCAATGAGGTTTTAAAGATGTCACAACACATCATGATTGCATCTTGTTGAATTTCCAAGAAAAATAGTACTTTAGGTGCTCAAAGACACAACTTTTTTGACTTTTCAAATTTTGAAGCTCGATAAGTTCGGCAAATGAGGACCAAATTTGTTAAACAAAGTGTCCAATTAATCAGCTCGACGAGATTTTGAAGATGTCACAACACATCATGATTGCATCTTGTTGAATTTCCAAGAAAATAGTACTTTACGTGCTCAACAAAGAACTTTTTTGACTTTTCAAATTTTGAAGCTCGATAAGTTCGGCAAATGAGGACCAAATTTGTTAAAGAAAGTGTCCAATTAATCAGCTCAATGAGGTTTTAAAGATGTCACAACACATCATGATTGCATCTTGTTGAATTTCCAAGAAAAATAGTACTTTAGGTGCTCAAAGACACAACTTTTGAGACTTTTCAAAATTTGAAGCTCTATAACTTCGGCAAATGAGTATCAAATTTGTTAAAGAAAGTGTCCAATTAATCAGCTCGACGAGATTTTGAAGATGTCACAACACATCATGATTGCATCTTTTTGCATTTCCAAGAAAAATAGTACTTTAATTTCTCAAACACACATCTTTTTTGACTTTTCAGATTTTGAAGCTCGATAAGTTCGGCAAATGAGGACCAAATTTGTTAAACAAAGTGTCCAATTAATCAGCTCATCGAGATTTTGAAGATGTCACAACACATCATGATTGCATCTTGTTGCATTTCCAAGAAAAATGGTACTTTATGTGTTCAACACACAACTTTTTTGACTTTTCAAACTGTGAAGCTCGATAACTTCGGCAAATGAGGACCAAATTTGTTAAAGAAAGTGTCCAATTAATCAGCTCGACGAGATTTTGAAGATGTCACAACACATCATGATTGCATCTTGTTAAATTTCCAAGAAAAATAGTACTTTACGTGTTCAACACACAAATTTTTTGACTTTTCAAACTGTGAAGCTCGATAACTTCGGCAAATGAGGAACAAATTTGTTAAAGAAAGTGTCCAATTAATCAGCTCGACGAGATTTTGAAGATGTCACAACACATCATGATTGCATCTTGTTGCATTTCCATGAAAAATGGTACTTTATGTGTTCAACACACAACTTTTTTGACTTTTCAGATTTTGAAGCTCGATAATTTCGGCAAATGAGGACCAAATTTGTTAAACAAAGTGTCCAATTAATCAGCTCGACGAGATTTTGAAGATGTCACAACACATCATGATTGCATCTTGTTGAATTTCCAAGAAAAATAGTACTTTACGTGCTCAACAAAGAACTTTTTTGACTTTTCAAATTTTGAAGCTCGATAAGTTCGGCAAATGAGGACCAAAATTGTTAAAGAAAGTGTCCAATTAATCAGCTCAATGAGGTTTTAAAGATGTCACAACACATCATGATTGCATCTTGTTGAATTTCCAAGAAAAATAGTACTTTACGTGCTCAACAAAGAACTTTTTTGACTTTTCAAATTTTGAAGCTCGATAAGTTCGGCAAATGAGGACCAAAATTGTTAAAGAAAGTGTCCAATTAATCAGCTCGACGAGATTTTGAAGATGTCACAACACATCATGATTGCATCTTGTTGCATTTCCAAGAAAAATGGTACTTTATGTGTTCAACACACAACTTTTTTGACTTTTCAGATTTTGAAGCTCGATAAGTTCGGCAAATGAGGACCAAATTTGTTAAAGAAAGTGTCCAATTAATCAGCTCAATGAGGTTTTAAAGATGTCACAACACATCATGATTGCATCTTGTTGAATTTCCAAGAAAAATAGTACTTTAGGTGCTCAAAGACACAACTTTTTTGACTTTTCAAATTTTGAAGCTCGATAAGTTCGGCAAATGAGGACCAAATTTGTTAAAGAAAGTGTCCAACTAATCAGCTCGACGAGATTTTGAAGATGTCACAACACATCATGATTGCATCTTGTTGAATTTCCAAGAAAAATAGTACTTTAATTTCTCAAACACACAACTTTTTTGACTTTTCAAATTTTGAAGCTCGATAAGTTCGGCAAATGAGTATCAAATTTGTTAAAGAAAGTGTCCAATTAATCAGCTCAACGAGATTTTGAAGATGTCACAACACATCATGATTGCATCTTGTTGAATTTCCAAGAAAAATAGTACTTTACGTGCTCAACAAAGAACTTTTTTGACTTTTCAAATTTTGAAGCTCGATAAGTTCGGCAAATGAGGACCAAATTTGTTAAAGAAAGTGTCCAATTAATCAGCTCGACGAGATTTTGAAGATGTCACAACACATCATGATTGCATTTTGTTGAATTTCCAAGAAAAATAGTACTTTACGTGCTCAACAAAGAACTTTTTTGACTTTTCAAATTTTGAAGCTCGATAAGTTCGGCAAAAGAGGACCAAAATTGTTAAAGAAAGTGTCCAATTAATCAGCTCAATGAGGTTTTAAAGATGTCACAACACATCATGATTGCATCTTGTTGAATTTCCAAGAAAAATAGTACTTTACGTGCTCAACAAAGAACTTTTTTGACTTTTCAAATTTTGAAGCTCGATAAGTTCGGCAAAAGAGGACCAAAATTGTTAAAGAAAGTGTCCAATTAATCAGCTCAATGAGGTTTTAAAGATGTCACAACACATCATGATTGCATCTTGTTGAATTTCCAAGAAAAATAGTACTTTAGGTGCTCAAAGACACAACTTTTTTGACTTTTCAAATTTTGAAGCTCGATAAGTTCGGCAAATGAGGACCAAATTTGTTAAAGAAAGTGTCCAATTAATCAGCTCGACGAGATTTTGAAGATGTCACAACACATCATGATTGCATCTTGTTGAATTTCCAAGAAAAATAGTACTTTACGTGTTCAACACATAACTTTTTTGACTTTTCAAACTGTGAAGCTCGATAAGTTCGGCAAATGAGGACCAAATTTGTTAAAGAAAGTGTCCAATTAATCAGCTCGACGAGATTTTGAAAATGTCACAACACATCATGATTGCATCTTGTTGCATTTCCAAGAAAAATAGTACTTTACGTGTTCAACACATAACTTTTTTGACTTTTCAAACTGTGTAGCTCGATAAGTTCGGCAAATGAGGACCAAATTTGTTAAAGAAAGTGTCCAATTAATCAGCTCGACGAGATTTTGAAGATGTCACAACACATCATGATTGCATCTTGTTGCATTTCCAAGAAAAATGGTACTTTATGTGTTCAACACACAACTTTTTTGACTTTTCAGATTTTGAAGCTCGATAATTTCGGCAAATGAGGACCAAATTTGTTAAAGAAAGTGTCCAATTAATCAGCTCGACGAGATTTTGAAGATGTCACAACACATCATGATTGCATTTTGTTGAATTTCCAAGAAAAATAGTACTTTACGTGCTCAACAAAGAACTTTTTTGACTTTTCAAATTTTGAAGCTCGATAAGTTCGGCAAAAGAGGACCAAAATTGTTAAAGAAAGTGTCCAATTAATCAGCTCAATGAGGTTTTAAAGATGTCACAACACATCATGATTGCATCTTGTTGAATTTCCAAGAAAAATAGTACTTTACGTGCTCAACAAAGAACTTTTTTGACTTTTCAAATTTTGAAGCTCGATAAGTTCGGCAAATGAGGACCAAATTTGTTAAAGAAAGTGTCCAATTAATCAGCTCAATGAGGTTTTAAAGATGTCACAACACATCATGATTGCATCTTGTTGAATTTCCAAGAAAAATAGTACTTTAGGTGCTCAAAGACACAACTTTTTTGACTTTTCAAATTTTGAAGCTCGATAAGTTCGGCAAATGAGGACCAAATTTGTTAAAGAAAGTGTCCAATTAATCAGCTCGACGAGATTTTGAAGATGTCACAACACATCATGATTGCATCTTGTTGAATTTCCAAGAAAAATAGTACTTTACGTGTTCAACACACAACTTTTTTGACTTTTCAAATTTTGAAGCTCGATAAGTTCGGCAAATGAGGACCAAATTTGTTAAAGAAAGTGTCCAATTAATCAGCTCGACGAGATTTTGAAGATGTCACAACACATCATGATTGCATCTTGTTGAATTTCCAAGAAAAATAGTACTTTACGTGCTCAACAAAGAACTTTTTTGACTTTTCAAATTTTGAAGCTCGATAAGTTCGGCAAATGAGTATCAAATTTGTTAAAGAAAGTGTCCAATTAATCAGCTCAACGAGATTTTGAAGATGTCACAACACATCATGATTGCATCTTGTTGAATTTCCAAGAAAAATAGTACTTTACGTGCTCAACAAAGAACTTTTTTGACTTTTCAAATTTTGAAGCTCGATAAGTTCGGCAAATGAGTATCAAATTTGTTAAAGAAAGTGTCCAATTAATCAGCTCGACGAGATTTTGAAGATGTCACAACACATCATGATTGCATTTTGTTGAATTTCCAAGAAAAATAGTACTTTACGTGCTCAACAAAGAACTTTTTTGACTTTTCAAATTTTGAAGCTCGATAAGTTCGGCAAATGAGGACCAAATTTGTTAAAGAAAGTGTCCAATTAATCAGCTCAATGAGGTTTTAAAGATGTCACAACACATCATGATTGCATCTTGTTGAATTTCCAAGAAAAATAGTACTTTAGGTGCTCAAAGACACAACTTTTTTGACTTTTCAAATTTTGAAGCTCGATAAGTTCGGCAAATGAGGACCAAATTTGTTAAAGAAAGTGTCCAATTAATCAGCTCGACGAGATTTTGAAGATGTCACAACACATCATGATTGCATCTTGTTGAATTTCCAAGAAAAATAGTACTTTACGTGTTCAACACACAACTTTTTTGACTTTTCAAATTTTGAAGCTCGATAAGTTCGGCAAATGAGGACCAAAATTGTTAAAGAAAGTGTCCAATTAATCAGCTCAATGAGGTTTTAAAGATGTCACAACACATCATGATTGCATCTTGTTGAATTTCCAAGAAAAATAGTACTTTATGTGTTCAACACACAACTTTTTTGACTTTTCAGATTTTGAAGCTCGATAATTTCGGCAAATGAGGACCAAAATTGTTAAAGAAAGTGTCCAATTAATCAGCTCAATGAGGTTTTAAAGATGTCACAACACATCATGATTGCATCTTGTTGAATTTCCAAGAAAAATAGTACTTTACGTGCTCAACAAAGAACTTTTTTGACTTTTCAAATTTTGAAGCTCGATAAGTTCGGCAAATGAGGACCAAATTTGTTAAAGAAAGTGTCCAATTAATCAGCTCAATGAGGTTTTAAAGATGTTACAACACATCATGATTGCATCTTGTTGAATTTCCAAGAAAAATAGTACTTTAGGTGCTCAAAGACACAACTTTTTTGACTTTTCAAATTTTGAAGCTCGATAAGTTCGGCAAATGAGGACCAAATTTGTTAAAGAAAGTGTCCAACTAATCAGCTCGACGAGATTTTGAAGATGTCACAACACATCATGATTGCATCTTGTTGAATTTCCAAGAAAAATAGTACTTTAATTTCTCAAACACACAACTTTTTTGACTTTTCAAATTTTGAAGCTCGATAAGTTCGGCAAATGAGTATCAAATTTGTTAAAGAAAGTGTCCAATTAATCAGCTCAACGAGATTTTGAAGATGTCACAACACATCATGATTGCATCTTGTTGAATTTCCAAGAAAAATAGTACTTTACGTGCTCAACAAAGAACTTTTTTGACTTTTCAAATTTTGAAGCTCGATAAGTTCGGCAAATGAGGACCAAATTTGTTAAAGAAAGTGTCCAATTAATCAGCTCGACGAGATTTTGAAGATGTCACAACACATCATGATTGCATTTTGTTGAATTTCCAAGAAAAATAGTACTTTACGTGCTCAACAAAGAACTTTTTTGACTTTTCAAATTTTGAAGCTCGATAAGTTCGGCAAAAGAGGACCAAAATTGTTAAAGAAAGTGTCCAATTAATCAGCTCAATGAGGGTTTAAAGATGTCACAACACATCATGATTGCATCTTGTTGAATTTCCAAGAAAAATAGTACTTTACGTGCTCAACAAAGAACTTTTTTGACTTTTCAAATTTTGAAGCTCGATAAGTTCGGCAAAAGAGGACCAAAATTGTTAAAGAAAGTGTCCAATTAATCAGCTCAATGAGGTTTTAAAGATGTCACAACACATCATGATTGCATCTTGTTGAATTTCCAAGAAAAATAGTACTTTAGGTGCTCAAAGACACAACTTTTTTGACTTTTCAAATTTTGAAGCTCGATAAGTTCGGCAAATGAGGACCAAATTTGTTAAAGAAAGTGTCCAATTAATCAGCTCGACGAGATTTTGAAGATGTCACAACACATCTTGATTGCATCTTGTTGAATTTCCAAGAAAAATAGTACTTTACGTGTTCAACACATAACTTTTTTGACTTTTCAAACTGTGAAGCTCGATAAGTTCGGCAAATGAGGACCAAATTTGTTAAAGAAAGTGTCCAATTAATCAGCTCGACGAGATTTTGAAGATGTCACAACACATCATGATTGCATCTTGTTGCATTTCCAAGAAAAATAGTACTTTACGTGTTCAACACATAACTTTTTTGACTTTTCAAACTGTGAAGCTCGATAAGTTCGGCAAATGAGGACCAAATTTGTTAAAGAAAGTGTCCAATTAATCAGCTCGACGAGATTTTGAAGATGTCACAACACATCATGATTGCATCTTGTTGCATTTCCAAGAAAAATGGTACTTTATGTGTTCAACACACAACTTTTTTGACTTTTCAGATTTTGAAGCTCGATAATTTCGGCAAATGAGGACCAAATTTGTTAAAGAAAGTGTCCAATTAATCAGCTCGACGAGATTTTGAAGATGTCACAACACATCATGATTGCATTTTGTTGAATTTCCAAGAAAAATAGTACTTTACGTGCTCAACAAAGAACTTTTTTGACTTTTCAAATTTTGAAGCTCGATAAGTTCGGCAAAAGAGGACCAAAATTGTTAAAGAAAGTGTCCAATTAATCAGCTCAATGAGGTTTTAAAGATGTCACAACACATCATGATTGCATCTTGTTGAATTTCCAAGAAAAATAGTACTTTACGTGCTCAACAAAGAACTTTTTTGACTTTTCAAATTTTGAAGCTCGATAAGTTCGGCAAATGAGGACCAAATTTGTTAAAGAAAGTGTCCAATTAATCAGCTCAATGAGGTTTTAAAGATGTCACAACACATCATGATTGCATCTTGTTGAATTTCCAAGAAAAATAGTACTTTACGTGCTCAACAAAGAACTTTTTTGACTTTTCAAATTTTGAAGCTCGATAAGTTCGGCAAATGAGTATCAAATTTATTAAAGAAAGTGTCCAATTAATCAGCTCAACGAGATTTTGAAGATGTCACAACACATCATGATTGCATCTTGTTGAATTTCCAAGAAAAATAGTACTTTACGTGCTCAACAAAGAACTTTTTTGACTTTTCAAATTTTGAAGCTCGATAAGTTCGGCAAATGAGGACCAAATTTGTTAAAGAAAGTGTCCAATTAATCAGCTCAATGAGGTTTTAAAGATGTCACAACACATCATGATTGCATCTTGTTGAATTTCCAAGAAGAATAGTACTTTAGGTGCTCAAAGACACAACTTTTTTGACTTTTCAAATTTTGAAGCTCGATAAGTTCGGCAAATGAGGACCAAATTTGTTAAAGAAAGTGTCCAATTAATCAGCTCAACGAGATTTTGAAGATGTCACAACACATCATGATTGCATCTTGTTGAATTTCCAAGAAAAATAGTACTTTACGTGCTCAACAAAGAACTTTTTTGACTTTTCAAATTTTGAAGCTCGATAAGTTCGGCAAATGAGTATCAAATTTATTAAAGAAAGTGTCCAATTAATCAGCTCAACGAGATTTTGAAGATGTCACAACACATCATGATTGCATCTTGTTGAATTTCCAAGAAAAATAGTACTTTACGTGCTCAACAAAGAACTTTTTTGACTTTTCAAATTTTGAAGCTCGATAAGTTCGGCAAATGAGTATCAAATTTGTTAAAGAAAGTGTCCAATTAATCAGCTCGACGAGATTTTGAAGATGTCACAACACATCATGATTGCATTTTGTTGAATTTCCAAGAAAAATAGTACTTTACGTGCTCAACAAAGAACTTTTTTGACTTTTCAAATTTTGAAGCTCGATAAGTTCGGCAAATGAGGACCAAATTTGTTAAAGAAAGTGTCCAATTAATCAGCTCAATGAGGTTTTAAAGATGTTACAACACATCATGATTGCATCTTGTTGAATTTCCAAGAAAAATAGTACTTTAGGTGCTCAAAGACACAACTTTTTTGACTTTTCAAATTTTGAAGCTCGATAAGTTCGGCAAATGAGGACCAAATTTGTTAAAGAAAGTGTCCAACTAATCAGCTCGACGAGATTTTGAAGATGTCACAACACATCATGATTGCATCTTGTTGAATTTCCAAGAAAAATAGTACTTTAATTTCTCAAACACACAACTTTTTTGACTTTTCAAATTTTGAAGCTCGATAAGTTCGGCAAATGAGTATCAAATTTGTTAAAGAAAGTGTCCAATTAATCAGCTCAACGAGATTTTGAAGATGTCACAACACATCATGATTGCATCTTGTTGAATTTCCAAGAAAAATAGTACTTTACGTGCTCAACAAAGAACTTTTTTGACTTTTCAAATTTTGAAGCTCGATAAGTTCGGCAAATGAGGACCAAATTTGTTAAAGAAAGTGTCCAATTAATCAGCTCGACGAGATTTTGAAGATGTCACAACACATCATGATTGCATTTTGTTGAATTTCCAAGAAAAATAGTACTTTACGTGCTCAACAAAGAACTTTTTTGACTTTTCAAATTTTGAAGCTCGATAAGTTCGGCAAAAGAGGACCAAAATTGTTAAAGAAAGTGTCCAATTAATCAGCTCAATGAGGGTTTAAAGATGTCACAACACATCATGATTGCATCTTGTTGAATTTCCAAGAAAAATAGTACTTTACGTGCTCAACAAAGAACTTTTTTGACTTTTCAAATTTTGAAGCTCGATAAGTTCGGCAAAAGAGGACCAAAATTGTTAAAGAAAGTGTCCAATTAATCAGCTCAATGAGGTTTTAAAGATGTCACAACACATCATGATTGCATCTTGTTGAATTTCCAAGAAAAATAGTACTTTAGGTGCTCAAAGACACAACTTTTTTGACTTTTCAAATTTTGAAGCTCGATAAGTTCGGCAAATGAGGACCAAATTTGTTAAAGAAAGTGTCCAATTAATCAGCTCGACGAGATTTTGAAGATGTCACAACACATCTTGATTGCATCTTGTTGAATTTCCAAGAAAAATAGTACTTTACGTGTTCAACACATAACTTTTTTGACTTTTCAAACTGTGAAGCTCGATAAGTTCGGCAAATGAGGACCAAATTTGTTAAAGAAAGTGTCCAATTAATCAGCTCGACGAGATTTTGAAGATGTCACAACACATCATGATTGCATCTTGTTGCATTTCCAAGAAAAATAGTACTTTACGTGTTCAACACATAACTTTTTTGACTTTTCAAACTGTGAAGCTCGATAAGTTCGGCAAATGAGGACCAAATTTGTTAAAGAAAGTGTCCAATTAATCAGCTCGACGAGATTTTGAAGATGTCACAACACATCATGATTGCATCTTGTTGCATTTCCAAGAAAAATGGTACTTTATGTGTTCAACACACAACTTTTTTGACTTTTCAGATTTTGAAGCTCGATAATTTCGGCAAATGAGGACCAAATTTGTTAAAGAAAGTGTCCAATTAATCAGCTCGACGAGATTTTGAAGATGTCACAACACATCATGATTGCATTTTGTTGAATTTCCAAGAAAAATAGTACTTTACGTGCTCAACAAAGAACTTTTTTGACTTTTCAAATTTTGAAGCTCGATAAGTTCGGCAAAAGAGGACCAAAATTGTTAAAGAAAGTGTCCAATTAATCAGCTCAATGAGGTTTTAAAGATGTCACAACACATCATGATTGCATCTTGTTGAATTTCCAAGAAAAATAGTACTTTACGTGCTCAACAAAGAACTTTTTTGACTTTTCAAATTTTGAAGCTCGATAAGTTCGGCAAATGAGGACCAAATTTGTTAAAGAAAGTGTCCAATTAATCAGCTCAATGAGGTTTTAAAGATGTCACAACACATCATGATTGCATCTTGTTGAATTTCCAAGAAAAATAGTACTTTACGTGCTCAACAAAGAACTTTTTTGACTTTTCAAATTTTGAAGCTCGATAAGTTCGGCAAATGAGTATCAAATTTATTAAAGAAAGTGTCCAATTAATCAGCTCAACGAGATTTTGAAGATGTCACAACACATCATGATTGCATCTTGTTGAATTTCCAAGAAAAATAGTACTTTACGTGCTCAACAAAGAACTTTTTTGACTTTTCAAATTTTGAAGCTCGATAAGTTCGGCAAATGAGGACCAAATTTGTTAAAGAAAGTGTCCAATTAATCAGCTCAATGAGGTTTTAAAGATGTCACAACACATCATGATTGCATCTTGTTGAATTTCCAAGAAGAATAGTACTTTAGGTGCTCAAAGACACAACTTTTTTGACTTTTCAAATTTTGAAGCTCGATAAGTTCGGCAAATGAGGACCAAATTTGTTAAAGAAAGTGTCCAATTAATCAGCTCGACGAGATTTAGAAGATGTCACAACACATCATGATTGCATCTTGTTGAATTTCCAAGAAAAATAGTACTTTACGTGTTCAACACACAACTTTTTTGACTTTTCAAACTGTGAAGCTCGATAAGTTCGGCAAATGAGGACCAAATTTGTTAAAGAAAGTGTCCAATTAATCAGCTCAATGAGGTTTTAAAGATGTCACAACACATCATGATTGCATCTTGTTGAATTTCCAAGAAAAATAGTACTTTAGGTGCTCAAAGACACAACTTTTTTGACTCTTCAAATTTTGAAGCTCGATAAGTTCGGCAAATGAGGACCAAATTTGTTAAAGAAAGTGTCCAATTAATCAGCTCGACGAGATTTTGAAGATGTCACAACACATCATGATTGCATCTTGTTGAATTTCCAAGAAAAATAGTACTTTAAGTGCTCAAACACACAACTTTTGAGACTTTTCAAAATTTGAAGCTCTATAACTTCGGCAAATGAGTTTCAAATTTGTTAAAGAAAGTGTCCAATTAATCAGCTCGACGAGATTTTGAAGATGTCACAACACATCGTGATTGCATCTTGTTGAATTTCCAAGAAAAATAGTACTTTACGTGCTCAACAAACAACTTTTTTGACTTTTCAAATTTTGAAGCTCGATAAGTTCGGCAAATGAGTTTCAAATTTGTTAAAGAAAGTGTCCAATTAATCAGCTCAACGAGATTTTGAAGATGTCACACACATGATGATTGCATTTTGTTGAATTTCCAAGAAAAATAGTACTTTAAGTGCTCAAACACACAACTATTGAGACTTTTCAAAATTTGAAGCTCTATAACTTCGGCAAATGAGTTTCAAATTTGTTAAAGAAAGTGTCCAATTAATCAGCTCGACGAGATTTTGAAGATGTCACAACACATCGTGATTGCATCTTGTTGAATTTCCAAGAAAAATAGTACTTTACGTGCTCAACAAACAACTTTTTTGACTTTTCAAATTTTGAAGCTCGATAAGTTCGGCAAATGAGGACCAAATTTGTTAAAGAAAGTGTCCAATTAATCAGCTCGACGAGATTTTGAAGATGTCACAACACTTCATGATTGCATCTTGTTGAATTTCCAAGGAAAATGGTACTTTATGTGTTCAACACACAACTTTTTTGACTTTTCAAATTTTGAAGCTCGATAAGTTCGGCAAATGAGGACCAAATTTGTTAAAGAAGGTGTCCAATTAATCAGCTCGACGAGATTTTGAAGATGTCACAACACATCATGATTGCATCTTGTTGCATTTCCAAGAAAAATGGTACTTTATGTGTTCAACACACAACTTTTTTGACTTTTCAAATTTTGAAGCTCGATAAGTTCGGCAAATGAGGACCAAATTTGTTAAAGAAAGTGTCCAATTAATCAGCTCGACGAGATTTTGAAGATGTCACAACACATCATGATTGCATCTTGTTGAATTTCCAAGAAAAATAGTACTTTAATTTCTCAAACACACAACTTTTTTGACTTTTCAGATTTTGAAGCTCGATAAGTTCGGCAAATGAGGACCAAATTTGTTAAACAAAGTGTCCAATTAATCAGCTCGACGAGATTTTGAAGATGTCACAACACATCATGATTGCATCTTGTTGAATTTCCAAGAAAAATAGTACTTTACGTGCTCAACAAACAACTTTTTTGACTTTTCAAATTTTGAAGCTCGATAAGTTCGGCAAATGAGGACCAAATTTGTTAAAGAAAGTGTCCAATTAATCAGCTCAATGAGGTTTTAAAGATGTCACAACACATCATGATTGCATCTTGTTGAATTTCCAAGAAAAATAGTACTTTAGGTGCTCAAAGACACAACTTTTTTGACTTTTCAAACTGTGAAGCTCGATAACTTCGGCAAATGAGTATCAAATTTGTTAAGGAAAGTGTCCAATTAATCAGCTCGACGAGATTTTGAAGATGTCACAACACATCATGATTGCGTCTTGTTGAATTTCCAAGAAAAATAGTACTTTATGTGTTCAACACACAACTTTTTTGACTTTTCAAACTGTGAAGCTCGATAACTTCGGCAAATGAGTATCAAATTTGTTAAGGAAAGTGTCCAATTAATCAGCTCGACGAGATTTTGAAGATGTCACAACCCATCATGATTGCGTCTTGTTGAATTTCCAAGAAAAATAGTACTTTACGTGCTCAACAAAGAACTTTTTTGACTTTTCAAATTTTGAAGCTCGATAAGTTCGGCAAATGAGGACCAAATTTGTTAAAGAAAGTGTCCAATTAATCAGCTCGACGAGATTTTGAAGATGTCACAACACATCATGATTGCATCTTGTTGAATTTCCAAGAAAAATAGTACTTTAGGTGCTCAAAGACACAACTTTTTTGACTTTTCAAATTTTGAAGCTCGATAAGTTCGGCAAATGAGGACCAAATTTGTTAAAGAAAGTGTCCAATTAATCAGCTCGACGAGATTTTGAAGATGTCACAACACATCATGATTGCATCTTGTTGAATTTCCAAGAAAAATAGTTCTTTACGTTCTCAACAAACAACTTTTTTGACTTTTCAAATTTTGGATCTCGATAAGTTCGGCAAATGAGGACCAAATTTGTTAAAGAAAGTGTCCAATTAATCAGCTCGACGAGATTTTGAAGATGTCACAACACTTCATGATTGCATCTTGTTGAATTTCCAAGGAAAATAGTACTTTATGTGTTCAACAAACAACTTTTTTGACTTTTCAAACTGTGAATCTCGATAACTTCGGCAAATGAGTATCAAATTTGTTAAAGAAAGTGTCCAATTAATCAGCTCGACGAGATTTTGAAGATGTCACAACACATCATGATTGCATCTTGTTGCATTTCCAAGAAAAATGGTACTTTATGTGTTCAACACACAACTTTTTTGACTTTTCAGATTTTGAAGCTCGATAATTTCGGCAAATGAGGACCAAATTTGTTAAACAAAGTGTCCAATTAATCAGCTCGACGAGATTTTGAAGATGTCACAACACATCATGATTGCATTTTGTTGAATTTCCAAGAAAAATAGTACTTTAAGTGCTCAACAAAGAACTTTTTTGACTTTTCAAATTTTGAAGCTCGATAAGTGCGGCAAATGAGGACCAAATTTGTTAAAGAAAGTGTCCAATTAATCAGCTCAATGAGGTTTTAAAGATGTCACAACACATCATGATTGCATCTTGTTGAATTTCCAAGAAAAATAGTACTTTATGTGTTCAACACACAACTTTTTTGCCTTTTCAAACTTTGAAGCTCGATAACTTTGGCAAATGAGTACCAAATTTGTTAAAGAAAGTGTCCAATTAATCAGCTCGACGAGATTTTGAAGATGTCACAACACATCATGATTGCATCTTGTTGAATTTCCAAGAAAAATAGTACTTTACGTGCTCAACAAAGAACTTTTTTGACTTTTCAAACTTTGAAACTCGATTACTTCGGCAAATGAGTATCAAATTTGTTAAAGAAAGTGTCCAATTAATCAGCTCGCGGAGATTTTGAAGATGTCACAACACATCATGATTGCATCTTGTTGAATTTCCAAGGAAAATAGTACTTTATGTGTTCAACACACAACTTTTTTGACTTTTCAAACTGTGAATCTCGATAACTTCGGCAAATGAGTATCACATTTGTTAAAGAAAGTGTCCAATTAATCAGCTCGACGAGATTTTGAAGATGTCACAACACATCATGATTGAATCTTGTTGAATTTCCAAGGAAAATAGTACTTTATGTGTTCAACACACAACTTTTTTGACTTTTCAAACTTTGAATCTCGATAACTTTGGCAAATGAGTACCAAATTTGTTAAAGAAAGTGTCCAATTAATCAGCTCGACGAGATTTTGAAGATGTCACAACACATCATGATTGCGTCTTGTTGAATTTCCAAGAAAAATAGTACTTTATGTGTTCAACACACAACTTTTTTGACTTTTCAAACTTTGAAGCTCGATAACTTTAGCAAATGAGTACCAAATTTGTTAAAGAAAGTGTCCAATTAATCAGCTCGACGAGATTTTGAAGATGTCACAACACATCATGATTGCGTCTTGTTGAATTTCCAAGAAAAATAGTACTTTATGTGTTCCACACACAACTTTTTTGACTTTTCAAACTTTGAAGCTCGATAACTTCGGCAAATGAGGACCAAATTTGTTAAAGAAAGTGTCCAATTAATCAGCTCGACGAGATTTTGAAGATGTCACAACACATCATGATTGCGTCTTGTTGAATTTCCAAGAAAAATAGTACTTTATGTGCTCAACAAACAACTTTTTGACTTTTCAAATTTTGAAGCTCGATAAGTTCGGCAAATGAGGACCAAATTTGTTAAAGAAAGTGTCCAATTAATCAGCTCGACGAGATTTTGAAGATGTCACAACACATCATGATTGCATCTTGTTGAATTTCCAAGAAAAATAGTACTTTATGTGTTCAACACACAACTTTTTTGACTTTTCAAACTTTGAAGCTCGATAACTTTAGCAAATGAGTACCAAATTTGTTAAAGAAAGTGTCCAATTAATCAGCTCGACGAGATTTTGAAGATGTCACAACACATCATGATTGCATCTTGTTGAATTTCCAAGAAAAATAGTACTTTATGTGTTCAACACACAACTTTTTTGACTTTTCAAACTTTGAATCTCGATAACTTTGGCAAATGAGTACCAAATTTGTTAAAGAAAGTGTCCAATTAATCAGCTCGACGAGATTTTGAAGATGTCACAACACATCATGATTGCATCTTGTTGAATTTCCAAGAAAAATAGTACTTTATGTGTTCAACACACAACTTTTTTGACTTTTCAAACTTTGAAGCTCGATAACTTTAGCAAATGAGTACCAAATTTGTTAAAGAAAGTGTCCAATTAATCAGCTCGACGAGATTTTGAAGATGTCACAACACATCATGATTGCGTCTTGTTGAATTTCCAAGAAAAATAGTACTTTATGTGTTCCACACACAACTTTTTTGACTTTTCAAACTTTGAAGCTCGATAACTTCGGCAAATGAGGACCAAATTTGTTAAAGAAAGTGTCCAATTAATCAGCTCGACGAGATTTTGAAGATGTCACAACACATCATGATTGCGTCTTGTTGAATTTCCAAGAAAAATAGTACTTTAATTTCTCAAACACACAACTTTTTTGACTTTTCAGATTTTGAAGCTCGATAAGTTCGGCAAATGAGGACCAAATTTGTTAAACAAAGTGTCCAATTAATCAGCTCGACGAGATTTTGAAGATGTCACAACACATCATGATTGCATCTTGTTGAATTTCCAAGAAAAATAGTACTTTACGTGCTCAACAAACAACTTTTTTGACTTTTCAAATTTTGAAGCTCGATAAGTTCGGCAAATGAGTTTCAAATTTGTTAAAGAAAGTGTCCAATTAATCAGCTCAACGAGATTTTGAAGATGTCACACACATGATGATTGCATTTTGTTGAATTTCCAAGAAAAATAGTACTTTAAGTGCTCAAACACACAACTTTTGAGACTTTTCAAAATTTGAAGCTCTATAACTTCGGCAAATGAGTTTCAAATTTGTTAAAGAAAGTGTCCAATTAATCAGCTCGACGAGATTTTGAAGATGTCACAACACATCATGATTGCATCTTGTTGCATTTCCAAGAAAAATAGTACTTTAATTTCTCAAACACACATCTTTTTTGACTTTTCAGATTTTGAAGCTCGATAAGTTCGGCAAATGAGGACCAAATTTGTTAAACAAAGTGTCCAATTAATCAGCTCATCGAGATTTTGAAGATGTCACAACACATCATGATTGCATCTTGTTGCATTTCCAAGAAAAATGGTACTTTATGTGTTCAACACACAACTTTTTTGACTTTTCAGATTTTGAAGCTCGATAATTTCGGCAAATGAGGACCAAATTTGTTAAACAAAGTGTCCAATTAATCAGCTCAATGAGGTTTTAAAGATGTCACAACACATCATGATTGCATCTTGTTGAATTTCCAAGAAAAATAGTACTTTAGGTGCTCAAAGACACAACTTTTTTGACTTTTCAAATTTTGAAGCTCGATAAGTTCGGCAAATGAGGACCAAATTTGTTAAAGAAAGTGTCCAATTAATCAGCTCAATGAGGTTTTAAAGATGTCACAACACATCATGATTGCATCTTGTTGAATTTCCAAGAAAAATAGTACTTTAGGTGCTCAAAGACACAACTTTTTTGACTTTTCAAATTTTGAAGCTCGATAAGTTCGGCAAATGAGGACCAAATTTGTTAAAGAAAGTGTCCAATTAATCAGCTCGACGAGATTTTGAAGATGTCACAACACATCATGATTGCATCTTGTTGAATTTCCAAGAAAAATAGTTCTTTACGTTCTCAACAAACAACTTTTTTGACTTTTCACATTTTGGATCTCGATAAGTTCGGCAAATGAGGACCAAATTTGTTAAAGAAAGTGTCCAATTAATCAGCTCGACGAGATTTTGAAGATGTCACAACACTTCATGATTGCATCTTGTTGAATTTCCAAGGAAAATAGTACTTTATGTGTTCAACAAACAACTTTTTTGACTTTTCAGATTTTGAAGCTCGATAATTTCGGCAAATGAGGACCAAATTTGTTAAACAAAGTGTCCAATTAATCAGCTCGACGAGATTTTGAAGATGTCACAACACATCATGATTGCATCTTGTTGCATTTCCAAGAAAAATGGTACTTTATGTGTTCAACACACAACTTTTTTGACTTTTCAGATTTTGAAGCTCGATAATTTCGGCAAATGAGGACCAAATTTGTTAAACAAAGTGTCCAATTAATCAGCTCGACGAGATTTTGAAGATGTCACAACACATCATGATTGCATTTTGTTGAATTTCCAAGAAAAATAGTACTTTAAGTGCTCAACAAAGAACTTTTTTGACTTTTCAAATTTTGAAGCTCGATAAGTGCGGCAAATGAGGACCAAATTTGTTAAAGAAAGTGTCCAATTAATCAGCTCAATGAGGTTTTAAAGATGTCACAACACATCATGATTGCATCTTGTTGAATTTCCAAGAAAAATAGTACTTTAGGTGCTCAAAGACACAACTTTTTTGACTTTTCAAATTTTGAAGCTCGATAAGTTCGGCAAATGAGGACCAAATTTGTTAAAGAAAGTGTCCAATTAATCAGCTCGACGAGATTTTGAAGATGTCACAACACATCATGATTGCATCTTGTTGAATTTCCAAGAAAAATAGTACTTTATGTGTTCAACACACAACTTTTTTGACTTTTCAAACTTTGAAGCTCGATAACTTTAGCAAATGAGTACCAAATTTGTTAAAGAAAGTGTCCAATTAATCAGCTCGACGAGATTTTGAAGATGTCACAACACATCATGATTGCGTCTTGTTGAAGTTCCAAGGAAAATAGTACTTTATGTGTTCAACAAACAACTTTTTTGACTTTTCAGATTTTGAAGCTCGATAATTTCGGCAAATGAGGACCAAATTTGTTAAACAAAGTGTCCAATTAATCAGCTCGACGAGATTTTGAAGATGTCACAACACATCATGATTGCATCTTGTTGCATTTCCAAGAAAAATGGTACTTTATGTGTTCAACACACAACTTTTTTGACTTTTCAGATTTTGAAGCTCGATAATTTCGGCAAATGAGGACCAAATTTGTTAAACAAAGTGTCCAATTAATCAGCTCGACGAGATTTTGAAGATGTCACAACACATCATGATTGCATTTTGTTGAATTTCCAAGAAAAATAGTACTTTAAGTGCTCAACAAAGAACTTTTTTGACTTTTCAAATTTTGAAGCTCGATAAGTGCGGCAAATGAGGACCAAATTTGTTAAAGAAAGTGTCCAATTAATCAGCTCAATGAGGTTTTAAAGATGTCACAACACATCATGATTGCATCTTGTTGAATTTCCAAGAAAAATAGTACTTTAGGTGCTCAAAGACACAACTTTTTTGACTTTTCAAATTTTGAAGCTCGATAAGTTCGGCAAATGAGGACCAAATTTGTTAAAGAAAGTGTCCAATTAATCAGCTCGACGAGATTTTGAAGATGTCACAACACATCATGATTGCATCTTGTTGCATTTCCAAGAAAAATGGTACTTTATGTGTTCAACACACAACTTTTTTGACTTTTCAAATTTTGAAGCTCGATAAGTTCGGCAAATGAGGACCAAATTTGTTAAACAAAGTGTCCAATTAATCAGCTCGACGAGATTTTGAAGATGTCACAACACATCATGATTGCATTTTGCTGAATTTCCAAGAAAAATAGTACTTTACGTGCTCAACAAAGAACTTTTTTGACTTTTCAAATTTTGAAGCTCGATAAGTTCGGCAAATGAGGACCAAATTTGTTAAAGAAAGTGTCCAATTAATCAGCTCAATGAGGTTTTAAAGATGTCACAACACATCATGATTGCATCTTGTTGAATTTCCAAGAAAAATAGTACTTTAGGTGCTCAAAGACACAACTTTTTTGACTTTTCAAATTTTGAAGCTCGATAAGTTCGGCAAATGAGGACCAAATTTGTTAAAGAAAGTGTCCAATTAATCAGCTCAATGAGGTTTTAAAGATGTCACAACACATCATGATTGCGTCTTGTTGAATTTCCAAGAAAAATAGTACTTTATGTGCTCAACAAACAACTTTTTGACTTTTCAAATTTTGAAGCTCGATAAGTTCGGCAAATGAGGACCAAATTTGTTAAAGAAAGTGTCCAATTAATCAGCTCGACGAGATTTTGAAGATGTCACAACACATCATGATTGCATCTTGTTGAATTTCCAAGAAAAATAGTACTTTAATTTCTCAAACACACAACTTTTTTGACTTTTCAGATTTTGAAGCTCGATAAGTTCGGCAAATGAGTTTCAAATTTGTTAAAGAAAGTGTCCAATTAATCAGCTCAACGAGATTTTGAAGATGTCACACACATGATGATTGCATTTTGTTGAATTTCCAAGAAAAATAGTACTTTAAGTGCTCAAACACACAACTTTTGAGACTTTTCAAAATTTGAAGCTCTATAAGTTCGGCAAATGAGTTTCAAATTTGTTAAAGAAAGTGTCCAATTAATCAGCTCAACGAGATTTTGAAGATGTCACACACATGATGATTGCATTTTGTTGAATTTCCAAGAAAAATAGTACTTTAAGTGCTCAAACACACAACTTTTGAGACTTTTCAAAATTTGAAGCTCTATAACTTCGGCAAATGAGTTTCAAATTTGTTAAAGAAAGTGTCCAATTAATCAGCTCGACGAGATTTTGAAGATGTCACAACACATCATGATTGCATCTTGTTGCATTTCCAAGAAAAATAGTACTTTAATTTCTCAAACACACATCTTTTTTGACTTTTCAGATTTTGAAGCTCGATAAGTTCGGCAAATGAGGACCAAATTTGTTAAACAAAGTGTCCAATTAATCAGCTCATCGAGATTTTGAAGATGTCACAACACATCATGATTGCATCTTGTTGCATTTCCAAGAAAAATGGTACTTTATGTGTTCAACACACAACTTTTTTGACTTTTCAGATTTTGAAGCTCGATAATTTCGGCAAATGAGGACCAAATTTGTTAAACAAAGTGTCCAATTAATCAGCTCAATGAGGTTTTAAAGATGTCACAACACATCATGATTGCATCTTGTTGAATTTCCAAGAAAAATAGTACTTTAGGTGCTCAAAGACACAACTTTTTTGACTTTTCAAATTTTGAAGCTCGATAAGTTCGGCAAATGAGGACCAAATTTGTTAAAGAAAGTGTCCAATTAATCAGCTCAATGAGGTTTTAAAGATGTCACAACACATCATGATTGCATCTTGTTGAATTTCCAAGAAAAATAGTACTTTAGGTGCTCAAAGACACAACTTTTTTGACTTTTCAAATTTTGAAGCTCGATAAGTTCGGCAAATGAGGACCAAATTTGTTAAAGAAAGTGTCCAATTAATCAGCTCGACGAGATTTTGAAGATGTCACAACACATCATGATTGCATCTTGTTGAATTTCCAAGAAAAATAGTTCTTTACGTTCTCAACAAACAACTTTTTTGACTTTTCACATTTTGGATCTCGATAAGTTCGGCAAATGAGGACCAAATTTGTTAAAGAAAGTGTCCAATTAATCAGCTCGACGAGATTTTGAAGATGTCACAACACTTCATGATTGCATCTTGTTGAATTTCCAAGGAAAATAGTACTTTATGTGTTCAACAAACAACTTTTTTGACTTTTCAGATTTTGAAGCTCGATAATTTCGGCAAATGAGGACCAAATTTGTTAAACAAAGTGTCCAATTAATCAGCTCGACGAGATTTTGAAGATGTCACAACACATCATGATTGCATCTTGTTGCATTTCCAAGAAAAATGGTACTTTATGTGTTCAACACACAACTTTTTTGACTTTTCAGATTTTGAAGCTCGATAATTTCGGCAAATGAGGACCAAATTTGTTAAACAAAGTGTCCAATTAATCAGCTCGACGAGATTTTGAAGATGTCACAACACATCATGATTGCATTTTGTTGAATTTCCAAGAAAAATAGTACTTTAAGTGCTCAACAAAGAACTTTTTTGACTTTTCAAATTTTGAAGCTCGATAAGTGCGGCAAATGAGGACCAAATTTGTTAAAGAAAGTGTCCAATTAATCAGCTCAATGAGGTTTTAAAGATGTCACAACACATCATGATTGCATCTTGTTGAATTTCCAAGAAAAATAGTACTTTAGGTGCTCAAAGACACAACTTTTTTGACTTTTCAAATTTTGAAGCTCGATAAGTTCGGCAAATGAGGACCAAATTTGTTAAAGAAAGTGTCCAATTAATCAGCTCGACGAGATTTTGAAGATGTCACAACACATCATGATTGCATCTTGTTGAATTTCCAAGAAAAATAGTACTTTAGGTGCTCAAAGACACAACTTTTTTGACTTTTCAAATTTTGAAGCTCGATAAGTTCGACAAATGAGGACCAAATTTGTTAAAGAAAGTGTCCAATTAATCAGCTCGACGAGATTTTGAAGATGTCACAACACATCATGATTGCATTTTGTTGAATTTCCAAGAAAAATAGTACTTTAATTTCTCAAACACACAACTTTTTTGACTTTTCAGATTTTGAAGCTCGATAAGTTCGGCAAATGAGGACCAAATTTGTTAAACAAAGTGTCCAATTAATCAGTTCGACGAGATTTTGAAGATGTCACAACACATCATGATTGCATCTTGTTGCATTTCCAAGAAAAATGGTACTTTATGTGTTCAACACACAACTTTTTTGACTTTTCAAATTTTGAAGCTCGATAAGTTCGACAAATGAGGACCAAATTTGTTAAAGAAAGTGTCCAATTAATCAGCTCGACGAGATTTTGAAGATGTCACAACACATCATGATTGCATTTTGCTGAATTTCCAAGAAAAATAGTACTTTACGTGCTCAACAAACAACTTTTTTGACTTTTCACATTTTGGATCTCGATAAGTTCGGCAAATGAGGACCAAATTTGTTAAAGAAAGTGTCCAATTAATCAGCTCGACGAGATTTTGAAGATGTCACAACACTTCATGATTGCATCTTGTTGAATTTCCAAGGAAAATAGTACTTTATGTGTTCAACAAACAACTTTTTTGACTTTTCAGATTTTGAAGCTCGATAATTTCGGCAAATGAGGACCAAATTTGTTAAACAAAGTGTCCAATTAATCAGCTCGACGAGATTTTGAAGATGTCACAACACATCATGATTGCATCTTGTTGCATTTCCAAGAAAAATGGTACTTTATGTGTTCAACACACAACTTTTTTGACTTTTCAGATTTTGAAGCTCGATAATTTCGGCAAATGAGGACCAAATTTGTTAAACAAAGTGTCCAATTAATCAGCTCGACGAGATTTTGAAGATGTCACAACACATCATGATTGCATTTTGTTGAATTTCCAAGAAAAATAGTACTTTAAGTGCTCAACAAAGAACTTTTTTGACTTTTCAAATTTTGAAGCTCGATAAGTGCGGCAAATGAGGACCAAATTTGTTAAAGAAAGTGTCCAATTAATCAGCTCAATGAGGTTTTAAAGATGTCACAACACATCATGATTGCATCTTGTTGAATTTCCAAGAAAAATAGTACTTTAGGTGCTCAAAGACACAACTTTTTTGACTTTTCAAATTTTGAAGCTCGATAAGTTCGGCAAATGAGGACCAAATTTGTTAAAGAAAGTGTCCAATTAATCAGCTCGACGAGATTTTGAAGATGTCACAACACATCATGATTGCATCTTGTTGAATTTCCAAGAAAAATAGTACTTTAGGTGCTCAAAGACACAACTTTTTTGACTTTTCAAATTTTGAAGCTCGATAAGTTCGACAAATGAGGACCAAATTTGTTAAAGAAAGTGTCCAATTAATCAGCTCGACGAGATTTTGAAGATGTCACAACACATCATGATTGCATTTTGTTGAATTTCCAAGAAAAATAGTACTTTAATTTCTCAAACACACAACTTTTTTGACTTTTCAGATTTTGAAGCTCGATAAGTTCGGCAAATGAGGACCAAATTTGTTAAACAAAGTGTCCAATTAATCAGTTCGACGAGATTTTGAAGATGTCACAACACATCATGATTGCATCTTGTTGCATTTCCAAGAAAAATGGTACTTTATGTGTTCAACACACAACTTTTTTGACTTTTCAAATTTTGAAGCTCGATAAGTTCGACAAATGAGGACCAAATTTGTTAAAGAAAGTGTCCAATTAATCAGCTCGACGAGATTTTGAAGATGTCACAACACATCATGATTGCATTTTGCTGAATTTCCAAGAAAAATAGTACTTTACGTGCTCAACAAAGAACTTTTTTGACTTTTCAAATTTTGAAGCTCGTTAAGTTCGGCAAATGAGGACCAAATTTGTTAAAGAAAGTGTCCAATTAATCAGCTCAATGAGGTTTTAAAGATGTCACAACACATCATGATTGCATCTTGTTGAATTTCCAAGAAAAATAGTACTTTAGGTGCTCAAAGACACAACTTTTTTGACTTTTCAAACTGTGAAGCTCGATAACTTCGGCAAATGAGTATCAAATTTGTTAAGGAAAGTGTCCAATTAATCAGCTCGACGAGATTTTGAAGATGTCACAACACATCATGATTGCGTCTTGTTGAATTTCCAAGAAAAATAGTACTTTATGTGTTCAACACACAACTTTTTTGACTTTTCAAACTGTGAAGCTCGATAACTTTAGCAAATGAGTACCAAATTTGTTAAAGAAAGTGTCCAATTAATCAGCTCGACGAGATTTTGAAGATGTCACAACCCATCATGATTGCGTCTTGTTGAATTTCCAAGAAAAATAGTACTTTACGTGCTCAACAAAGAACTTTTTTGACTTTTCAAATTTTGAAGCTCGATAAGTTCGGCAAATGAGGACCAAATTTGTTAAAGAAAGTGTCCAATTAATCAGCTCAATGAGGTTTTAAAGATGTCACAACACATCATGATTGCATCTTGTTGAATTTCCAAGAAAAATAGTACTTTAAGTGTTTAACACACAACTTTTTTGACTTTTCAAATTTTGAAGCTCGATAACTTTGGCAAATGAGTACCAAATTTGTTAAAGAAAGTGTCCAATTAATCAGCTCGACGAGATTTTGAAGATGTCACAACACATCATGATTGCATCTTGTTGAATTTCCAAGAAAAATAGTACTTTACGTGCTCAACAAAGAACTTTTTTGACTTTTCAAACTTTGAAACTCGATTACTTCGGCAAATGAGTATCAAATTTGTTAAAGAAAGTGTCCAATTAATCAGCTCGACGAGGTTTTGAAGATGTCACAACACATCATGATTGCATCTTGATGAATTTCCAAGAAAAATAGTACTTTACGTGCTCAACAAAGAACTTTTTTGACTTTTCAAACTTTGAAACTCGATTACTTCGGCAAATGAGTATCAAATTTGTTAAAGAAAGTGTCCAATTAATCAGCTCGACGAGATTTTGAAGATGTCACAACACATCATGATTGCATCTTGTTGAATTTCCAAGGAAAATAGTACTTTATGTGTTCAACACAACTTTTTTGACTTTTCAAACTTTGAATCTCGATAACTTTGGCAAATGAGTACCAAATTTGTTAAAGAAAGTGTCCAATTAATCAGCTCGACGAGATTTTGAAGATGTCACAACACATCATGATTGCATGATGTTGAATTTCCAACAAAAAAAGTACTATAAGTGCTCAAACACACAACTTTTGAGACTTTTAAAAATTTGAAGCTCTATAACTTCGGCAAATGAGTATCAAATTTGTTAAAGAAAGTGTGCAATTAATCAGCTCGACGAGATTTTGAAGATGTCACAACACATCATGATTGCGTCTTGTTGAATTTCCAAGAAAAATAGTACTTTATGTGTTCAACACACAACTTTTTTTCCTTTTCAAACTTTGAAGCTCGATAACTTTGGCAAATGAGTACCAAATTTGTTAAAGAAAGTGTCCAATTAATCAGCTCGACGAGATTTTGAAGATGTCACAACGCATCATGATTGCATCTTGTTGAATTTCCAAGAAAAATAGTACTTTATGTGTTCAACACACAACTTTTTTGACTTTTCAAACTGTGAATCTCGATAACTTCGGCAAATGAGTATCAAATTTGTTAAAGAAAGTGTGCAATTAATCAGCTCGACGAGATTTTGAAGATGTCACAACACATCATGATTGCGTCTTGTTGAATTTCCAAGAAAAATAGTACTTTATGTGTTCAACACACAACTTTTTTGACTTTTCAAACTTTGAAGCTCGATAACTTTGGCAAATGAGTACCAAATTTGTTAAAGAAAGTGTCCAATTAATCAGCTCGACGAGATTTTGAAGATGTCACAACACATCATGATTGCGTCTTGTTGAATTTCCAAGAAAAATAGTACTTTATGTGTTCAACACACAACTTTTTTGACTTTTCAAACTTTGAAGCTCGATAACTTTGGCAAATGAGTACCAAATTTGTTAAAGAAAGTGTCCAATTAATCAGCTCGACGAGATTTTGAAGATGTCACAACACATCATGATTGCATCTTGTTGAATTTCCAAGAAAAATAGTACTTTATGTGTTCAACACACAACTTTTTTGACTTTTCAAACTTTGAAGCTCGATAACTTTAGCAAATGAGTACCAAATTTGTTAAAGAAAGTGTCCAATTAATCAGCTCGACGAGATTTTGAAGATGTCACAACACATCATGATTGCGTCTTGTTGAAGTTCCAAGGAAAATAGTACTTTATGTGTTCAACAAACAACTTTTTTGACTTTTCAGATTTTGAAGCTCGATAATTTCGGCAAATGAGGACCAAATTTGTTAAACAAAGTGTCCAATTAATCAGCTCGACGAGATTTTGAAGATGTCACAACACATCATGATTGCATCTTGTTGCATTTCCAAGAAAAATGGTACTTTATGTGTTCAACACACAACTTTTTTGACTTTTCAGATTTTGAAGCTCGATAATTTCGGCAAATGAGGACCAAATTTGTTAAACAAAGTGTCCAATTAATCAGCTCGACGAGATTTTGAAGATGTCACAACACATCATGATTGCATTTTGTTGAATTTCCAAGAAAAATAGTACTTTAAGTGCTCAACAAAGAAATTTTTTGACTTTTCAAATTTTGAAGCTCGATAAGTGCGGCAAATGAGGACCAAATTTGTTAAAGAAAGTGTCCAATTAATCAGCTCAATGAGGTTTTAAAGATGTCACAACACATCATGATTGCATCTTGTTGAATTTCCAAGAAAAATAGTACTTTAGGTGCTCAAAGACACAACTTTTTTGACTTTTCAAATTTTGAAGCTCGATAAGTTCGGCAAATGAGGACCAAATTTGTTAAAGAAAGTGTCCAATTAATCAGCTCGACGAGATTTTGAAGATGTCACAACACATCATGATTGCATCTTGTTGCATTTCCAAGAAAAATGGTACTTTATGTGTTCAACACACAACTTTTTTGACTTTTCAAATTTTGAAGCTCGATAAGTTCGACAAATGAGGACCAAATTTGTTAAAGAAAGTGTCCAATTAATCAGCTCGACGAGATTTTGAAGATGTCACAACACATCATGATTGCATTTTGTTGAATTTCCAAGAAAAATAGTACTTTAATTTCTCAAACACACAACTTTTTTGACTTTTCAGATTTTGAAGCTCGATAAGTTCGGCAAATGAGGACCAAATTTGTTAAAGAAAGTGTCCAATTAATCAGCTCGACGAGATTTTGAAGATGTCACAACACATCATGATTGCATCTTGTTGCATTTCCAAGAAAAATGGTACTTTATGTGTTCAACACACAACTTTTTTGACTTTTCAGATTTTGAAGCTCGATAATTTCGGCAAATGAGGACCAAATTTGTTAAACAAAGTGTCCAATTAATCAGCTCGACGAGATTTTGAAGATGTCACAACACATCATGATTGCATCTTGTTGCATTTCCAAGAAAAATGGTACTTTATGTGTTCAACACACAACTTTTTTGACTTTTCAAATTTTGAAGCTCGATAAGTTCGACAAATGAGGACCAAATTTGTTAAAGAAAGTGTCCAATTAATCAGCTCGACGAGATTTTGAAGATGTCACAACACATCATGATTGCATTTTGTTGAATTTCCAAGAAAAATAGTACTTTACGTGCTCAACAAAGAACTTTTTTGACTTTTCAAACTTTGAAACTCGATTACTTCGGCAAATGAGTATCAAATTTGTTAAAGAAAGTGTCCAATTAATCAGCTCGACGAGATTTTGAAGATGTCACAACACATCATGATTGCATCTTGTTGAATTTCCAAGGAAAATAGTACTTTATGTGTTCAACACAAATTTTTTGACTTTTCAAACTTTGAATCTCGATAACTTTGGCAAATGAGTACCAAATTTGTTAAAGAAAGTGTCCAATTAATCAGCTCGACGAGATTTTGAAGATGTCACAACACATCATGATTGCATGATGTTGAATTTCCAACAAAAAAAGTACTATAAGTGCTCAAACACACAACTTTTGAGACTTTTAAAAATTTGAAGCTCTATAACTTCGGCAAATGAGTATCAAATTTGTTAAAGAAAGTGTGCAATTAATCAGCTCGACGAGATTTTGAAGATGTCACAACACATCATGATTGCGTCTTGTTGAATTTCCAAGAAAAATAGTACTTTATGTGTTCAACACACAACTTTTTTTCCTTTTCAAACTTTGAAGCTCGATAACTTTGGCAAATGAGTACCAAATTTGTTAAAGAAAGTGTCCAATTAATCAGCTCGACGAGATTTTGAAGATGTCACAACGCATCATGATTGCATCTTGTTGAATTTCCAAGAAAAATAGTACTTTATGTGTTCAACACACAACTTTTTTGACTTTTCAAACTGTGAATCTCGATAACTTCGGCAAATGAGTATCAAATTTGTTAAAGAAAGTGTGCAATTAATCAGCTCGACGAGATTTTGAAGATGTCACAACACATCATGATTGCGTCTTGTTGAATTTCCAAGAAAAATAGTACTTTATGTGTTCAACACACAACTTTTTTGACTTTTCAAACTTTGAAGCTCGATAACTTTGGCAAATGAGTACCAAATTTGTTAAAGAAAGTGTCCAATTAATCAGCTCGACGAGATTTTGAAGATGTCACAACACATCATGATTGCGTCTTGTTGAATTTCCAAGAAAAATAGTACTTTATGTGTTCAACACACAACTTTTTTGACTTTTCAAACTTTGAAGCTCGATAACTTTGGCAAATGAGTACCAAATTTGTTAAAGAAAGTGTCCAATTAATCAGCTCGACGAGATTTTGAAGATGTCACAACACATCATGATTGCATCTTGTTGAATTTCCAAGAAAAATAGTACTTTATGTGTTCAACACACAACTTTTTTGACTTTTCAAACTTTGAAGCTCGATAACTTTAGCAAATGAGTACCAAATTTGTTAAAGAAAGTGTCCAATTAATCAGCTCGACGAGATTTTGAAGATGTCACAACACATCATGATTGCGTCTTGTTGAAGTTCCAAGGAAAATAGTACTTTATGTGTTCAACAAACAACTTTTTTGACTTTTCAGATTTTGAAGCTCGATAATTTCGGCAAATGAGGACCAAATTTGTTAAACAAAGTGTCCAATTAATCAGCTCGACGAGATTTTGAAGATGTCACAACACATCATGATTGCATCTTGTTGCATTTCCAAGAAAAATGGTACTTTATGTGTTCAACACACAACTTTTTTGACTTTTCAAATTTTGAAGCTCGATAATTTCGGCAAATGAGGACCAAATTTGTTAAACAAAGTGTCCAATTAATCAGCTCGACGAGATTTTGAAGATGTCACAACACATCATGATTGCATTTTGCTGAATTTCCAAGAAAAATAGTACTTTACGTGCTCAACAAAGAACTTTTTTGACTTTTCAAATTTTGAAGCTCGATAAGTTCGGCAAATGAGGACCAAATTTGTTAAAGAAAGTGTCCAATTAATCAGCTCAATGAGGTTTTAAAGATGTCACAACACATCATGATTGCATCTTGTTGAATTTCCAAGAAAAATAGTACTTTAGGTGCTCAAAGACACAACTTTTTTGACTTTTCAAACTGTGAAGCTCGATAACTTCGGCAAATGAGTATCAAATTTGTTAAGGAAAGTGTCCAATTAATCAGCTCGACGAGATTTTGAAGATGTCACAACACATCATGATTGCGTCTTGTTGAATTTCCAAGAAAAATAGTACTTTATGTGTTCAACACACAACTTTTTTGACTTTTCAAACTGTGAAGCTCGATAACTTTAGCAAATGAGTACCAAATTTGTTAAAGAAAGTGTCCAATTAATCAGCTCGACGAGATTTTGAAGATGTCACAACCCATCATGATTGCGTCTTGTTGAATTTCCAAGAAAAATAGTACTTTACGTGCTCAACAAAGAACTTTTTTGACTTTTCAAATTTTGAAGCTCGATAAGTTCGGCAAATGAGGACCAAATTTGTTAAAGAAAGTGTCCAATTAATCAGCTCAATGAGGTTTTAAAGATGTCACAACACATCATGATTGCATCTTGTTGAATTTCCAAGAAAAATAGTACTTTATGTGTTCAACACACAACTTTTTTGACTTTTCAAACTTTGAAGCTCGATAACTTTGGCAAATGAGTACCAAATTTGTTAAAGAAAGTGTCCAATTAATCAGCTCGACGAGATTTTGAAGATGTCACAACACATCATGATTGCATCTTGATGAATTTCCAAGAAA
This sequence comes from Euwallacea fornicatus, assembly GCF_040115645.1. Lineage (NCBI taxonomy): Eukaryota > Metazoa > Arthropoda > Insecta > Coleoptera > Curculionidae > Euwallacea > Euwallacea fornicatus. Next base: position 135,569 of record NW_027096034.1, read on the forward strand.
AATAGTACTTTACGTGCTCAACAAAGAACTTTTTTGACTTTTCAAACTTTGAAACTCGATTACTTCGGCAAATGAGTATCAAATTTGTTAAAGAAAGTGTCCAATTAATCAGCTCGACGAGATTTTGAAGATGTCACAACACATCATGATTGCATCTTGTTGCATTTCCAAGAAAAATGGTACTTTATGTGTTCAACACACAACTTTTTTGACTTTTCAAATTTTGAAGCTCGATAATTTCGGCAAATGAGGACCAAATTTGTTAAACAAAGTGTCCAATTAATCAGCTCGACGAGATTTTGAAGATGTCACAACACATCATGATTGCATTTTGCTGAATTTCCAAGAAAAATAGTACTTTACGTGCTCAACAAAGAACTTTTTTGACTTTTCAAATTTTGAAGCTCGATAAGTTCGGCAAATGAGGACCAAATTTGTTAAAGAAAGTGTCCAATTAATCAGCTCAATGAGGTTTTAAAGATGTCACAACACATCATGATTGCATCTTGTTGAATTTCCAAGAAAAATAGTACTTTAGGTGCTCAAAGACACAACTTTTTTGACTTTTCAAACTGTGAAGCTCGATAACTTCGGCAAATGAGTATCAAATTTGTTAAGGAAAGTGTCCAATTAATCAGCTCGACGAGATTTTGAAGATGTCACAACACATCATGATTGCGTCTTGTTGAATTTCCAAGAAAAATAGTACTTTATGTGTTCAACACACAACTTTTTTGACTTTTCAAACTGTGAAGCTCGATAACTTTAGCAAATGAGTACCAAATTTGTTAAAGAAAGTGTCCAATTAATCAGCTCGACGAGATTTTGAAGATGTCACAACCCATCATGATTGCGTCTTGTTGAATTTCCAAGAAAAATAGTACTTTACGTGCTCAACAAAGAACTTTTTTGACTTTTCAAATTTTGAAGCTCGATAAGTTCGGCAAATGAGGACCAAATTTGTTAAAGAAAGTGTCCAATTAATCAGCTCAATGAGGTTTTAAAGATGTCACAACACATCATGATTGCATCTTGTTGAATTTCCAAGAAAAATAGTACTTTATGTGTTCAACACACAACTTTTTTGACTTTTCAAACTTTGAAGCTCGATAACTTTGGCAAATGAGTACCAAATTTGTTAAAGAAAGTGTCCAATTAATCAGCTCGACGAGATTTTGAAGATGTCACAACACATCATGATTGCATCTTGATGAATTTCCAAGAAAAATAGTACTTTACGTGCTCAACAAAGAACTTTTTTGACTTTTCAAACTTTGAAACTCGATTACTTCGGCAAATGAGTATCAAATTTGTTAAAGAAAGTGTCCAATTAATCAGCTCGACGAGATTTTGAAGATGTCACAACATATCATGATTGCATGATGTTGAATTTCCAACAAAAAAAGTACTTTATGCGTTCAACACACAACTTTTTTGACTTTTCAAACTTTGAACCTCGATAACTTCGGCAAATGAGTACCAAATTTGTTAAAGAAAGTGTCCAATTAATCAGCTCGGCGAGATTTTGAAGATGTCACAACACATCATGATTGCATCTTGTTGAATTTCCAAGAAAAATAGTACTTTAAGTGTTTAACACACAACTTTTTTGACTTTTCAAACTTTGAAGCTCGATAACTTTGGCAAATGAGTACCAAATTTGTTAAAGAAAGTGTCCAATTAATCAGCTCGACGAGATTTTGAAGATGTCACAACACATCATGATTGCATCTTGTTGAATTTCCAAGAAAAATAGTACTTTACGTGCTCAACAAAGAACTTTTTTGACTTTTCAAACTTTGAAACTCGATTACTTCGGCAAATGAGTATCAAATTTGTTAAAGAAAGTGTCCAATTAATCAGCTCGACGAGGTTTTGAAGATGTCACAACACATCATGATTGCATCTTGATGAATTTCCAAGAAAAATAGTACTTTACGTGCTCAACAAAGAACTTTTTTGACTTTTCAAACTTTGAAACTCGATTACTTCGGCAAATGAGTATCAAATTTGTTAAAGAAAGTGTCCAATTAATCAGCTCGACGAGATTTTGAAGATGTCACAACACATCATGATTGCATCTTGTTGAATTTCCAAGGAAAATAGTACTTTATGTGTTCAACACAACTTTTTTGACTTTTCAATCTTTGAATCTCGATAACTTTGGCAAATGAGTACCAAATTTGTTAAAGAAAGTGTCCAATTAATCAGCTCGACGAGATTTTGAAGATGTCACAACACATCCTGATTGCATGATGTTGAATTTCCAACAAAAAAAGTACTATAAGTGCTCAAACACACAACTTTTGAGACTTTTAAAAATTTGAAGCTCTATAACTTCGGCAAATGAGTATCAAATTTGTTAAAGAAAGTGTGCAATTAATCAGCTCGACGAGATTTTGAAGATGTCACAACACATCATGATTGCGTCTTGTTGAATTTCCAAGAAAAATAGTACTTTATGTGTTCAACACACAACTTTTTTTCCTTTTCAAACTTTGAAGCTCGATAACTTTGGCAAATGAGTACCAAATTTGTTAAAGAAAGTGTCCAATTAATCAGCTCGACGAGATTTTGAAGATGTCACAACGCATCATGATTGCATCTTGTTGAATTTCCAAGAAAAATAGTACTTTATGTGTTCAACACACAACTTTTTTGACTTTTCAAACTGTGAATCTCGATAACTTCGGCAAATGAGTATCAAATTTGTTAAAGAAAGTGTGCAATTAATCAGCTCGACGAGATTTTGAAGATGTCACAACACATCATGATTGCGTCTTGTTGAATTTCCAAGAAAAATAGTACTTTATGTGTTCAACACACAACTTTTTTGACTTTTCAAACTTTGAAGCTCGATAACTTTGGCAAATGAGTACCAAATTTGTTAAAGAAAGTGTCCAATTAATCAGCTCGACGAGATTTTGAAGATGTCACAACACATCATGATTGCGTCTTGTTGAATTTCCAAGAAAAATAGTACTTTATGTGTTCAACACACAACTTTTTTGACTTTTCAAACTTTGAAGCTCGATAACTTTGGCAAATGAGTACCAAATTTGTTAAAGAAAGTGTCCAATTAATCAGCTCGACGAGATTTTGAAGATGTCACAACACATCATGATTGCATCTTGTTGAATTTCCAAGAAAAATAGTACTTTATGTGTTCAACACACAACTTTTTTGACTTTTCAAACTTTGAAGCTCGATAACTTTAGCAAATGAGTACCAAATTTGTTAAAGAAAGTGTCCAATTAATCAGCTCGACGAGATTTTGAAGATGTCACAACACATCATGATTGCGTCTTGTTGAATTTCCAAGAAAAATTGTACTTTATGTGTTCCACACACAACTTTTTTGACTTTTCAAACTTTGAAGCTCGATAACTTCGGCAAATGAGGACCAAATTTGTTAAAGAAAGTGTCCAATTAATCAGCTCGACGAGATTTTGAAGATGTCACAACACATCATGATTGCGTCTTGTTGAATTTCCAAGAAAAATAGTACTTTATGTGTTCAACACACAACTTTTTTGACTTTTCAAACTTTGAAGCTCGATAACTTTGGCAAATGAGTACCAAATTTGTTAAAGAAAGTGTCCAATTAATCAGCTCGACGAGATTTTGAAGATGTCACAACACATCATGATTGCGTCTTGTTGAATTTCCAAGAAAAATAGTACTTTATGTGTTCAACACACAACTTTTTTGACTTTTCAAACTTTGAAGCTCGATAACTTTGGCAAATGAGTACCAAATTTGTTAAAGAAAGTGTCCAATTAATCAGCTCGACGAGATTTTGAAGATGTCACAACACATCATGATTGCGTCTTGTTGAATTTCCAAGAAAAATTGTACTTTATGTGTTCCACACACAACTTTTTTGACTTTTCAAACTTTGAAGCTCGATAACTTCGGCAAATGAGGACCAAATTTGTTAAACAATGTGTCCAATTAATCAGCTCGACGAGATCATTAAAATGTCACAACAAATCATCATTGCATCTTGTTGAATTTCCAAGAAAAATAGTACTTTATGTGTTCCACAAACAAACTTTTTTGACTTTTCAAACTTTGAACCTCGATAACTTCGGCAAATGTGTATCAAATTTGATAAACAAAGTGTCCACTTAATCAGCTCGACGAGATTTTGAAGATGTCACAACACATCATGATTGCATCTTGTTGAATTTCCAAGAAAAATAGTACTTTATGTGTTCCACATACAACTTTTTTGACTTTTCAAACTTTGAACCTCGATAACTTCGGCAAATGTGTATCAAATTTGTTATAGAAAGTGTCCAATTAATCAGCTCGACGAGATTTTGAAGATGTCACAACACATCATGATTGCATCTTGTTGAATTTCCAAGAAAAATAGTACTTTATGTGTTCAACACACAACTTTTTTGACTTTTCAAACTTTGAACCTCGATAACTTCGGCAAATGTGTATCAAATTTGTTAAAGAAAGTGTCCAATTAATCAGCTCGACGAGATTTTGAAGATGTCACAACACATCATGATTGCATCTTGATGAATTTCCAAGAAAAATAGTACTTTATGTGTTCAACACACAACTTTTTTGACTTTTCAAACTTTGAAACTCGATTACTTCGGCAAATGAGTATCAAATTTGTTAAAGAAAGTGTCCAATTAATCAGCTCGACGAGATTTTGAAGATGTCACAACACATCATGATTGCATCTTGTTGAATTTCCAAGAAAAATAGTACTTTATGTGTTCAACAAACAACTTTTTTGACTTTTCAGATTTGGAAGCTCGATAAGTTCGGCAAATGAGGACCAAATTTGTTAAACAAAGTGCCCAATTAATCAGCTCGACGAGATTTTGAAGATGTCACACACATGATGATTGCATTTTGTTGAATTTCCAAGAAAAATAGTACATTAGGTGCTCAAAGACACAACTTTTTTGACTTTTCAAATTTTGACGCTCGATGAGTTCGGCAAATGAGGACCAAATTTGATAAACAAAGTGTCCAATTAATCAGCTCGACGAGATTTTGAAGATGTCACAACACATCATGATTGAATGATGTTGAATTTCCAAGAAAAATAGTACTTTAAGTGCTCAAACACACAACTTTTGAGACTTTTCAAAATTTGAAGCTCTATAACTTCGGCAAATGTGTATCAAATTTGTTAAAGAAAGTGTCCAATTAATTAGCTCGACGAGATTTTGAAGATGTCACAACACATCATGATTGCATCTTGATGAATTTCCAAGAAAAATAGTACTTTATGTGTTCAACACACAACTTTTTTGACTTTTCAAACTTTGAAACTCGATTACTTCGGCAAATGAGTATCAAATTTGTTAAAGAAAGTGTCCAATTAATCAGCTCGACGAGATTTTGAAGATGTCACAACACATCATGATTGCGTCTTGTTGAATTTCCAAGAAAAATAGTACTTTATGTGTTCAAACACACAACTTTTTTGACTTTTCAAACTTTGAAGCTCGATAACTTTGGCAAATGAGTACCAAATTTGTTAAAGAAAGTGTCCAATTAATCAGCTCGACGAGATTATGAAGATGTCACAACACATCATGATTGCGTCTTGTTGAATTTCCAAGAAAAATAGTACTTTATGTGTTCCACAAACAACTTTTTTGACTTTTCAAACTTTGAACCTCGATAACTTTGGCAAATGTGTATCAAATTTGTTAAAGAAAGTGTCCAATTAATCAGCTCGACGAGATTATGAAGATGTCACAACACATCATGATTGCGTCTTGTTGAATTTCCAAGAAAAATAGTACTTTATGTGTTCCACAAACAACTTTTTTGACTTTTCAAACTTTGAACCTCGATAACTTCGGCAAATGTGTATCAAATTTGTTAAAGAAAGTGTCCAATTAATCAGCTCGACGAGATTATGAAGATGTCACAACACATCATGATTGCGTCTTGTTGAATTTCCAAGAAAAATAGTACTTTATGTGTTCAACACACAACTTTTTTGACTTTTCAAACTTTGAAGCTCGATAACTTCGGCAAATGAGGACCAAATTTGTTAAAGAAAGTGTCCAATTAATCAGCTCGACGAGATTTTGAAGATGTCACAACACATCATGATTGCGTCTTGTTGAATTTCCAAGAAAAATAGTACTTTATGTGTTCCACACACAACTTTTTTGACTTTTCAAACTTTGAAGCTCGATAACTTCGGCAAATGAGGACCAAATTTGTTAAAGAAAGTGTCCAATTAATCAGCTCGACGAGATTTTGAAGATGTCACAACACATCATGATTGCGTCTTGTTGAATTTCCAAGAAAAATAGTACTTTATGTGTTCAACACACAACTTTTTTGACTTTTCAAACTTTGAAGCTCGATAACTTTAGCAAATGAGTACCAAATTTGTTAAAGAAAGTGTCCAATTAATCAGCTCGACGAGATTTTGAAGATGTCACAACACATCATGATTGCGTCTTGTTGAATTTCCAAGAAAAATAGTACTTTATGTGTTCAACACACAACTTTTTTGACTTTTCTAACTTTGAACCTCGATAACTTTGGCAAATGTGTATCAAATTTGTTAAAGAAAGTGTCCAATTAATCAGCTCGACAAGATTATGAAGATGTCACAACACATCATGATTGCGTCTTGTTGAATTTCCAAGAAAAATAGTACTTTATGTGTTCCACAAACAACTTTTTTGACTTTTCAAACTTTGAACCTCGATAACTTCGGCAAATGTGTATCAAATTTGTTAAAGAAAGTGTCCAATTAATCAGCTCGACGAGATTATGAAGATGTCACAACACATCATGATTGCGTCTTGTTGAATTTCCAAGAAAAATAGTACTTTATGTGTTCAACACACAACTTTTTTGACTTTTCAAACTTTGAAGCTCGATAACTTCGGCAAATGAGGACCAAATTTGTTAAAGAAAGTGTCCAATTAATCAGCTCGACGAGATTTTGAAGATGTCACAACACATCATGATTGCGTCTTGTTGAATTTCCAAGAAAAATAGTACTTTATGTGTTCCACACACAACTTTTTTGACTTTTCAAACTTTGAAGCTCGATAACTTCGGCAAATGAGGACCAAATTTGTTAAAGAAAGTGTCCAATTAATCAGCTCGACGAGATTTTGAAGATGTCACAACACATCATGATTGGGTCTTGTTGAATTTCCAAGAAAAATAGTACTTTATGTGTTCCACACACAACTTTTTTGACTTTTCAAACTTTGAAGCTCGATAACTTCGGCAAATGAGGACCAAATTTGTTAAACAAAGTGTCCAATTAATCAGCTCGACGAGATTTTGAAGATGTCACAACACATCATGATTGGGTCTTGTTGAATTTCCAAGAAAAATAGTACTTTATGTGTTCCACACACAACTTTTTTGACTTTTCAAACTTTGAAGCTCGATAACTTCGGCAAATGAGGACCAAATTTGTTAAACAAAGTGTCCAATTAATCAGCTCGACGAGATTTTGAAGATGTCACAACACATCATGATTGGGTCTTGTTGAATTTCCAAGAAAAATAGTACTTTATGTGTTCCACAAACAACTTTTTTGACTTTTCAAACTTTGAACCTCGATAACTTCGGCAAATGTGTATCAAATTTGTTAAAGAAAGTGTCCAATTAATCAGCTCGACGAGATTTTGAAGATGTCACAACACATCATGATTGCATCTTGATGAATTTCCAAGAAAAATAGTACTTTATGTGTTCAACACACAACTTTTTTGACTTTTCAAACTTTGAAACTCGATTACTTCGGCAAATGAGTATCAAATTTGTTAAAGAAAGTGTCCAATTAATCAGCTCGACGAGATTTTGAAGATGTCACAACACATCATGATTGCATCTTGTTGAATTTCCAAGAAAAATAGTACTTTATGTGTTCAACAAACAACTTTTTTGACTTTTCAGATTTGGAAGCTCGATAAGTTCGGCAAATGAGGACCAAATTTGTTAAACAAAGTGCCCAATTAATCAGCTCGACGAGATTTTGAAGATGTCACACACATGATGATTGCATTTTGTTGAATTTCCAAGAAAAATAGTACATTAGGTGCTCAAAGACACAACTTTTTTGACTTTTCAAATTTTGACGCTCGATGAGTTCGGCAAATGAGGACCAAATTTGATAAACAAAGTGTCCAATTAATCAGCTCGACGAGATTTTGAAGATGTCACAACACATCATGATTGAATGATGTTGAATTTCCAAGAAAAATAGTACTTTAAGTGCTCAAACACACAACTTTTGAGACTTTTCAAAATTTGAAGCTCTATAACTTCGGCAAATGTGTATCAAATTTGTTAAAGAAAGTGTCCAATTAATTAGCTCGACGAGATTTTGAAGATGTCACAACACATCATGATTGCATCTTGATGAATTTCCAAGAAAAATAGTACTTTATGTGTTCAACACACAACTTTTTTGACTTTTCAAACTTTGAAACTCGATTACTTCGGCAAATGAGTATCAAATTTGTTAAAGAAAGTGTCCAATTAATCAGCTCGACGAGATTTTGAAGATGTCACAACACATCATGATTGCGTCTTGTTGAATTTCCAAGAAAAATAGTACTTTATGTGTTCCACAAACAACTTTTTTGACTTTTCAAACTTTGAACCTCGATAACTTCGGCAAATGTGTATCAAATTTGTTAAAGAAAGTGTCCAATTAATCAGCTCGACGAGATTATGAAGATGTCACAACACATCATGATTGCGTCTTGTTGAATTTCCAAGAAAAATAGTACTTTATGTGTTCCACAAACAACTTTTTTGACTTTTCAAACTTTGAACCTCGATAACTTCGGCAAATGTGTATCAAATTTGTTAAAGAAAGTGTCCAATTAATCAGCTCGACGAGATTATGAAGATGTCACAACACATCATGATTGCGTCTTGTTGAATTTCCAAGAAAAATAGTACTTTATGTGTTCAACACACAACTTTTTTGACTTTTCAAACTTTGAAGCTCGATAACTTCGGCAAATGAGGACCAAATTTGTTAAAGAAAGTGTCCAATTAATCAGCTCGACGAGATTTTGAAGATGTCACAACACATCATGATTGCGTCTTGTTGAATTTCCAAGAAAAATAGTACTTTATGTGTTCCACACACAACTTTTTTGACTTTTCAAACTTTGAAGCTCGATAACTTCGGCAAATGAGGACCAAATTTGTTAAAGAAAGTGTCCAATTAATCAGCTCGACGAGATTTTGAAGATGTCACAACACATCATGATTGGGTCTTGTTGAATTTCCAAGAAAAATAGTACTTTATGTGTTCCACACACAACTTTTTTGACTTTTCAAACTTTGAAGCTCGATAACTTCGGCAAATGAGGACCAAATTTGTTAAACAAAGTGTCCAATTAATCAGCTCGACGAGATTTTGAAGATGTCACAACACATCATGATTGGGTCTTGTTGAATTTCCAAGAAAAATAGTACTTTATGTGTTCCACACACAACTTTTTTGACTTTTCAAACTTTGAAGCTCGATAACTTCGGCAAATGAGGACCAAATTTGTTAAACAAAGTGTCCAATTAATCAGCTCGACGAGATTTTGAAGATGTCACAACACATCATGATTGGGTCTTGTTGAATTTCCAAGAAAAATAGTACTTTATGTGTTCCACAAACAACTTTTTTGACTTTTCAAACTTTGAACCTCGATAACTTCGGCAAATGTGTATCAAATTTGATAAACAAAGTGTCCAATTAATCAGCTCGACGAGATTTTGAAGATGTCACAACACATCATGATTGCATTTTGTTGAATTTCCAAGAAAAATAGTACTTTAATTTCTCAAACACACAACTTTTTTGACTTTTCAGATTTTGAAGCTCGATAAGTTCGGCAAATGAGGACCAAATTTGTTAAACAAAGTGTCCAATTAATCAGTTCGACGAGATTTTGAAGATGTCACAACACATCATGATTGCATCTTGTTGCATTTCCAAGAAAAATGGTACTTTATGTGTTCAACACACAACTTTTTTGACTTTTCAAATTTTGAAGCTCGATAAGTTCGACAAATGAGGACCAAATTTGTTAAAGAAAGTGTCCAATTAATCAGCTCGACGAGATTTTGAAGATGTCACAACACATCATGATTGCGTCTTGTTGAATTTCCAAGAAAAATAGTACTTTATGTGTTCAACACACAACTTTTTTGACTTTTCAAACTGTGAAGCTCGATAACTTTAGCAAATGAGTACCAAATTTGTTAAAGAAAGTGTCCAATTAATCAGCTCGACGAGATTTTGAAGATGTCACAACCCATCATGATTGCGTCTTGTTGAATTTCCAAGAAAAATAGTACTTTAGGTGCTCAAAGACACAACTTTTTTGACTTTTCAAACTGTGAATCTCGATAACTTCGGCAAATGAGTATCTAATTTGTTAAAGAAAGTGTCCAATTAATCAGCTCGACGAGATTTTCAAGATGTCACAACACATCATGATTGCATCTTGATGAATTTCCAAGAAAAATAGTACTTTACGTGCTCAACAAAGAACTTTTTTGACTTTTCAAACTTTGAAACTCGATTACTTCGGCAAATGAGTATCAAATTTGTTAAAGAAAGTGTCCAATTAATCAGCTCGACGAGATTTTGAAGATGTCACAACACATCATGATTGCATCTTGTTGAATTTCCAAGGAAAATAGTACTTTATGTGTTCAACACAACTTTTTTGACTTTTCAAACTTTGAATCTCGATAACTTTGGCAAATGAGTACCAAATTTGTTAAAGAAAGTGTCCAATTAATCAGCTCGACGAGATTTTGAAGATGTCACAACACATCATGATTGCATCTTGTTGAATTTCCAAGGAAAATAGTACTTTATGTGTTCAACACAACTTTTTTGACTTTTCAAACTTTGAATCTCGATAACTTTGGCAAATGAGTACCAAATTTGTTAAAGAAAGTGTCCAATTAATCAGCTCGACGAGATTTTGAAGATGTCACAACACATCATGATTGCATGATGTTGAATTTCCAACAAAAAAAGTACTATAAGTGCTCAAACACACAACTTTTGAGACTTTTAAAAATTTGAAGCTCTATAACTTCGGCAAATGAGTATCAAATTTGTTAAAGAAAGTGTGCAATTAATCAGCTCGACGAGATTTTGAGGATGTCACAACACATCATGATTGCGTCTTGTTGAATTTCCAAGAAAAATAGTACTTTATGTGTTCAACACACAACTTTTTTGACTTTTCAAACTTTGAAGCTCGATAACTTTGGCAAATGAGTACCAAATTTGTTAAAGAAAGTGTCCAATTAATCAGCTCGACGAGATTTTGAAGATGTCACAACGCATCATGATTGCATCTTGTTGAATTTCCAAGAAAAATAGTACTTTATGTGTTCAACACACAACTTTTTTGACTTTTCAAACTGTGAATCTCGATAACTCGGCAAATGAGTATCAAATTTGTTAAAGAAAGTGTGCAATTAATCAGCTCGACGAGATTTTGAAGATGTCACAACACATCATGATTGCGTCTTGTTGAATTTCCAAGAAAAATAGTACTTTATGTGTTCAACACACAACTTTTTTGACTTTTCAAACTTTGAAGCTCGATAACTTTGGCAAATGAGTACCAAATTTGTTAAAGAAAGTGTCCAATTAATCAGCTCGACGAGATTTTGAAGATGTCACAACACATCATGATTGCATCTTGATGAATTTCCAAGAAAAATAGTACTTTACGTGCTCAACAAAGAACTTTTTTGACTTTTCAAACTTTGAAACTCGATTACTTCGGCAAATGAGTATCAAATTTGTTAAAGAAAGTGTCCAATTAATCAGCTCGACGAGATTTTGAAGATGTCACAACATATCATGATTGCATGATGTTGAATTTCCAACAAAAAAAGTACTTTATGCGTTCAACACACAACTTTTTTGACTTTTCAAACTTTGAATCTCGATAACTTTGGCAAATGAGTACCAAATTTGTTAAAGAAAGTGTCCAATTAATCAGCTCGACGAGATTTTGAAGATGTCACAACACATCATGATTGCATGATGTTGAATTTCCAACAAAAAAAGTACTATAAGTGCTCAAACACACAACTTTTGAGACTTTTAAAAATTTGAAGCTCTATAACTTCGGCAAATGAGTATCAAATTTGTTAAAGAAAGTGTGCAATTAATCAGCTCGACGAGATTTTGAGGATGTCACAACACATCATGATTGCGTCTTGTTGAATTTCCAAGAAAAATAGTACTTTATGTGTTCAACACACAACTTTTTTGACTTTTCAAACTTTGAAGCTCGATAACTTTGGCAAATGAGTACCAAATTTGTTAAAGAAAGTGTCCAATTAATCAGCTCGACGAGATTTTGAAGATGTCACAACGCATCATGATTGCATCTTGTTGAATTTCCAAGAAAAATAGTACTTTATGTGTTCAACACACAACTTTTTTGACTTTTCAAACTGTGAATCTCGATAACTCGGCAAATGAGTATCAAATTTGTTAAAGAAAGTGTGCAATTAATCAGCTCGACGAGATTTTGAAGATGTCACAACACATCATGATTGCGTCTTGTTGAATTTCCAAGAAAAATAGTACTTTATGTGTTCAACACACAACTTTTTTGACTTTTCAAACTTTGAAGCTCGATAACTTTGGCAAATGAGTACCAAATTTGTTAAAGAAAGTGTCCAATTAATCAGCTCGACGAGATTTTGAAGATGTCACAACACATCATGATTGCGTCTTGTTGAATTTCCAAGAAAAATAGTACTTTATGTGTTCAACACACAACTTTTTTGACTTTTCAAACTTTGAAGCTCGATAACTTTGGCAAATGAGTACCAAATTTGTTAAAGAAAGTGTCCAATTAATCAGCTCGACGAGATTTTGAAGATGTCACAACACATCATGATTGCGTCTTGTTGAATTTCCAAGAAAAATAGTACTTTATGTGTTCAACACACAACTTTTTTGACTTTTCAAACTTTGAAGCTCGATAACTTTGGCAAATGAGTACCAAATTTGTTAAAGAAAGTGTCCAATTAATCAGCTCGACGAGATTTTCAAGATGTCACAACACATCATGATTGCATCTTGATGAATTTCCAAGAAAAATAGTACTTTACGTGCTCAACAAAGAACTTTTTTGACTTTTCAAACTTTGAAACTCGATTACTTCGGCAAATGAGTATCAAATTTGTTAAAGAAAGTGTCCAATTAATCAGCTCGACGAGATTTTGAAGATGTCACAACACATCATGATTGCATCTTGTTGAATTTCCAAGGAAAATAGTACTTTATGTGTTCAACACAACTTTTTTGACTTTTCAAACTTTGAATCTCGATAACTTTGGCAAATGAGTACCAAATTTGTTAAAGAAAGTGTCCAATTAATCAGCTCGACGAGATTTTGAAGATGTCACAACACATCATGATTGCATCTTGTTGAATTTCCAAGGAAAATAGTACTTTATGTGTTCAACACAACTTTTTTGACTTTTCAAACTTTGAATCTCGATAACTTTGGCAAATGAGTACCAAATTTGTTAAAGAAAGTGTCCAATTAATCAGCTCGACGAGATTTTGAAGATGTCACAACACATCATGATTGCATGATGTTGAATTTCCAACAAAAAAAGTACTATAAGTGCTCAAACACACAACTTTTGAGACTTTTAAAAATTTGAAGCTCTATAACTTCGGCAAATGAGTATCAAATTTGTTAAAGAAAGTGTGCAATTAATCAGCTCGACGAGATTTTGAGGATGTCACAACACATCATGATTGCGTCTTGTTGAATTTCCAAGAAAAATAGTACTTTATGTGTTCAACACACAACTTTTTTGACTTTTCAAACTTTGAAGCTCGATAACTTTGGCAAATGAGTACCAAATTTGTTAAAGAAAGTGTCCAATTAATCAGCTCGACGAGATTTTGAAGATGTCACAACGCATCATGATTGCATCTTGTTGAATTTCCAAGAAAAATAGTACTTTATGTGTTCAACACACAACTTTTTTGACTTTTCAAACTGTGAATCTCGATAACTCGGCAAATGAGTATCAAATTTGTTAAAGAAAGTGTGCAATTAATCAGCTCGACGAGATTTTGAAGATGTCACAACACATCATGATTGCGTCTTGTTGAATTTCCAAGAAAAATAGTACTTTATGTGTTCAACACACAACTTTTTTGACTTTTCAAACTTTGAAGCTCGATAACTTTGGCAAATGAGTACCAAATTTGTTAAAGAAAGTGTCCAATTAATCAGCTCGACGAGATTTTGAAGATGTCACAACACATCATGATTGCGTCTTGTTGAATTTCCAAGAAAAATAGTACTTTATGTGTTCAACACACAACTTTTTTGACTTTTCAAACTTTGAAGCTCGATAACTTTGGCAAATGAGTACCAAATTTGTTAAAGAAAGTGTCCAATTAATCAGCTCGACGAGATTTTGAAGATGTCACAACACATCATGATTGCATCTTGATGAATTTCCAAGAAAAATAGTACTTTACGTGCTCAACAAAGAACTTTTTTGACTTTTCAAACTTTGAAACTCGATTACTTCGGCAAATGAGTATCAAATTTGTTAAAGAAAGTGTCCAATTAATCAGCTCGACGAGATTTTGAAGATGTCACAACATATCATGATTGCATGATGTTGAATTTCCAACAAAAAAAGTACTTTATGCGTTCAACACACAACTTTTTTGACTTTTCAAACTTTGAACCTCGATAACTTCGGCAAATGAGTATCAAATTTGTTAAGGAAAGTGTCCAATTAATCAGCTCGACGAGATTTTGAAGATGTCACAACACATCATGATTGCGTCTTGTTGAATTTCCAAGAAAAATAGTACTTTATGTGTTCAACACACAACTTTTTTGCCTTTTCAAACTTTGAAGCTCGATAACTTTGGCAAATGAGTACCAAATTTGTTAAAGAAAGTGTCCAATTAATCAGCTCGACGAGATTTTGAAGATGTCACAACACATCATGATTGCATCTTGTTGAATTTCCAAGAAAAATAGTACTTTAAGTGTTCAACACACAACTTTTTTGACTTTTCAAACTTTGAAGCTCGATAACTTTGGCAAATGAGTACCAAATTTGTTAAAGAAAGTGTCCAATTAATCAGCTCGACGAGATTTTGAAGATGTCACAACACATCATGATTGCATCTTGTTGAATTTCCAAGAAAAATAGTACTTTACGTGCTCAACAAAGAACTTTTTTGACTTTTCAAACTTTGAAACTCGATTACTTCGGCAAATGAGTATCAAATTTGTTAAAGAAAGTGTCCAATTAATCAGCTCGACGAGGTTTTGAAGATGTCACAACACATCATGATTGCATCTTGATGAATTTCCAAGAAAAATAGTACTTTACGTGCTCAACAAAGAACTTTTTTGACTTTTCAAACTTTGAAACTCGATTACTTCGGCAAATGAGTATCAAATTTGTTAAAGAAAGTGTCCAATTAATCAGCTCGACGAGATTTTGAAGATGTCACAACACATCATGATTGCATCTTGTTGAATTTCCAAGGAAAATAGTACTTTATGTGTTCAACACAACTTTTTTGACTTTTCAAACTTTGAATCTCGATAACTTTGGCAAATGAGTACCAAATTTGTTAAAGAAAGTGTCCAATTAATCAGCTCGACGAGATTTTGAAGATGTCACAACACATCATGATTGCATGATGTTGAATTTCCAACAAAAAAAGTACTATAAGTGCTCAAACACACAACTTTTGAGACTTTTAAAAATTTGAAGCTCTATAACTTCGGCAAATGAGTATCAAATTTGTTAAAGAAAGTGTGCAATTAATCAGCTCGACGAGATTTTGAAGATGTCACAACACATCATGATTGCGTCTTGTTGAATTTCCAAGAAAAATAGTACTTTATGTGTTCAACACACAACTTTTTTGACTTTTCAAACTTTGAAGCTCGATAACTTTGGCAAATGAGTACCAAATTTGTTAAAGAAAGTGTCCAATTAATCAGCTCGACGAGATTTTGAAGATGTCACAACGCATCATGATTGCATCTTGTTGAATTTCCAAGAAAAATAGTACTTTATGTGTTCAACACACAACTTTTTTGACTTTTCAAACTTTGAAGCTCGATAACTTTGGCAAATGAGTACCAAATTTGTTAAAGAAAGTGTCCAATTAATCAGCTCGACGAGATTTTGAAGATGTCACAACACATCATGATTGCGTCTTGTTGAATTTCCAAGAAAAATAGTACTTTATGTGTTCCACACACAACTTTTTTGACATTTCAAACTTTGAACCTCGATAACTTCGGCAAATGTGTATCATATTTGTTAAAGAAAGTGTCCAATTAATCAGCTCGACGAGATTTTGAAGATGTCACAACACATCATGATTGCATCTTGTTGAATTTCCAAGAAAAATAGTACTTTATGTGTTCCACACACAACTTTTTTGACTTTTCAAACTTTGAAGCTCGATAACTTCGGCAAATAAGGACCAAATTTGTTAAAGAAAGTGTCCAATTAATCAGCTCGACGAGATTTTGAAGATGTCACAACACATCATGATTGCGTCTTGTTGAATTTCCAAGAAAAATAGTACTTTAAGTGTTCCACACACAACTTTTTTGACTTTTCAAACTTTGAAGCTCGATAACTTCGGCAAATGAGGACCAAATTTGTTAAACAATGTGTCCAATTAATCAGCTCGACGAGATCATTAAAATGTCACAACAAATCATCATTGCATCTTGTTGAATTTCCAAGAAAAATAGTACTTTATGTGTTCCACAAACAACTTTTTTGACTTTTCAAACTTTGAACCTCGATAACTTCGGCAAATGTGTATCAAATTTGATAAACAAAGTGTCCACTTAATCAGCTCGACGAGATTTTGAAGATGTCACAACACATCATGATTGCATCTTGTTGAATTTCCAAGAAAAATAGTACTTTATGTGTTCCACACACAACTTTTTTGACTTTTCAAACTTTGAACCTCGATAACTTCGGCAAATGTGTATCAAATTTGTTAAAGAAAGTGTCCAATTAATCAGCTCGACGAGATTTTGAAGATGTCACAACACATTATGATTGCATCTTGTTGAATTTCCAAGAAAAATAGTACTTTATGTGTTCAAAACACAACTTTTTTGACTTTTCAAACTTTGAACCTCGATAACTTCGGCAAATGTGTATCAAATTTGTTAAAGAAAGTGTCCAATTAATCAGCTCGACGAGATTTTGAAGATGTCACAACACATCATGATTGCATCTTGATGAATTTCCAAGAAAAATAGTACTTTATGTGTTCAACACACAATTTTTTTGACTTTTCAAACTTTGAAACTCGATTACTTCGGCAAACGAGTATCAAATTTGTTAAAGAAAGTGTCCAATTAATCAGCTCGACGAGATTTTGAAGATGTCACAACACATCATGATTGCATCTTGTTGAATTTCCAAGAAAAATAGTACTTTATGTGTTCAACAAACAACTTTTTTGACTTTTCAGATTTGGAAGCTCGATAAGTTCGGCAAATGAGGACCAAATTTGTTAAACAAAGTGCCCAATTAATCAGCTCGACGAGATTTTGAAGATGTCACACACATGATGATTGCATTTTGTTGAATTTCCAAGAAAAATAGTACATTAGGTGCTCAAAGACACAACTTTTTTGACTTTTCAAATTTTGAGGCTCGATGAGTTCGGCAAATGAGGACCAAATTTGATAAACAAAGTGTCCAATTAATCAGCTCGACGAGATTTTGAAGATGTCACAACACATCATGATTGAATGATGTTGAATTTCCAAGAAAAATAGTACTTTAAGTGCTCAAACACACAACTTTTGAGACTTTTCAAAATTTGAAGCTCTATAACTTCGGCAAATGTGTATCAAATTTGTTAAAGAAAGTGTCCAATTAATTAGCTCGACGAGATTTTGAAGATGTCACAACACATCATGATTGCATCTTGATGAATTTCCAAGAAAAATAGTACTTTATGTGTTCAACACACAACTTTTTTGACTTTTCAAACTTTGAAACTCGATTACTTCGGCAAATGAGTATCAAATTTGTTAAAGAAAGTGTCCAATTAATCAGCTCGACGAGATTTTGAAGATGTCACAACACATCATGATTGCGTCTTGTTGAATTTCCAAGAAAAATAGTACTTTATGTGTTCAAACACACAACTTTTTTGACTTTTCAAACTTTGAAGCTCGATAACTTTGGCAAATGAGTACCAAATTTGTTAAAGAAAGTGTCCAATTAATCAGCTCGACGAGATTTTGAAGATGTCACAACACATCATGATTGCGTCTTGTTGAATTTCCAAGAAAAATAGTACTTTATGTGTTCCACACACAACTTTTTTGACTTTTCAAACTTTGAAGCTCGATAACTTCGGCAAATGAGGACCAAATTTGTTAAAGAAAGTGTCCAATTAATCAGCTCGACGAGATTTTGAAGATGTCACAACACATCATGATTGGGTCTTGTTGAATTTCCAAGAAAAATAGTACTTTATGTGTTCCACACACAACTTTTTTGACTTTTCAAACTTTGAAGCTCGATAACTTCGGCAAATGAGGACCAAATTTGTTAAACAAAGTGTCCAATTAATCAGCTCGACGAGATTTTGAAGATGTCACAACACATCATGATTGGGTCTTGTTGAATTTCCAAGAAAAATAGTACTTTATGTGTTCCACACACAACTTTTTTGACTTTTCAAACTTTGAACCTCGATAACTTCGGCAAATGTGTATCAAATTTGATAAACAAAGTGTCCAATTAATCAGCTCGACGAGATTTTGAAGATGTCACAACACGTCATGATTGCATGATGTTGAATTTCCAACAAAAAAAGTACTATAAGTGCTCAAACACACAACTTTTGAGACTTTTAAAAATTTGAACCTCGATAACTTCGGCAAATGTGTATCAAATTTGTTAAAGAAAGTGTCCAATTAATCGACGAGATTTTGAAGATGTCACAACACATCATGATTGCGTCTTGTTGAATTTCCAAGAAAAATAGTACTTTATGTGTTCAACACACAATTTTTTTGACTTTTCAAACTTTGAACCTCGATAACTTCGGCAAATGAGGACCAAATTTGTTAAAGAAAGTGTCCAATTAATCAGCTCGACGAGATTTTGAAGATGTCACAACACATCATGATTGCGTCTTGTTGAATTTCCAAGAAAAATAGTACTTTATGTGTTCCACACACAACTTTTTTGACTTTTCAAACTTTGAAGCTCGATAACTTCGGCAAATGAGGACCAAATTTGTTAAACAAAGTGTCCAATTAATCAGCTCGACGAGATTTTGAAGATGTCACAACACATCATCATAGCATCTTGTTGAATTTCCAAGAAAAATAGTACTTTATGTGTTCCACACACAACTTTTTTGACTTTTCAAACTTTGAAGCTCGATAACTTCGGCAAATGAGGACCAAATTTGTTAAACAAAGTGTCCAATTAATCAGCTCGACGAGATTTTGAAGATGTCACAACACATCATGATTGCGTCTTGTTGAATTTCCAAGAAAAATAGTACTTTATGTGTTCCACAAACAACTTTTTTGACTTTTCAAACTTTGAACCTCGATAACTTCGGCAAATGTGTATCAAATTTGATAAACAAAGTGTCCAATTAATCAGCTCGACGAGATTTTGAAGATGTCACAACACGTCATGATTGCATCTTGTTGAATTTCCAAGAAAAATAGTACTTTATGTGTTCCACACACAACTTTTTTGACTTTTCTTCAAACTTTGAACCTCGATAACTTCGGCAAATGTGTATCAAATTTGTTAAAGAAAGTGTCCAATTAATCGACGAGATTTTGAAGATGTCACAACACATCATGATTGCATGATGTTGAATTTCCAACAAAAAAAGTACTATAAGTGCTCAAACACACAACTTTTGAGACTTTTAAAAATTTGAAGCTCTATAATTTCGGCAAATGAGGACCAAATTTGTTAAAGAAAGTGTCCAATTAATCAGCTCGACGAGATTTTGAAGATGTCACAACACATCATGATTGCGTCTTGTTGAATTTCCAAGAAAAATAGTACTTTATGTGTTCAACACACAACTTTTTTGACTTTTCAAACTTTGAACCTCGATAACTTCCGCAAATGTGTATCAAATTTGTTAAAGAAAGTGTCCAATTAATCAGCTCGACGAGATTTTGAAGATGTCACAACACATCATGATTGCGTCTTGTTGAATTTCCAAGAAAAATAGTACTTTATGTGTTCAACACACAACTTTTTTGACTTTTCAAACTTTGAACCTCGATATCTTTGGCAAATGTGTATCAAATTTGTTAAAGAAAGTGTCCAATTAATCAGCTCGACGAGATTATGAAGATGTCACAACACATCATGATTGCGTCTTGTTGAATTTCCAAGAAAAATAGTACTTTATGTGTTCAACACACAACTTTTTTGACTTTTCAAACTTTGAACCTCGATAACTTCCGCAAATGTGTATCAAATTTGTTAAAGAAAGTGTCCAATTAATCAGCTCGACGAGATTTTGAAGATGTCACAACACATCATGATTGCGTCTTGTTGAATTTCCAAGAAAAATAGTACTTTATGTGTTCAACACACAACTTTTTTGACTTTTCAAACTTTGAACCTCGATATCTTTGGCAAATGTGTATCAAATTTGTTAAAGAAAGTGTCCAATTAATCAGCTCGACGAGATTATGAAGATGTCACAACACATCATGATTGCGTCTTGTTGAATTTCCAAGAAAAATAGTACTTTATGTGTTCCACAAACAACTTTTTTGACTTTTCAAACTTTGAACCTCGATAACTTCCGCAAATGTGTATCAAATTTGTTAAAGAAAGTGTCCAATTAATCAGCTCGACGAGATTTTGAAGATGTCACAACACATCATGATTGCGTCTTGTTGAATTTCCAAGAAAAATAGTACTTTATGTGTTCAACACACAACTTTTTTGACTTTTCAAACTTTGAACCTCGATAACTTCCGCAAATGTGTATCAAATTTGTTAAAGAAAGTGTCCAATTAATCAGCTCGACGAGATTTTGAAGATGTCACAACACATCATGATTGCGTCTTGTTGAATTTCCAAGAAAAATAGTACTTTATGTGTTCAACACACAACTTTTTTGACTTTTCAAACTTTGAACCTCGATAACTTCGGCAAATGAGGACCAAATTTGTTAAAGAAAGTGTCCAATTAATCAGCTCGACGAGATTTTGAAGATGTCACAACACATCATGATTGCGTCTTGTTGAATTTCCAAGAAAAATAGTACTTTATGTGTTCCACACACAACTTTTTTGACTTTTCAAACTTTGAAGCTCGATAACTTCGGCAAATGAGGACCAAATTTGTTAAAGAAAGTGTCCAATTAATCAGCTCGACGAGATTATGAAGATGTCACAACACATCATGATTGCGTCTTGTTGAATTTCCAAGAAAAATAGTACTTTATGTGTTCCACAAACAACTTTTTTGACTTTTCAAACTTTGAACCTCGATAACTTCGGCAAATGTGTATCAAATTTGTTAAAGAAAGTGTCCAATTAATCAGCTCGACGAGATTTTGAAGATGTCACAACACATCATGATTGCGTCTTGTTGAATTTCCAAGAAAAATAGTACTTTATGTGTTCCACACACAACTTTTTTGACTTTTCAAACTTTGAAGCTCGATAACTTCGGCAAATGAGGACCAAATTTGTTAAAGAAAGTGTCCAATTAATCAGCTCGACGAGATTTTGAAGATGTCACAACACATCATGATTGCGTCTTGTTGAATTTCCAAGAAAAATAGTACTTTATGTGTTCAACACACAACTTTTTTGACTTTTCAAACTTTGAAGCTCGATAACTTTAGCAAATGAGTACCAAATTTGTTAAAGAAAGTGTCCAATTAATCAGCTCGACGAGATTTTGAAGATGTCACAACACATCATGATTGCGTCTTGTTGAATTTCCAAGAAAAATAGTACTTTATGTGTTCAACACACAACTTTTTTGACTTTTCAAACTTTGAACCTCGATAACTTTGGCAAATGTGTATCAAATTTGTTAAAGAAAGTGTCCAATTAATCAGCTCGACGAGATTATGAAGATGTCACAACACATCATGATTGCGTCTTGTTGAATTTCCAAGAAAAATAGTACTTTATGTGTTCCACAAACAACTTTTTTGACTTTTCAAACTTTGAACCTCGATAACTTCCGCAAATGTGTATCAAATTTGTTAAAGAAAGTGTCCAATTGATCAGCTCGACGAGATTTTGAAGATGTCACAACACATCATGATTGCGTCTTGTTGAATTTCCAAGAAAAATAGTACTTTATGTGTTCAACACACAACTTTTTTGACTTTTCAAACTTTGAACCTCGATAACTTTGGCAAATGTGTATCAAATTTGTTAAAGAAAGTGTCCAATTAATCGACGAGATTTTGAAGATGTCACAACACATCATGATTGCGTCTTGTTGAATTTCCAAGAAAAATAGTACTTTATGTGTTCAACACACAACTTTTTTGACTTTTCAAACTTTGAACCTCGATAACTTCCGCAAATGTGTATCAAATTTGTTAAAGAAAGTGTCCAATTAATCAGCTCGACGAGATTTTGAAGATGTCACAACACATCATGATTGCGTCTTGTTGAATTTCCAAGAAAAATAGTACTTTATGTGTTCCACACACAACTTTTTTGACTTTTCAAACTTTGAAGCTCGATAACTTCGGCAAATGAGGACCAAATTTGTTAAAGAAAGTGTCCAATTAATCAGCTCGACGAGATTATGAAGATGTCACAACACATCATGATTGCGTCTTGTTGAATTTCCAAGAAAAATAGTACTTTATGTGTTCCACAAACAACTTTTTTGACTTTTCAAACTTTGAACCTCGATAACTTCGGCAAATGTGTATCAAATTTGTTAAAGAAAGTGTCCAATTAATCAGCTCGACGAGATTATGAAGATGTCACAACACATCATGATTGCGTCTTGTTGAATATCCAAGAAAAATAGTACTTTATGTGTTCAACACACAACTTTTTTGACTTTTCAAACTTTGAAGCTCGATAACTTCGGCAAATGAGGACCAAATTTGTTAAAGAAAGTGTCCAATTAATCAGCTCGACGAGATTTTGAAGATGTCACAACACATCATGATTGCGTCTTGTTGAATTTCCAAGAAAAATAGTACTTTATGTGTTCCACACACAACTTTTTTGACTTTTCAAACTTTGAAGCTCGATAACTTCGGCAAATGAGGACCAAATTTGTTAAAGAAAGTGTCCAATTAATCAGCTCGACGAGATTTTGAAGATGTCACAACACATCATGATTGCGTCTTGTTGAATTTCCAAGAAAAATAGTACTTTATGTGTTCAACACACAACTTTTTTGACTTTTCAAACTTTGAAGCTCGATAACTTTAGCAAATGAGTACCAAATTTGTTAAAGAAAGTGTCCAATTAATCAGCTCGACGAGATTTTGAAGATGTCACAACACATCATGATTGCGTCTTGTTGAATTTCCAAGAAAAATAGTACTTTATGTGTTCAACACACAACTTTTTTGACTTTTCAAACTTTGAACCTCGATAACTTTGGCAAATGTGTATCAAATTTGTTAAAGAAAGTGTCCAATTAATCAGCTCGACGAGATTATGAAGATGTCACAACACATCATGATTGCGTCTTGTTGAATTTCCAAGAAAAATAGTACTTTATGTGTTCCACAAACAACTTTTTTGACTTTTCAAACTTTGAACCTCGATAACTTCCGCAAATGTGTATCAAATTTGTTAAAGAAAGTGTCCAATTGATCAGCTCGACGAGATTTTGAAGATGTCACAACACATCATGATTGCGTCTTGTTGAATTTCCAAGAAAAATAGTACTTTATGTGTTCAACACACAACTTTTTTGACTTTTCAAACTTTGAACCTCGATAACTTTGGCAAATGTGTATCAAATTTGTTAAAGAAAGTGTCCAATTAATCGACGAGATTTTGAAGATGTCACAACACATCATGATTGCGTCTTGTTGAATTTCCAAGAAAAATAGTACTTTATGTGTTCCACACACAACTTTTTTGACTTTTCAAACTTTGAAGCTCGATAACTTCGGCAAATGAGGACCAAATTTGTTAAAGAAAGTGTCCAATTAATCAGCTCGACGAGATTTTGAAGATGTCACAACACATCATGATTGCGTCTTGTTGAATTTCCAAGAAAAATAGTACTTTATGTGTTCCACAAACAACTTTTTTGACTTTTCTAATTTTGAACCTCGATAACTTCGGCAAATGAGGTCCAAATTTGTTAAACAAAGTGTCCAATTAATCAGCTCGACGAGATTTTGAAGATGTCACAACACATCATGATTGCGTCTTGTTGAATTTCCAAGAAAAATAGTACTTTATGTGTTCCACACACAACTTTTTTGACTTTTCAAACTTTGAACCTCGATAACTTCGGCAAATGTGTATCATATTTGTTAAAGAAAGTGTCCAATTAATCAGCTCGACGAGATTTTGAAGATGTCACAACACATCATGATTGCGTCTTGTTGAATTTCCAAGAAAAATAGTACTTTATGTGTTCCACACACAACTTTTTTGACTTTTCAAACTTTGAAGCTCAATAACTTCGGCAAATGAGGACCAAATTTGTTAAAGAAAGTGTCCAATTAATCAGCTCGACGAGATTTTGAAGATGTCACAACACATCATGATTGCATCTTGTTGCATTTCCAAGAAAAACGGTACTTTATGTGTTCAACACACAACTTTTTTGACTTTTCAGATTTTGAAGCTCGATAATTTCGGCAAATGAGGACCAAATTTGTTAAACAAAGTGTCCAATTAATCAGCTCGACGAGATTTTGAAGATGTCACAACACATCATGATTGCATGATGTTGAATTTCCAAGAAAAATAGTACTTTAAGTGCTCAAACACACAACTTTTGAGACTTTTCAAAATTTGAAGCTCTATAACTTCGGCAAATGAGTATCAAATTTGTTAAAGAAAGTGTCCAATTAATCAGCTCGACGAGATTTTGAAGATGTCACAACACATCATGATTGCATCTTGTTGCATTTCCAAGAAAAATAGTACTTTATGTGTTCCACACACAACTTTTTTGACTTTTCAAACTTTGAAGCTCGATAACTTCGGCAAATGAGGACCAAATTTGTTAAACAAAGTGTCCAATTAATCAGCTCGACGAGATCATTAAAATGTCACAACAAATCATCATTGCATCTTGTTGAATTTCCAAGAAAAATAGTACTTTATGTGTTCCACAAACAACTTTTTTGACTTTTCAAACTTTGAACCTCGATAACTTCGGCAAATGTGTATCAAATTTGATAAACAAAGTGTCCAATTAATCAGCTCGACGAGATTTTGAAGATGTCACAACACGTCATGATTGCATCTTGTTGAATTTCCAAGAAAAATAGTACTTTATGTGTTCCACACACAACTTTTTTGACTTTTCTTCAAACTTTGAACCTCGATAACTTCGGCAAATGTGTATCAAATTTGTTAAAGAAAGTGTCCAATTAATCGACGAGATTTTGAAGATGTCACAACACATCATGATTGCATGATGTTGAATTTCCAACAAAAAAAGTACTATAAGTGCTCAAACACACAACTTTTGAGACTTTTAAAAATTTGAAGCTCTATAATTTCGGCAAATGAGGACCAAATTTGTTAAAGAAAGTGTCCAATTAATCAGCTCGACGAGATTTTGAAGATGTCACAACACATCATGATTGCGTCTTGTTGAATTTCCAAGAAAAATAGTACTTTATGTGTTCAACACACAACTTTTTTGACTTTTCAAACTTTGAACCTCGATAACTTCGGCAAATGAGGACCAAATTTGTTAAAGAAAGTGTCCAATTAATCAGCTCGACGAGATTTTGAAGATGTCACAACACATCATGATTGCGTCTTGTTGAATTTCCAAGAAAAATAGTACTTTATGTGTTCCACACACAACTTTATTGACTTTTCAAACTTTGAAGCTCGATAACTTCGGCAAATGAGGACCAAATTTGTTAAAGAAAGTGTCCAATTAATCAGCTCGACGAGATTTTGAAGATGTCACAACACATCATGATTGCGTCTTGTTGAATTTCCAAGAAAAATAGTACTTTATGTGTTCAACACACAACTTTTTTGACTTTTCAAACTTTGAACCTCGATAACTTTGGCAAATGTGTATCAAATTTGTTAAAGAAAGTGTCCAATTAATCAGCTCGACGAGATTATGAAGATGTCACAACACATCATGATTGCGTCTTGTTGAATTTCCAAGAAAAATAGTACTTTATGTGTTCCACAAACAACTTTTTTGACTTTTCAAACTTTGAACCTCGATAACTTCCGCAAATGTGTATCAAATTTGTTAAAGAAAGTGTCCAATTAATCAGCTCGACGAGATCATTAAAATGTCACAACAAATCATCATTGCATCTTGTTGAATTTCCAAGAAAAATAGTACTTTATGTGTTCAACACACAACTTTTTTGACTTTTCAAATTTTGAAGCTCGATAAGTTCGGCAAATGAGGACCAAATTTGTTAAAGAAAGTGTCCAATTAATCAGCTCGACGAGATTTTGAAGATGTCACAACACATCATGATTGCATGATGTTGAATTTCCAACAAAAAAAGTACTATAAGTGCTCAAACACACAACTTTTGAGACTTTTAAAAATTTGAAGCTCTATAACTTCGGCAAATGAGGACCAAATTTGTTAAAGAAAGTGTCCAATTAATCAGCTCGACGAGATTTTGAAGATGTCACAACACATCATGATTGCGTCTTGTTGAATTTCCAAGAAAAATAGTACTTTATGTGTTCAACACACAACTTTTTTGACTTTTCAAACTTTGAACCTCGATAACTTCGGCAAATGTGTATCAAATTTGTTAAAGAAAGTGTCCAATTAATCGACGAGATTTTGAAGATGTCACAACACATCATGATTGCATGATGTTGAATTTCCAACAAAAAAAGTACTATAAGTGCTCAAACACACAACTTTTGAGACTTTTAAAAATTTGAAGCTCTATAACTTCGGCAAATGAGGACCAAATTTGTTAAAGAAAGTGTCCAATTAATCAGCTCGACGAGATTTTGAAGATGTCACAACACATCATGATTGCGTCTTGTTGAATTTCCAAGAAAAATAGTACTTTATGTGTTCCACACACAACTTTTTTGACTTTTCAAACTTTGAAGCTCGATAACTTCGGCAAATGTGTATCAAATTTGTTAAAGAAAGTGTCCAATTAATCAGCTCGACGAGATTTTGAAGATGTCACAACACATCATGATTGCGTCTTGTTGAATTTCCAAGAAAAATAGTACTTTATGTGTTCCACACACAACTTTTTTGACTTTTCAAACTTTGAAGCTCGATAACTTCGGCAAATGTGTATCAAATTTGTTAAAGAAAGTGTCCAATTAATCAGCTCGACGAGATTTTGAAGATGTCACAACACATCATGATTGCGTCTTGTTGAATTTCCAAGAAAAATAGTACTTTATGTGTTCAACACACAACTTTTTTGACTTTTCAAACTTTGAACCTCGATAACTTTGGCAAATGTGTATCAAATTTGTTAAAGAAAGTGTCCAATTAATCAGCTCGACGAGATTATGAAGATGTCACAACACATCATGATTGCGTCTTGTTGAATTTCCAAGAAAAATAGTACTTTATGTGTTCCACAAACAACTTTTTTGACTTTTCAAACTTTGAACCTCGATAACTTCCGCAAATGTGTATCAAATTTGTTAAAGAAAGTGTCCAATTAATCAGCTCGACGAGATCATTAAAATGTCACAACAAATCATCATTGCATCTTGTTGAATTTCCAAGAAAAATAGTACTTTATGTGTTCAACACACAACTTTTTTGACTTTTCAAATTTTGAAGCTCGATAAGTTCGGCAAATGAGGACCAAATTTGTTAAAGAAAGTGTCCAATTAATCAGCTCGACGAGATTTTGAAGATGTCACAACACATCATGATTGCATGATGTTGAATTTCCAACAAAAAAAGTACTATAAGTGCTCAAACACACAACTTTTGAGACTTTTAAAAATTTGAAGCTCTATAACTTCGGCAAATGAGGACCAAATTTGTTAAAGAAAGTGTCCAATTAATCAGCTCGACGAGATTTTGAAGATGTCACAACACATCATGATTGCGTCTTGTTGAATTTCCAAGCAAAATAGTACTTTATGTGTTCCACACACAACTTTTTCGACTTTTCAAACTTTGAACCTGGATAACTTCGGCAAATGTGTATCATATTTGTTAAAGAAAGTGTCCAATTAATCAGCTCGACGAGATTTTGAAGATGTCACAACACATCATGATTGCATGATGTTGAATTTCCAACAAAAAAAGTACTATAAGTGCTCAAACACACAACTTTTGAGACTTTTAAAAATTTGAAGCTCTATAACTTCGGCAAATGAGGACCAAATTTGTTAAAGAAAGTGTCCAATTAATCAGCTCGACGAGATTTTGAAGATGTCACAACACATCATGATTGCGTCTTGTTGAATTTCCAAGCAAAATAGTACTTTATGTGTTCCACACACAACTTTTTCGACTTTTCAAACTTTGAACCTGGATAACTTCGGCAAATGTGTATCATATTTGTTAAAGAAAGTGTCCAATTAATCAGCTCGACGAGATTTTGAAGATGTCACAACACATCATGATTGCATGATGTTGAATTTCCAACAAAAAAAGTACTATAAGTGCTCAAACACACAACTTTTGAGACTTTTAAAAATTTGAAGCTCTATAACTTCGGCAAATGAGGACCAAATTTGTTAAAGAAAGTGTCCAATTAATCAGCTCGACGAGATTTTGAAGATGTCACAACACATCATGATTGCGTCTTGTTGAATTTCCAAGCAAAATAGTACTTTATGTGTTCCACACACAACTTTTTCGACTTTTCAAACTTTGAACCTGGATAACTTCGGCAAATGTGTATCATATTTGTTAAAGAAAGTGTCCAATTAATCAGCTCGACGAGATTTTGAAGATGTCACAACACATCATGATTGCATGATGTTGAATTTCCAACAAAAAAAGTACTATAAGTGCTCAAACACACAACTTTTGAGACTTTTAAAAATTTGAAGCTCTATAACTTCGGCAAATGAGGACCAAATTTGTTAAAGAAAGTGTCCAATTAATCAGCTCGACGAGATTTTGAAGATGTCACAACACATCATGATTGCGTCTTGTTGAATTTCCAAGAAAAATAGTACTTTATGTGTTCCACACACAACTTTTTTGACTTTTCAAACTTTGAAGCTCGATAACTTCGGCAAATGAGGACCAAATTTGTTAAAGAAAGTGTCCAATTAATCAGCTCGACGAGATTTTGAAGATATCACAACACATCATGATTGCGTCTTGTTGAATTTCCAAGAAAAATAGTACTTTATGTGTTCCACACACAACTTTTTTGACTTTTCAAACTTTGAAGCTCGATAACTTCGGCAAATGAGGACCAAATTTGTTAAACAAAGTGTCCAATTAATCAGCTCGACGAGATTTTGAAGATGTCACAACACATCATGATTGCGTCTTGTTGAATTTCCAAGAAAAATAGTACTTTATGTGTTCCACACACAACTTTTTTGACTTTTAAACTTTGAAGCTCGATAACTTCGGCAAATGAGGACCAAATTTGTTAAACAAAGTGTCCAATTAATCAGCTCGACGAGATTTTGAAGATGTCACAACACATCATGATTGCGTCTTGTTGAATTTCCAAGAAAAATAGTACTTTATGTGTTCCACACACAACTTTTTTGACTTTTCAAACTTTGAAGCTCGATAACTTCGGCAAATGAGGACCAAATTTGTTAAACAAAGTGTCCAATTAATCAGCTCGACGAGATTTTGAAGATGTCACAACACATCATGATTGCGTCTTGTTGAATTTCCAAGAAAAATAGTACTTTATGTGTTCCACACACAACTTTTTTGACTTTTCAAACTTTGAAGCTCGATAACTTCGGCAAATGAGGACCAAATTTGTTAAAGAAAGTGTCCAATTAATCAGCTCGACGAGATTTTGAAGATGTCACAACACATCATGATTGCGTCTTGTTGAATTTCCAAGAAAAATAGTACTTTATGTGTTCCACACACAACTTTTTTGACTTTTCAAACTTTGAAGCTCGATAACTTCGGCAAATGAGGACCAAATTTGTTAAAGAAAGTGTCCAATTAATCAGCTCGACGAGATTTTGAAGATGTCACAACACATCATGATTGGGTCTTGTTGAATTTCCAAGAAAAATAGTACTTTATGTGTTCCACACACAACTTTTTTGACTTTTCAAACTTTGATCCTCGATAACTTCGGCAAATGTGTATCAAATTTGTTAAACAAAGTGTCCAATTAATCAGCTCGACGAGATCATTAAAATGTCACAACAAATCATCATTGCATCTTGTTGAATTTCCAAGAAAAATAGTACTTTATGTGTTCCACAAACAACTTTTTTGACTTTTCAAACTTTGAACCTCGATAACTTCGGCAAATGTGTATCAAATTTGATAAACAAAGTGTCCAATTAATCAGCTCGACGAGATTTTGAAGATGTCACAACACGTCATGATTGCATCTTGTTGAATTTCCAAGAAAAATAGTACTTTATGTGTTCCACACACAACTTTTTTGACTTTTCAAACTTTGAACCTCGATAACTTCGGCAAATGTGTATCAAATTTGTTAAAGAAAGTGTCCAATTAATCGACGAGATTTTGAAGATGTCACAACACATCATGATTGCGTCTTGTTGAATTTCCAAGAAAAATAGTACTTTATGTGTTCCACACACAACTTTTTTGACTTTTCAAACTTTGAAGCTCGATAACTTCGGCAAATGAGGACCAAATTTGTTAAAAAAAGTGTCCAATTAATCAGCTCGACGAGATTTTGAAGATGTCACAACACATCATGATTGCGTCTTGTTGAATTTCCAAGCAAAATAGTACTTTATGTGTTCCACACACAACTTTTTTGACTTTTCAAACTTTGAACCTCGATAACTTCGGCAAATGTGTATCATATTTGTTAAAGAAAGTGTCCAATTAATCAGCTCGACGAGATTTTGAAGATGTCACAACACATCATGATTGCGTCTTGTTGAATTTCCAAGAAAAATAGTACTTTATGTGTTCCACACACAACTTTTTTGACTTTTCAAACTTTGAAGCTCGATAACTTCGGCAAATGAGGACCAAATTTGTTAAAGAAAGTGTCCAATTAATCAGCTCGACGAGATTTTGAAGATATCACAACACATCATGATTGCGTCTTGTTGAATTTCCAAGAAAAATAGTACTTTATGTGTTCCACACACAACTTTTTTGACTTTTCAAACTTTGAAGCTCGATAACTTCGGCAAATGAGGACCAAATTTGTTAAAGAAAGTGTCCAATTAATCAGCTCGACGAGATTTTGAAGATATCACAACACATCATGATTGCGTCTTGTTGAATTTCCAAGAAAAATAGTACTTTATGTGTTCCACACACAACTTTTTTGACTTTTCAAACTTTGAAGCTCGATAACTTCGGCAAATGAGGACCAAATTTGTTAAAGAAAGTGTCCAATTAATCAGCTCGACGAGATTTTGAAGATGTCACAACACATCATGATTGGGTCTTGTTGAATTTCCAAGAAAAATAGTACTTTATGTGTTCCACACACAACTTTTTTGACTTTTCAAACTTTGATCCTCGATAACTTCGGCAAATGTGTATCAAATTTGTTAAACAAAGTGTCCAATTAATCAGCTCGACGAGATCATTAAAATGTCACAACAAATCATCATTGCATCTTGTTGAATTTCCAAGAAAAATAGTACTTTATGTGTTCCACAAACAACTTTTTTGACTTTTCAAACTTTGAACCTCGATAACTTCGGCAAATGTGTATCAAATTTGATAAACAAAGTGTCCAATTAATCAGCTCGACGAGATTTTGAAGATGTCACAACACGTCATGATTGCATCTTGTTGAATTTCCAAGAAAAATAGTACTTTATGTGTTCCACACACAACTTTTTTGACTTTTCAAACTTTGAACCTCGATAACTTCGGCAAATGTGTATCAAATTTGTTAAAGAAAGTGTCCAATTAATCGACGAGATTTTGAAGATGTCACAACACATCATGATTGCGTCTTGTTGAATTTCCAAGAAAAATAGTACTTTATGTGTTCCACACACAACTTTTTTGACTTTTCAAACTTTGAAGCTCGATAACTTCGGCAAATGAGGACCAAATTTGTTAAAAAAAGTGTCCAATTAATCAGCTCGACGAGATTTTGAAGATGTCACAACACATCATGATTGCGTCTTGTTGAATTTCCAAGCAAAATAGTACTTTATGTGTTCCACACACAACTTTTTTGACTTTTCAAACTTTGAACCTCGATAACTTCGGCAAATGTGTATCATATTTGTTAAAGAAAGTGTCCAATTAATCAGCTCGACGAGATTTTGAAGATGTCACAACACATCATGATTGCGTCTTGTTGAATTTCCAAGAAAAATAGTACTTTATGTGTTCCACACACAACTTTTTTGACTTTTCAAACTTTGAAGCTCGATAACTTCGGCAAATGAGGACCAAATTTGTTAAAGAAAGTGTCCAATTAATCAGCTCGACGAGATTTTGAAGATATCACAACACATCATGATTGCGTCTTGTTGAATTTCCAAGAAAAATAGTACTTTATGTGTTCCACACACAACTTTTTTGACTTTTCAAACTTTGAAGCTCGATAACTTCGGCAAATGAGGACCAAATTTGTTAAAGAAAGTGTCCAATTAATCAGCTCGACGAGATTTTGAAGATATCACAACACATCATGATTGCGTCTTGTTGAATTTCCAAGAAAAATAGTACTTTATGTGTTCCACACACAACTTTTTTGACTTTTCAAACTTTGAAGCTCGATAACTTCGGCAAATGTGTATCAAATTTGTTAAAGAAAGTGTCCAATTAATCAGCTCGACGAGATTTTGAAGATGTCACAACACATCATGATTGCATCTTGTTGAATTTCCAAGAAAAATAGTACTTTAATTTCTCAAACACACAACTTTTTTGACTTTTCAGATTTTGAAGCTCGATAACTTCGGCAAATGAGTATCAAATTTGTTAAAGAAAGTGTCCAATTAATCAGCTCGACGAGATTTTGAAGATGTCACAACACATCATGACTGCATCTTGTTGAATTTCCAAGAAAAATAGTACTTTAATTTCTCAAACACACAACTTTTTTGACTTTTCAGATTTTGAAGCTCGATAAGTTCGGCAAATGAGGACCAAATTTGTTAAACAAAGTGTCCAATTAATCAGCTCGACGAGATTTTGAAGATGTCACAACACATCATGATTGCATCTTGTTGAATTTCCAAGAAAAATAGTACTTTACGTGCTCAACAAACAACTTTTTTGACTTTTCAAATTTTGAAGCTCGATAAGTTCGGCAAATGAGTTTCAAATTTGTTAAAGAAAGTGTCCAATTAATCAGCTCAACGAGATTTTGAAGATGTCACACACATGATGATTGCATCTTGTTGAATTTCCAAGAAAAATAGTACTTTAAGTGCTCAAACACACAACTTTTGAGACTTTTCAAAATTTGAAGCTCTATAACTTCGGCAAATGAGGACCAAATTTGTTAAAGAAAGTGTCCAATTAATCAGCTCGACGAGATTTTGAAGATGTCACAACACATCATGATTGCATCTTGTTGAATTTCCAAGAAAAATAGTACTTTAATTTCTCAAACACACAACTTTTTTGACTTTTCAGATTTTGAAGCTCGATAAGTTCGGCAAATGAGGACCAAATTTGTTAAACAAAGTGTCCAATTAATCAGCTCGACGAGATTTTGAAGATGTCACAACACATCGTGATTGCATCTTGTTGAATTTCCAAGAAAAATGGTACTTTATGTGTTCAACACACAACTTTTTTGACTTTTCAGATTTTGAAGCTCGATAATTTCGGCAAATGAGGACCAAATTTGTTAAACAAAGTGTCCAATTAATCAGCTCAATGAGGTTTTAAAGATGTCACAACACATCATGATTGCATCTTGTTGAATTTCCAAGAAAAATAGTACTTTAGGTGCTCAAAGACACAACTTTTTTGACTTTTCAAATTTTGAAGCTCGATAAGTTCGGCAAATGAGGACCAAATTTGTTAAAGAAAGTGTCCAATTAATCAGCTCGACGAGATTTTGAAGATGTCACAACACATCATGATTGCATCTTGTTGAATTTCCAAGAAAAATAGTACTTTAATTTCTCAAACACACAACTTTTT
Source organism: Euwallacea fornicatus (assembly GCF_040115645.1). Classification (NCBI taxonomy): domain Eukaryota; kingdom Metazoa; phylum Arthropoda; class Insecta; order Coleoptera; family Curculionidae; genus Euwallacea; species Euwallacea fornicatus. The sequence continues at coordinate 170,057 of NW_027096034.1, forward strand.
TGACTTTTCAGATTTTGAAGCTCGATAAGTTCGGCAAATGAGGACCAAATTTGTTAAACAAAGTGTCCAATTAATCAGCTCGACGAGATTTTGAAGATGTCACAACACATCATGATTGCATCTTGTTGAATTTCCAAGAAAAATAGTACTTTACGTGCTCAACAAACAACTTTTTTAACTTTTCAAATTTTGAAGCTCGATAAGTTCGGCAAATGAGGACCAAATTTGTTAAAGAAAGTGTCCAATTAATCAGCTCGACGAGATTTTGAAGATGTCACAACACATCATGATTGCATCTTGTTGAATTTCCAAGAAAAATAGTACTTTAAGTGTTCAACACACAACTTTTTAGACTTTTCAAACTTTGAAGCTCGATAACTTTGGCAAATGAGTACCAAATTTGTTAAAGAAAGTGTCCAATTAATCAGCTCGACGAGATTTTGAAGATGTCACAACACATCATGATTGCATCTTGTTGAATTTCCAAGAAAAATAGTACTTTACGTGCTCAACAAAGAACTTTTTTGACTTTTCAAACTTTGAAACTCGATTACTTCGGCAAATGAGTATCAAATTTGTTAAAGAAAGTGTCCAATTAATCAGCTCGAGGAGATTTTGAAGATGTCACAACACATCATGATTGCATCTTGTTGAATTTCCAAGGAAAATAGTACTTTATGTGTTCAACACACAACTTTTTTGACTTTTCAAACTGTGAATCTCGATAACTTCGGCAAATGAGTATCACATTTGTTAAAGAAAGTGTCCAATTAATCAGCTCGACGAGATTTTGAAGATGTCACAACACATCATGATTGAATCTTGTTGAATTTCCAAGGAAAATAGTACTTTATGTGTTCAACACACAACTTTTTTGACTTTTCAAACTTTGAATCTCGATAACTTTGGCAAATGAGTACCAAATTTGTTAAAGAAAGTGTCCAATTAATCAGCTCGACGAGATTTTGAAGATGTCACAACACATCATGATTGCGTCTTGTTGAATTTCCAAGAAAAATAGTACTTTATGTGCTCAACAAACAACTTTTTGACTTTTCAAATTTTGAAGCTCGATAAGTTCGGCAAATGAGGACCAAATTTGTTAAAGAAAGTGTCCAATTAATCAGCTCGACGAGATTTTGAAGATGTCACAACACATCATGATTGCATCTTGTTGAATTTCCAAGAAAAATAGTACTTTAATTTCTCAAACACACAACTTTTTTGACTTTTCAGATTTTGAAGCTCGATAAGTTCGGCAAATGAGGACCAAATTTGTTAAACAAAGTGTCCAATTAATCAGCTCGACGAGATTTTGAAGATGTCACAACACATCATGATTGCATCTTGTTGAATTTCCAAGAAAAATAGTACTTTACGTGCTCAACAAACAACTTTTTTGACTTTTCAAACTTTGAAACTCGATTACTTCGGCAAATGAGTATCAAATTTGTTAAAGAAAGTGTCCAATTAATCAGCTCGAGGAGATTTTGAAGATGTCACAACACATCATGATTGCATCTTGTTGAATTTCCAAGGAAAATAGTACTTTATGTGTTCAACACACAACTTTTTTGACTTTTCAAACTGTGAATCTCGATAACTTCGGCAAATGAGTATCACATTTGTTAAAGAAAGTGTCCAATTAATCAGCTCGACGAGATTTTGAAGATGTCACAACACATCATGATTGAATCTTGTTGAATTTCCAAGGAAAATAGTACTTTATGTGTTCAACACACAACTTTTTTGACTTTTCAAACTTTGAATCTCGATAACTTTGGCAAATGAGTACCAAATTTGTTAAAGAAAGTGTCCAATTAATCAGCTCGACGAGATTTTGAAGATGTCACAACACATCATGATTGCGTCTTGTTGAATTTCCAAGAAAAATAGTACTTTATGTGCTCAACAAACAACTTTTTGACTTTTCAAATTTTGAAGCTCGATAAGTTCGGCAAATGAGGACCAAATTTGTTAAAGAAAGTGTCCAATTAATCAGCTCGACGAGATTTTGAAGATGTCACAACACATCATGATTGCATCTTGTTGAATTTCCAAGAAAAATAGTACTTTAATTTCTCAAACACACAACTTTTTTGACTTTTCAGATTTTGAAGCTCGATAAGTTCGGCAAATGAGGACCAAATTTGTTAAACAAAGTGTCCAATTAATCAGCTCGACGAGATTTTGAAGATGTCACAACACATCATGATTGCATCTTGTTGAATTTCCAAGAAAAATAGTACTTTACGTGCTCAACAAAGAACTTTTTTGACTTTTCAAACTTTGAAACTCGATTACTTCGGCAAATGAGTATCAAATTTGTTAAAGAAAGTGTCCAATTAATCAGCTCGAGGAGATTTTGAAGATGTCACAACACATCATGATTGCATCTTGTTGAATTTCCAAGGAAAATAGTACTTTATGTGTTCAACACACAACTTTTTTGACTTTTCAAACTGTGAATCTCGATAACTTCGGCAAATGAGTATCACATTTGTTAAAGAAAGTGTCCAATTAATCAGCTCGACGAGATTTTGAAGATGTCACAACACATCATGATTGAATCTTGTTGAATTTCCAAGGAAAATAGTACTTTATGTGTTCAACACACAACTTTTTTGACTTTTCAAACTTTGAATCTCGATAACTTTGGCAAATGAGTACCAAATTTGTTAAAGAAAGTGTCCAATTAATCAGCTCGACGAGATTTTGAAGATGTCACAACACATCATGATTGCGTCTTGTTGAATTTCCAAGAAAAATAGTACTTTATGTGCTCAACAAACAACTTTTTGACTTTTCAAATTTTGAAGCTCGATAAGTTCGGCAAATGAGGACCAAATTTGTTAAAGAAAGTGTCCAATTAATCAGCTCGACGAGATTTTGAAGATGTCACAACACATCATGATTGCATCTTGTTGAATTTCCAAGAAAAATAGTACTTTAATTTCTCAAACACACAACTTTTTTGACTTTTCAGATTTTGAAGCTCGATAACTTCGGCAAATGAGTATCAAATTTGTTAAAGAAAGTGTCCAATTAATCAGCTCGACGAGATTTTGAAGATGTCACAACACATCATGATTGCATCTTGTTGAATTTCCAAGAAAAATAGTACTTTAATTTCTCAAACACACAACTTTTTTGACTTTTCAGATTTTGAAGCTCGATAAGTTCGGCAAATGAGGACCAAATTTGTTAAACAAAGTGTCCAATTAATCAGCTCGACGAGATTTTGAAGATGTCACAACACATCATGATTGCATCTTGTTGAATTTCCAAGAAAAATAGTACTTTACGTGCTCAACAAACAACTTTTTTGACTTTTCAAATTTTGAAGCTCGATAAGTTCGGCAAATGAGTTTCAAATTTGTTAAAGAAAGTGTCCAATTAATCAGCTCAACGAGATTTTGAAGATGTCACACACATGATGATTGCATCTTGTTGAATTTCCAAGAAAAATAGTACTTTAAGTGCTCAAACACACAACTTTTGAGACTTTTCAAAATTTGAAGCTCTATAACTTCGGCAAATGAGGACCAAATTTGTTAAAGAAAGTGTCCAATTAATCAGCTCGACGAGATTTTGAAGATGTCACAACACATCGTGATTGCATCTTGTTGAATTTCCAAGAAAAATGGTACTTTATGTGTTCAACACACAACTTTTTTGACTTTTCAGATTTTGAAGCTCGATAATTTCGGCAAATGAGGACCAAATTTGTTAAACAAAGTGTCCAATTAATCAGCTCAATGAGGTTTTAAAGATGTCACAACACATCATGATTGCATCTTGTTGAATTTCCAAGAAAAATAGTACTTTAGGTGCTCAAAGACACAACTTTTTTGACTTTTCAAATTTTGAAGCTCGATAAGTTCGGCAAATGAGGACCAAATTTGTTAAAGAAAGTGTCCAATTAATCAGCTCGACGAGATTTTGAAGATGTCACAACACATCATGATTGCATCTTGTTGAATTTCCAAGAAAAATAGTACTTTAATTTCTCAAACACACAACTTTTTTGACTTTTCAGATTTTGAAGCTCGATAAGTTCGGCAAATGAGGACCAAATTTGTTAAACAAAGTGTCCAATTAATCAGCTCGACGAGATTTTGAAGATGTCACAACACATCATGATTGCATCTTGTTGAATTTCCAAGAAAAATAGTACTTTACGTGCTCAACAAACAACTTTTTTAACTTTTCAAATTTTGAAGCTCGATAAGTTCGGCAAATGAGGACCAAATTTGTTAAAGAAAGTGTCCAATTAATCAGCTCGACGAGATTTTGAAGATGTCACAACACATCATGATTGCATCTTGTTGAATTTCCAAGAAAAATAGTACTTTAAGTGTTCAACACACAACTTTTTAGACTTTTCAAACTTTGAAGCTCGATAACTTTGGCAAATGAGTACCAAATTTGTTAAAGAAAGTGTCCAATTAATCAGCTCGACGAGATTTTGAAGATGTCACAACACATCATGATTGCATCTTGTTGAATTTCCAAGAAAAATAGTACTTTACGTGCTCAACAAAGAACTTTTTTGACTTTTCAAACTTTGAAACTCGATTACTTCGGCAAATGAGTATCAAATTTGTTAAAGAAAGTGTCCAATTAATCAGCTCGAGGAGATTTTGAAGATGTCACAACACATCATGATTGCATCTTGTTGAATTTCCAAGGAAAATAGTACTTTATGTGTTCAACACACAACTTTTTTGACTTTTCAAACTGTGAATCTCGATAACTTCGGCAAATGAGTATCACATTTGTTAAAGAAAGTGTCCAATTAATCAGCTCGACGAGATTTTGAAGATGTCACAACACATCATGATTGAATCTTGTTGAATTTCCAAGGAAAATAGTACTTTATGTGTTCAACACACAACTTTTTTGACTTTTCAAACTTTGAATCTCGATAACTTTGGCAAATGAGTACCAAATTTGTTAAAGAAAGTGTCCAATTAATCAGCTCGACGAGATTTTGAAGATGTCACAACACATCATGATTGCGTCTTGTTGAATTTCCAAGAAAAATAGTACTTTATGTGCTCAACAAACAACTTTTTGACTTTTCAAATTTTGAAGCTCGATAAGTTCGGCAAATGAGGACCAAATTTGTTAAAGAAAGTGTCCAATTAATCAGCTCGACGAGATTTTGAAGATGTCACAACACATCATGATTGCATCTTGTTGAATTTCCAAGAAAAATAGTACTTTAATTTCTCAAACACACAACTTTTTTGACTTTTCAGATTTTGAAGCTCGATAAGTTCGGCAAATGAGGACCAAATTTGTTAAACAAAGTGTCCAATTAATCAGCTCGACGAGATTTTGAAGATGTCACAACACATCATGATTGCATCTTGTTGAATTTCCAAGAAAAATAGTACTTTACGTGCTCAACAAACAACTTTTTTGACTTTTCAAATTTTGAAGCTCGATAAGTTCGGCAAATGAGTTTCAAATTTGTTAAAGAAAGTGTCCAATTAATCAGCTCAACGAGATTTTGAAGATGTCACACACATGATGATTGCATTTTGTTGAATTTCCAAGAAAAATAGTACTTTAAGTGCTCAAACACACAACTTTTGAGACTTTTCAAAATTTGAAGCTCTATAACTTCGGCAAATGAGTTTCAAATTTGTTAAAGAAAGTGTCCAATTAATCAGCTCGACGAGATTTTGAAGATGTCACAACACATCGTGATTGCATCTTGTTGAATTTCCAAGAAAAATGGTACTTTATGTGTTCAACACACAACTTTTTTGACTTTTCAGATTTTGAAGCTCGATAATTTCGGCAAATGAGGACCAAATTTGTTAAACAAAGTGTCCAATTAATCAGCTCAATGAGGTTTTAAAGATGTCACAACACATCATGATTGCATCTTGTTGAATTTCCAAGAAAAATAGTACTTTAGGTGCTCAAAGACACAACTTTTTTGACTTTTCAAATTTTGAAGCTCGATAAGTTCGGCAAATGAGGACCAAATTTGTTAAAGAAAGTGTCCAATTAATCAGCTCGACGAGATTTTGAAGATGTCACAACACTTCATGATTGCATCTTGTTGAATTTCCAAGGAAAATAGTACTTTATGTGTTCAACAAACAACTTTTTTGACTTTTCAAACTGTGAATCTCGATAACTTCGGCAAATGAGTATCAAATTTGTTAAAGAAAGTGTCCAATTAATCAGCTCGACGAGATTTTGAAGATGTCACAACACATCATGATTGCATCTTGTTGCATTTCCAAGAAAAATGGTACTTTATGTGTTCAACACACAACGTTTTTGACTTTTCAGATTTTGAAGCTCGATAATTTCGGCAAATGAGGACCAAATTTGTTAAACAAAGTGTCCAATTAATCAGCTCGACGAGATTTTGAAGATGTCACAACACATCATGATTGCATTTTGTTGAATTTCCAAGAAAAAAAGTACTTTAAGTGCTCAACAAAGAACTTTTTTGACTTTTCAAATTTTGAAGCTCGATAAGTGCGGCAAATGAGGACCAAATTTGTTAAAGAAAGTGTCCAATTAATCAGCTCAATGAGGTTTTAAAGATGTCACAACACATCATGATTGCATCTTGTTGAATTTCCAAGAAAAATAGTACTTTAAGTGTTCAACACACAACTTTTTAGACTTTTCAAACTTTGAAGCTCGATAACTTTGGCAAATGAGTACCAAATTTGTTAAAGAAAGTGTCCAATTAATCAGCTCGACGAGATTTTGAAGATGTCACAACACATCATGATTGCATCTTGTTGAATTTCCAAGAAAAATAGTACTTTACGTGCTCAACAAAGAACTTTTTTGACTTTTCAAACTTTGAAACTCGATTACTTCGGCAAATGAGTATCAAATTTGTTAAAGAAAGTGTCCAATTAATCAGCTCGACGAGGTTTTGAAGATGTCACAACACATCATGATTGCATCTTGATGAATTTCCAAGAAAAATAGTACTTTACGTGCTCAACAAAGAACTTTTTTGACTTTTCAAACTTTGAAACTCGATTACTTCGGCAAATGAGTATCAAATTTGTTAAAGAAAGTGTCCAATTAATCAGCTCGAGGAGATTTTGAAGATGTCACAACACATCATGATTGCATCTTGTTGAATTTCCAAGGAAAATAGTACTTTATGTGTTCAACACACAACTTTTTTGACTTTTCAAACTGTGAATCTCGATAACTTCGGCAAATGAGTATCACATTTGTTAAAGAAAGTGTCCAATTAATCAGCTCGACGAGATTTTGAAGATGTCACAACACATCATGATTGAATCTTGTTGAATTTCCAAGGAAAATAGTACTTTATGTGTTCAACACACAACTTTTTTGACTTTTCAAACTTTGAATCTCGATAACTTTGGCAAATGAGTACCAAATTTGTTAAAGAAAGTGTCCAATTAATCAGCTCGACGAGATTTTGAAGATGTCACAACACATCATGATTGCATCTTGTTGAATTTCCAAGAAAAATAGTACTTTATGTGTTCAACACACAACTTTTTTGACTTTTCAAACTTTGAAGCTCGATAACTTTAGCAAATGAGTACCAAATTTGTTAAACAAAGTGTCCAATTAATCAGCTCAATGAGGTTTTAAAGATGTCACAACACATCATGATTGCATTTTGTTGAATTTCCAAGAAAAATAGTACTTTAAGTGCTCAAACACACAACTTTTGAGACTTTTCAAAATTTGAAGCTCTATAACTTCGGCAAATGAGTTTCAAATTTGTTAAAGAAAGTGTCCAATTAATCAGCTCGACGAGATTTTGAAGATGTCACAACACATCGTGATTGCATCTTGTTGAATTTCCAAGAAAAATGGTACTTTATGTGTTCAACACACAACTTTTTTGACTTTTCAGATTTTGAAGCTCGATAATTTCGGCAAATGAGGACCAAATTTGTTAAACAAAGTGTCCAATTAATCAGCTCAATGAGGTTTTAAAGATGTCACAACACATCATGATTGCATCTTGTTGAATTTCCAAGAAAAATAGTACTTTAGGTGCTCAAAGACACAACTTTTTTGACTTTTCAAATTTTGAAGCTCGATAAGTTCGGCAAATGAGGACCAAATTTGTTAAAGAAAGTGTCCAATTAATCAGCTCGACGAGATTTTGAAGATGTCACAACACTTCATGATTGCATCTTGTTGAATTTCCAAGGAAAATAGTACTTTATGTGTTCAACAAACAACTTTTTTGACTTTTCAAACTGTGAATCTCGATAACTTCGGCAAATGAGTATCAAATTTGTTAAAGAAAGTGTCCAATTAATCAGCTCGACGAGATTTTGAAGATGTCACAACACATCATGATTGCATCTTGTTGCATTTCCAAGAAAAATGGTACTTTATGTGTTCAACACACAACGTTTTTGACTTTTCAGATTTTGAAGCTCGATAATTTCGGCAAATGAGGACCAAATTTGTTAAACAAAGTGTCCAATTAATCAGCTCGACGAGATTTTGAAGATGTCACAACACATCATGATTGCATTTTGTTGAATTTCCAAGAAAAAAAGTACTTTAAGTGCTCAACAAAGAACTTTTTTGACTTTTCAAATTTTGAAGCTCGATAAGTGCGGCAAATGAGGACCAAATTTGTTAAAGAAAGTGTCCAATTAATCAGCTCAATGAGGTTTTAAAGATGTCACAACACATCATGATTGCATCTTGTTGAATTTCCAAGAAAAATAGTACTTTAAGTGTTCAACACACAACTTTTTAGACTTTTCAAACTTTGAAGCTCGATAACTTTGGCAAATGAGTACCAAATTTGTTAAAGAAAGTGTCCAATTAATCAGCTCGACGAGATTTTGAAGATGTCACAACACATCATGATTGCATCTTGTTGAATTTCCAAGAAAAATAGTACTTTACGTGCTCAACAAAGAACTTTTTTGACTTTTCAAACTTTGAAACTCGATTACTTCGGCAAATGAGTATCAAATTTGTTAAAGAAAGTGTCCAATTAATCAGCTCGACGAGGTTTTGAAGATGTCACAACACATCATGATTGCATCTTGATGAATTTCCAAGAAAAATAGTACTTTACGTGCTCAACAAAGAACTTTTTTGACTTTTCAAACTTTGAAACTCGATTACTTCGGCAAATGAGTATCAAATTTGTTAAAGAAAGTGTCCAATTAATCAGCTCGAGGAGATTTTGAAGATGTCACAACACATCATGATTGCATCTTGTTGAATTTCCAAGGAAAATAGTACTTTATGTGTTCAACACACAACTTTTTTGACTTTTCAAACTGTGAATCTCGATAACTTCGGCAAATGAGTATCACATTTGTTAAAGAAAGTGTCCAATTAATCAGCTCGACGAGATTTTGAAGATGTCACAACACATCATGATTGAATCTTGTTGAATTTCCAAGGAAAATAGTACTTTATGTGTTCAACACACAACTTTTTTGACTTTTCAAACTTTGAATCTCGATAACTTTGGCAAATGAGTACCAAATTTGTTAAAGAAAGTGTCCAATTAATCAGCTCGACGAGATTTTGAAGATGTCACAACACATCATGATTGCATCTTGTTGAATTTCCAAGAAAAATAGTACTTTATGTGTTCAACACACAACTTTTTTGACTTTTCAAACTTTGAAGCTCGATAACTTTAGCAAATGAGTACCAAATTTGTTAAACAAAGTGTCCAATTAATCAGCTCAATGAGGTTTTAAAGATGTCACAACACATCATGATTGCATTTTGTTGAATTTCCAAGAAAAATAGTACTTTATGTGTTCAACACACAACTTTTTTGCCTTTTCAAACTTTGAAGCTCGATAACTTTGGCAAATGAGTACCAAATTTGTTAAAGAAAGTGTCCAATTAATCAGCTCGACGAGATTTTGAAGATGTCACAACACATCATGATTGCATCTTGTTGAATTTCCAAGAAAAATAGTACTTTAAGTGTTCAACACACAACTTTTTAGACTTTTCAAACTTTGAAGCTCGATAACTTTGGCAAATGAGGACCAAATTTGTTAAACAAAGTGTCCAATTAATCAGCTCGACGAGATTTTGAAGATGTCACAACACATCATGATTGCATCTTGTTGAATTTCCAAGAAAAATAGTACTTTACGTGCTCAACAAACAACTTTTTTGACTTTTCAAATTTTGAAGCTCGATAAGTTCGGCAAATGAGTTTCAAATTTGTTAAAGAAAGTGTCCAATTAATCAGCTCAACGAGATTTTGAAGATGTCACACACATGATGATTGCATTTTGTTGAATTTCCAAGAAAAATAGTACTTTAAGTGCTCAAACACACAACTTTTGAGACTTTTCAAAATTTGAAGCTCTATAACTTCGGCAAATGAGTTTCAAATTTGTTAAAGAAAGTGTCCAATTAATCAGCTCGACGAGATTTTGAAGATGTCACAACACATCGTGATTGCATCTTGTTGAATTTCCAAGAAAAATGGTACTTTATGTGTTCAACACACAACTTTTTTGACTTTTCAGATTTTGAAGCTCGATAATTTCGGCAAATGAGGACCAAATTTGTTAAACAAAGTGTCCAATTAATCAGCTCAATGAGGTTTTAAAGATGTCACAACACATCATGATTGCATCTTGTTGAATTTCCAAGAAAAATAGTACTTTAGGTGCTCAAAGACACAACTTTTTTGACTTTTCAAATTTTGAAGCTCGATAAGTTCGGCAAATGAGGACCAAATTTGTTAAAGAAAGTGTCCAATTAATCAGCTCGACGAGATTTTGAAGATGTCACAACACTTCATGATTGCATCTTGTTGAATTTCCAAGGAAAATAGTACTTTATGTGTTCAACAAACAACTTTTTTGACTTTTCAAATTTTGAAGCTCGATAAGTTCGACAAATGAGGACCAAATTTGTTAAAGAAAGTGTCCAATTAATCAGCTCGACGAGATTTTGAAGATGTCACACACATGATGATTGCATTTTGTTGAATTTCCAAGAAAAATAGTACTTTAAGTGCTCAAACACACAACTTTTGAGACTTTTCAAAATTTGAAGCTCTATAACTTCGGCAAATGAGTTTCAAATTTGTTAAAGAAAGTGTCCAATTAATCAGCTCGACGAGATTTTGAAGATGTCACAACACATCGTGATTGCATCTTGTTGAATTTCCAAGAAAAATGGTACTTTATGTGTTGAACACACAACTTTTTTGACTTTTCAAACTTTGAAGCTCGATAACTTTAGCAAATGAGTACCAAATTTGTTAAACAAAGTGTCCAATTAATCAGCTCAATGAGGTTTTAAAGATGTCACAACACATCATGATTGCATCTTGTTGAATTTCCAAGAAAAATAGTACTTTAGGTGCTCAAAGACACAACTTTTTTGACTTTTCAAATTTTGAAGCTCGATAAGTTCGGCAAATGAGGACCAAATTTGTTAAAGAAAGTGTCCAATTAATCAGCTCGACGAGATTTTGAAGATGTCACAACACATCATGATTGCGTCTTGTTGAATTTCCAAGAAAAATAGTACTTTATGTGCTCAACAAACAACTTTTTGACTTTTCAAATTTTGAAGCTCGATAAGTTCGGCAAATGAGGACCAAATTTGTTAAAGAAAGTGTCCAATTAATCAGCTCGACGAGATTTTGAAGATGTCACAACACATCATGATTGCATCTTGTTGCATTTCCAAGAAAAATGGTACTTTATGTGTTCAACACACAACTTTTTTGACTTTTCAAATTTTGAAGCTCGATAAGTTCGACAAATGAGGACCAAATTTGTTAAAGAAAGTGTCCAATTAATCAGCTCGACGAGATTTTGAAGATGTCACACACATGATGATTGCATTTTGTTGAATTTCCAAGAAAAATAGTACTTTAAGTGCTCAAACACACAACTTTTGAGACTTTTCAAAATTTGAAGCTCTATAACTTCGGCAAATGAGTTTCAAATTTGTTAAAGAAAGTGTCCAATTAATCAGCTCGACGAGATTTTGAAGATGTCACAACACATCGTGATTGCATCTTGTTGAATTTCCAAGAAAAATGGTACTTTATGTGTTGAACACACAACTTTTTTGACTTTTCAGATTTTGACGCTCGATAATTTCGGCAAATGAGGACCAAATTTGTTAAACAAAGTGTCCAATTAATCAGCTCAATGAGGTTTTAAAGATGTCACAACACATCATGATTGCATCTTGTTGAATTTCCAAGAAAAATAGTACTTTAGGTGCTCAAAGACACAACTTTTTTGACTTTTCAAATTTTGAAGCTCGATAAGTTCGGCAAATGAGGACCAAATTTGTTAAAGAAAGTGTCCAATTAATCAGCTCGACGAGATTTTGAAGATGTCACAACACATCATGATTGCATCTTGTGGAATTTCCAAGAAAAATAGATCTTTACGTTCTCAACAAACAACTTTTTTGACTTTTCAAATTTTGGATCTCGATAAGTTCGGCAAATGAGGACCAAATTTGTTAAAGAAAGTGTCCAATTAATCAGCTCGACGAGATTTTGAAGATGTCACAACACTTCATGATTGCATCTTGTTGAATTTCCAAGGAAAATAGTACTTTATGTGTTCAACAAACAACTTTTTTGACTTTTCAAACTGTGAATCTCGATAACTTCGGCAAATGAGTATCAAATTTGTTAAAGAAAGTGTCCAATTAATCAGCTCGACGAGATTTTGAAGATGTCACAACACATCATGATTGCATCTTGTTGCATTTCCAAGAAAAATGGTACTTTATGTGTTCAACACACAACTTTTTTGACTTTTCAGATTTTGAAGCTCGATAATTTCGGCAAATGAGGACCAAATTTGTTAAACAAAGTGTCCAATTAATCAGCTCGACGAGATTTTGAAGATGTCACAACACATCATGATTGCATTTTGTTGAATTTTCAAGAAAAATAGTACTTTAAGTGCTCAACAAAGAACTTTTTTGACTTTTCAAATTTTGAAGCTCGATAAGTGCGGCAAATGAGGACCAAATTTTTTAAAGAAAGTGTCCAATTAATCAGCTCAATGAGGTTTTAAAGATGTCACAACACATCATGATTGCATCTTGTTGAATTTCCAAGAAAAATAGTACTTTATGTGTTCAACACACAACTTTTTTGCCTTTTCAAACTTTGAAGCTCGATAACTTTGGCAAATGAGTACCAAATTTGTTAAAGAAAGTGTCCAATTAATCAGCTCAACGAGATTTTGAAGATGTCACACACATGATGATTGCATTTTGTTGAATTTCCAAGAAAAATAGTACTTTAAGTGCTCAAACACACAACTTTTGAGACTTTTCAAAATTTGAAGCTCTATAACTTCGGCAAATGAGTTTCAAATTTGTTAAAGAAAGTGTCCAATTAATCAGCTCGACGAGATTTTGAAGATGTCACAACACATCGTGATTGCATCTTGTTGAATTTCCAAGAAAAATGGTACTTTATGTGTTCAACACACAACTTTTTTGACTTTTCAGATTTTGAAGCTCGATAATTTCGGCAAATGAGGACCAAATTTGTTAAAGAAAGTGTCCAATTAATCAGCTCGACGAGATTTTGAAGATGTCACAACACATCATGATTGCATCTTGTTGAATTTCCAAGAAAAATAGTACTTTAAGTGTTCAACACACAACTTTTTAGACTTTTCAAACTTTGAAGCTCGATAACTTTGGCAAATGAGGACCAAATTTGTTAAACAAAGTGTCCAATTAATCAGCTCGACGAGATTTTGAAGATGTCACAACACATCATGATTGCATCTTGTTGAATTTCCAAGAAAAATAGTACTTTACGTGCTCAACAAACAACTTTTTTGACTTTTCAAATTTTGAAGCTCGATAAGTTCGGCAAATGAGTTTCAAATTTGTTAAAGAAAGTGTCCAATTAATCAGCTCAACGAGATTTTGAAGATGTCACACACATGATGATTGCATTTTGTTGAATTTCCAAGAAAAATAGTACTTTAAGTGCTCAAACACACAACTTTTGAGACTTTTCAAAATTTGAAGCTCTATAACTTCGGCAAATGAGTTTCAAATTTGTTAAAGAAAGTGTCCAATTAATCAGCTCGACGAGATTTTGAAGATGTCACAACACATCGTGATTGCATCTTGTTGAATTTCCAAGAAAAATGGTACTTTATGTGTTCAACACACAACTTTTTTGACTTTTCAGATTTTGAAGCTCGATAATTTCGGCAAATGAGGACCAAATTTGTTAAACAAAGTGTCCAATTAATCAGCTCAATGAGGTTTTAAAGATGTCACAACACATCATGATTGCATCTTGTTGAATTTCCAAGGAAAATAGTACTTTATGTGTTCAACAAACAACTTTTTTGACTTTTCAAATTTTGAAGCTCGATAAGTTCGACAAATGAGGACCAAATTTGTTAAAGAAAGTGTCCAATTAATCAGCTCGACGAGATTTTGAAGATGTCACACACATGATGATTGCATTTTGTTGAATTTCCAAGAAAAATAGTACTTTAAGTGCTCAAACACACAACTTTTGAGACTTTTCAAAATTTGAAGCTCTATAACTTCGGCAAATGAGTTTCAAATTTGTTAAAGAAAGTGTCCAATTAATCAGCTCGACGAGATTTTGAAGATGTCACAACACATCGTGATTGCATCTTGTTGAATTTCCAAGAAAAATGGTACTTTATGTGTTGAACACACAACTTTTTTGACTTTTCAAACTTTGAAGCTCGATAACTTTAGCAAATGAGTACCAAATTTGTTAAACAAAGTGTCCAATTAATCAGCTCAATGAGGTTTTAAAGATGTCACAACACATCATGATTGCATCTTGTTGAATTTCCAAGAAAAATAGTACTTTAGGTGCTCAAAGACACAACTTTTTTGACTTTTCAAATTTTGAAGCTCGATAAGTTCGGCAAATGAGGACCAAATTTGTTAAAGAAAGTGTCCAATTAATCAGCTCGACGAGATTTTGAAGATGTCACAACACATCATGATTGCGTCTTGTTGAATTTCCAAGAAAAATAGTACTTTATGTGCTCAACAAACAACTTTTTGACTTTTCAAATTTTGAAGCTCGATAAGTTCGGCAAATGAGGACCAAATTTGTTAAAGAAAGTGTCCAATTAATCAGCTCGACGAGATTTTGAAGATGTCACAACACATCATGATTGCATCTTGTTGCATTTCCAAGAAAAATGGTACTTTATGTGTTCAACACACAACTTTTTTGACTTTTCAAATTTTGAAGCTCGATAAGTTCGACAAATGAGGACCAAATTTGTTAAAGAAAGTGTCCAATTAATCAGCTCGACGAGATTTTGAAGATGTCACACACATGATGATTGCATTTTGTTGAATTTCCAAGAAAAATAGTACTTTAAGTGCTCAAACACACAACTTTTGAGACTTTTCAAAATTTGAAGCTCTATAACTTCGGCAAATGAGTTTCAAATTTGTTAAAGAAAGTGTCCAATTAATCAGCTCGACGAGATTTTGAAGATGTCACAACACATCGTGATTGCATCTTGTTGAATTTCCAAGAAAAATGGTACTTTATGTGTTGAACACACAACTTTTTTGACTTTTCAGATTTTGAAGCTCGATAATTTCGGCAAATGAGGACCAAATTTGTTAAACAAAGTGTCCAATTAATCAGCTCAATGAGGTTTTAAAGATGTCACAACACATCATGATTGCATCTTGTTGAATTTCCAAGAAAAATAGTACTTTAGGTGCTCAAAGACACAACTTTTTTGACTTTTCAAATTTTGAAGCTCGATAAGTTCGGCAAATGAGGACCAAATTTGTTAAAGAAAGTGTCCAATTAATCAGCTCAATGAGGTTTTAAAGATGTCACAACACATCATGATTGCATCTTGTTGAATTTCCAAGAAAAATAGTACTTTAGGTGCTCAAAGACACAACTTTTTTGACTTTTCAAATTTTGAAGCTCGATAAGTTCGGCAAATGAGGACCAAATTTGTTAAAGAAAGTGTCCAATTAATCAGCTCGACGAGATTTTGAAGATGTCACAACACATCATGATTGCATCTTGTGGAATTTCCAAGAAAAATAGATCTTTACGTTCTCAACAAACAACTTTTTTGACTTTTCAAATTTTGGATCTCGATAAGTTCGGCAAATGAGGACCAAATTTGTTAAAGAAAGTGTCCAATTAATCAGCTCGACGAGATTTTGAAGATGTCACAACACTTCATGATTGCATCTTGTTGAATTTCCAAGGAAAATAGTACTTTATGTGTTCAACAAACAACTTTTTTGACTTTTCAAACTGTGAATCTCGATAACTTCGGCAAATGAGTATCAAATTTGTTAAAGAAAGTGTCCAATTAATCAGCTCGACGAGATTTTGAAGATGTCACAACACATCATGATTGCATCTTGTTGCATTTCCAAGAAAAATGGTACTTTATGTGTTCAACACACAACTTTTTTGACTTTTCAGATTTTGAAGCTCGATAATTTCGGCAAATGAGGACCAAATTTGTTAAACAAAGTGTCCAATTAATCAGCTCGACGAGATTTTGAAGATGTCACAACACATCATGATTGCATTTTGTTGAATTTTCAAGAAAAATAGTACTTTAAGTGCTCAACAAAGAACTTTTTTGACTTTTCAAATTTTGAAGCTCGATAAGTGCGGCAAATGAGGACCAAATTTTTTAAAGAAAGTGTCCAATTAATCAGCTCAATGAGGTTTTAAAGATGTCACAACACATCATGATTGCATCTTGTTGAATTTCCAAGAAAAATAGTACTTTATGTGTTCAACACACAACTTTTTTGCCTTTTCAAACTTTGAAGCTCGATAACTTTGGCAAATGAGTACCAAATTTGTTAAAGAAAGTGTCCAATTAATCAGCTCGACGAGATTTTGAAGATGTCACAACACATCATGATTGCATCTTGTTGAATTTCCAAGAAAAATAGTACTTTAAGTGTTCAACACACAACTTTTTAGACTTTTCAAACTTTGAAGCTCGATAACTTTGGCAAATGAGGACCAAATTTGTTAAACAAAGTGTCCAATTAATCAGCTCGACGAGATTTTGAAGATGTCACAACACATCATGATTGCATCTTGTTGAATTTCCAAGAAAAATAGTACTTTACGTGCTCAACAAACAACTTTTTTGACTTTTCAAATTTTGAAGCTCGATAAGTTCGGCAAATGAGTTTCAAATTTGTTAAAGAAAGTGTCCAATTAATCAGCTCAACGAGATTTTGAAGATGTCACACACATGATGATTGCATTTTGTTGAATTTCCAAGAAAAATAGTACTTTAAGTGCTCAAACACACAACTTTTGAGACTTTTCAAAATTTGAAGCTCTATAACTTCGGCAAATGAGTTTCAAATTTGTTAAAGAAAGTGTCCAATTAATCAGCTCGACGAGATTTTGAAGATGTCACAACACATCGTGATTGCATCTTGTTGAATTTCCAAGAAAAATGGTACTTTATGTGTTCAACACACAACTTTTTTGACTTTTCAGATTTTGAAGCTCGATAATTTCGGCAAATGAGGACCAAATTTGTTAAACAAAGTGTCCAATTAATCAGCTCAATGAGGTTTTAAAGATGTCACAACACATCATGATTGCATCTTGTTGAATTTCCAAGAAAAATAGTACTTTAGGTGCTCAAAGACACAACTTTTTTGACTTTTCAAATTTTGAAGCTCGATAAGTTCGGCAAATGAGGACCAAATTTGTTAAAGAAAGTGTCCAATTAATCAGCTCGACGAGATTTTGAAGATGTCACAACACTTCATGATTGCATCTTGTTGAATTTCCAAGGAAAATAGTACTTTATGTGTTCAACAAACAACTTTTTTGACTTTTCAAACTGTGAATCTCGATAACTTCGGCAAATGAGTATCAAATTTGTTAAAGAAAGTGTCCAATTAATCAGCTCAATGAGGTTTTAAAGATGTCACAACACATCATGATTGCATCTTGTTGAATTTCCAAGGAAAATAGTACTTTATGTGTTCAACACACAACTTTTTTGACTTTTCAAACTTTGAATCTCGATAACTTTGGCAAATGAGTACCAAATTTGTTAAAGAAAGTGTCCAATTAATCAGCTCGACGAGATTTTGAAGATGTCACAACACATCATGATTGCATCTTGTTGAATTTCCAAGAAAAATAGTACTTTATGTGTTCAACACACAACTTTTTTGACTTTTCAAACTTTGAAGCTCGATAACTTTAGCAAATGAGTACCAAATTTGTTAAACAAAGTGTCCAATTAATCACCTCAATGAGGTTTTAAAGATGTCACAACACATCATGATTGCATCTTGTTGAATTTCCAAGAAAAATAGTACTTTAGGTGCTCAAAGACACAACTTTTTTGACTTTTCAAATTTTGAAGCTCGATAAGTTCGGCAAATGAGGACCAAATTTGTTAAAGAAAGTGTCCAATTAATCAGCTCGACGAGATTTTGAAGATGTCACAACACATCATGATTGCGTCTTGTTGAATTTCCAAGAAAAATAGTACTTTATGTGTTCCACACACAACTTTTTTGACTTTTCAAACTTTGAAGCTCGATAACTTCGGCAAATGAGGACCAAATTTGTTAAAGAAAGTGTCCAATTAATCAGCTCGACGAGATTTTGAAGATGTCACAACACATCATGATTGCGTCTTGTTGAATTTCCAAGAAAAATAGTACTTTATGTGCTCAACAAACAACTTTTTGACTTTTCAAATTTTGAAGCTCGATAAGTTCGGCAAATGAGGACCAAATTTGTTAAAGAAAGTGTCCAATTAATCAGCTCGACGAGATTTTGAAGATGTCACAACACATCATGATTGCATCTTGTTGCATTTCCAAGAAAAATGGTACTTTATGTGTTCAACACACAACTTTTTTGACTTTTCAAATTTTGAAGCTCGATAAGTTCGACAAATGAGGACCAAATTTGTTAAAGAAAGTGTCCAATTAATCAGCTCGACGAGATTTTGAAGATGTCACACACATGATGATTGCATTTTGTTGAATTTCCAAGAAAAATAGTACTTTAAGTGCTCAAACACACAACTTTTGAGACTTTTCAAAATTTGAAGCTCTATAACTTCGGCAAATGAGTTTCAAATTTGTTAAAGAAAGTGTCCAATTAATCAGCTCGACGAGATTTTGAAGATGTCACAACACATCGTGATTGCATCTTGTTGAATTTCCAAGAAAAATGGTACTTTATGTGTTGAACACACAACTTTTTTGACTTTTCAGATTTTGAAGCTCGATAATTTCGGCAAATGAGGACCAAATTTGTTAAACAAAGTGTCCAATTAATCAGCTCAATGAGGTTTTAAAGATGTCACAACACATCATGATTGCATCTTGTTGAATTTCCAAGAAAAATAGTACTTTAGGTGCTCAAAGACACAACTTTTTTGACTTTTCAAATTTTGAAGCTCGATAAGTTCGGCAAATGAGGACCAAATTTGTTAAAGAAAGTGTCCAATTAATCAGCTCAATGAGGTTTTAAAGATGTCACAACACATCATGATTGCATCTTGTTGAATTTCCAAGAAAAATAGTACTTTAGGTGCTCAAAGACACAACTTTTTTGACTTTTCAAATTTTGAAGCTCGATAAGTTCGGCAAATGAGGACCAAATTTGTTAAAGAAAGTGTCCAATTAATCAGCTCGACGAGATTTTGAAGATGTCACAACACATCATGATTGCATCTTGTGGAATTTCCAAGAAAAATAGTTCTTTACGTTCTCAACAAACAACTTTTTTGACTTTTCAAATTTTGGATCTCGATAAGTTCGGCAAATGAGGACCAAATTTGTTAAAGAAAGTGTCCAATTAATCAGCTCGACGAGATTTTGAAGATGTCACAACACTTCATGATTGCATCTTGTTGAATTTCCAAGGAAAATAGTACTTTATGTGTTCAACAAACAACTTTTTTGACTTTTCAAACTGTGAATCTCGATAACTTCGGCAAATGAGTATCAAATTTGTTAAAGAAAGTGTCCAATTAATCAGCTCGACGAGGTTTTGAAGATGTCACAACACATGATGATTGCATTTTGTTGAATTTCCAAGAAAAATAGTACTTTAAGTGCTCAAACACACAACTTTTGAGACTTTTCAAAATTTGAAGCTCTATAACTTCGGCAAATGAGTTTCAAATTTGTTAAAGAAAGTGTCCAATTAATCAGCTCGACGAGATTTTGAAGATGTCACAACACATCGTGATTGCATCTTGTTGAATTTCCAAGAAAAATGGTACTTTATGTGTTCAACACACAACTTTTTTGACTTTTCAGATTTTGAAGCTCGATAATTTCGGCAAATGAGGACCAAATTTGTTAAACAAAGTGTCCAATTAATCAGCTCAATGAGGTTTTAAAGATGTCACAACACATCATGATTGCATCTTGTTGAATTTCCAAGAAAAATAGTACTTTAGGTGCTCAAAGACACAACTTTTTTGACTTTTCAAATTTTGAAGCTCGATAAGTTCGGCAAATGAGGACCAAATTTGTTAAAGAAAGTGTCCAATTAATCAGCTCGACGAGATTTTGAAGATGTCACAACACTTCATGATTGCATCTTGTTGAATTTCCAAGGAAAATAGTACTTTATGTGTTCAACAAACAACTTTTTTGACTTTTCAAACTGTGAATCTCGATAACTTCGGCAAATGAGTATCAAATTTGTTAAAGAAAGTGTCCAATTAATCAGCTCGACGAGATTTTGAAGATGTCACAACACATCATGATTGCATCTTGTTGCATTTCCAAGAAAAATGGTACTTTATGTGTTCAACACACAACTTTTTTGACTTTTCAGATTTTGAAGCTCGATAATTTCGGCAAATGAGGACCAAATTTGTTAAACAAAGTGTCCAATTAATCAGCTCGACGAGATTTTGAAGATGTCACAACACATCATGATTGCATTTTGTTGAATTTTCAAGAAAAATAGTACTTTAAGTGCTCAACAAAGAACTTTTTTGACTTTTCAAATTTTGAAGCTCGATAAGTGCGGCAAATGAGGACCAAATTTTTTAAAGAAAGTGTCCAATTAATCAGCTCAATGAGGTTTTAAAGATGTCACAACACATCATGATTGCATCTTGTTGAATTTCCAAGAAAAATAGTACTTTATGTGTTCAACACACAACTTTTTTGCCTTTTCAAACTTTGAAGCTCGATAACTTTGGCAAATGAGTACCAAATTTGTTAAAGAAAGTGTCCAATTAATCAGCTCGACGAGATTTTGAAGATGTCACAACACATCATGATTGCATCTTGTTGAATTTCCAAGAAAAATAGTACTTTAAGTGTTCAACACACAACTTTTTAGACTTTTCAAACTTTGAAGCTCGATAACTTTGGCAAATGAGGACCAAATTTGTTAAACAAAGTGTCCAATTAATCAGCTCGACGAGATTTTGAAGATGTCACAACACATCATGATTGCATCTTGTTGAATTTCCAAGAAAAATAGTACTTTACGTGCTCAACAAACAACTTTTTTGACTTTTCAAATTTTGAAGCTCGATAAGTTCGGCAAATGAGTTTCAAATTTGTTAAAGAAAGTGTCCAATTAATCAGCTCAACGAGATTTTGAAGATGTCACACACATGATGATTGCATTTTGTTGAATTTCCAAGAAAAATAGTACTTTAAGTGCTCAAACACACAACTTTTGAGACTTTTCAAAATTTGAAGCTCTATAACTTCGGCAAATGAGTTTCAAATTTGTTAAAGAAAGTGTCCAATTAATCAGCTCGACGAGATTTTGAAGATGTCACAACACATCGTGATTGCATCTTGTTGAATTTCCAAGAAAAATGGTACTTTATGTGTTCAACACACAACTTTTTTGACTTTTCAGATTTTGAAGCTCGATAATTTCGGCAAATGAGGACCAAATTTGTTAAACAAAGTGTCCAATTAATCAGCTCAATGAGGTTTTAAAGATGTCACAACACATCATGATTGCATCTTGTTGAATTTCCAAGAAAAATAGTACTTTAGGTGCTCAAAGACACAACTTTTTTGACTTTTCAAATTTTGAAGCTCGATAAGTTCGGCAAATGAGGACCAAATTTGTTAAAGAAAGTGTCCAATTAATCAGCTCGACGAGATTTTGAAGATGTCACAACACTTCATGATTGCATCTTGTTGAATTTCCAAGGAAAATAGTACTTTATGTGTTCAACAAACAACTTTTTTGACTTTTCAAACTGTGAATCTCGATAACTTCGGCAAATGAGTATCAAATTTGTTAAAGAAAGTGTCCAATTAATCAGCTCAATGAGGTTTTAAAGATGTCACAACACATCATGATTGCATCTTGTTGAATTTCCAAGGAAAATAGTACTTTATGTGTTCAACACACAACTTTTTTGACTTTTCAAACTTTGAATCTCGATAACTTTGGCAAATGAGTACCAAATTTGTTAAAGAAAGTGTCCAATTAATCAGCTCGACGAGATTTTGAAGATGTCACAACACATCATGATTGCATCTTGTTGAATTTCCAAGAAAAATAGTACTTTATGTGTTCAACACACAACTTTTTTGACTTTTCAAACTTTGAAGCTCGATAACTTTAGCAAATGAGTACCAAATTTGTTAAACAAAGTGTCCAATTAATCAGCTCAATGAGGTTTTAAAGATGTCACAACACATCATGATTGCATCTTGTTGAATTTCCAAGAAAAATAGTACTTTAGGTGCTCAAAGACACAACTTTTTTGACTTTTCAAATTTTGAAGCTCGATAAGTTCGGCAAATGAGGACCAAATTTGTTAAAGAAAGTGTCCAATTAATCAGCTCGACGAGATTTTGAAGATGTCACAACACATCATGATTGCGTCTTGTTGAATTTCCAAGAAAAATAGTACTTTATGTGTTCCACACACAACTTTTTTGACTTTTCAAACTTTGAAGCTCGATAACTTCGGCAAATGAGGACCAAATTTGTTAAAGAAAGTGTCCAATTAATCAGCTCGACGAGATTTTGAAGATGTCACAACACATCATGATTGCGTCTTGTTGAATTTCCAAGAAAAATAGTACTTTATGTGCTCAACAAACAACTTTTTGACTTTTCAAATTTTGAAGCTCGATAAGTTCGGCAAATGAGGACCAAATTTGTTAAAGAAAGTGTCCAATTAATCAGCTCGACGAGATTTTGAAGATGTCACAACACATCATGATTGCATCTTGTTGCATTTCCAAGAAAAATGGTACTTTATGTGTTCAACACACAACTTTTTTGACTTTTCAAATTTTGAAGCTCGATAAGTTCGACAAATGAGGACCAAATTTGTTAAAGAAAGTGTCCAATTAATCAGCTCGACGAGATTTTGAAGATGTCACACACATGATGATTGCATTTTGTTGAATTTCCAAGAAAAATAGTACTTTAAGTGCTCAAACACACAACTTTTGAGACTTTTCAAAATTTGAAGCTCTATAACTTCGGCAAATGAGTTTCAAATTTGTTAAAGAAAGTGTCCAATTAATCAGCTCGACGAGATTTTGAAGATGTCACAACACATCGTGATTGCATCTTGTTGAATTTCCAAGAAAAATGGTACTTTATGTGTTGAACACACAACTTTTTTGACTTTTCAGATTTTGAAGCTCGATAATTTCGGCAAATGAGGACCAAATTTGTTAAACAAAGTGTCCAATTAATCAGCTCAATGAGGTTTTAAAGATGTCACAACACATCATGATTGCATCTTGTTGAATTTCCAAGAAAAATAGTACTTTAGGTGCTCAAAGACACAACTTTTTTGACTTTTCAAATTTTGAAGCTCGATAAGTTCGGCAAATGAGGACCAAATTTGTTAAAGAAAGTGTCCAATTAATCAGCTCAATGAGGTTTTAAAGATGTCACAACACATCATGATTGCATCTTGTTGAATTTCCAAGAAAAATAGTACTTTAGGTGCTCAAAGACACAACTTTTTTGACTTTTCAAATTTTGAAGCTCGATAAGTTCGGCAAATGAGGACCAAATTTGTTAAAGAAAGTGTCCAATTAATCAGCTCGACGAGATTTTGAAGATGTCACAACACATCATGATTGCATCTTGTGGAATTTCCAAGAAAAATAGTTCTTTACGTTCTCAACAAACAACTTTTTTGACTTTTCAAATTTTGGATCTCGATAAGTTCGGCAAATGAGGACCAAATTTGTTAAAGAAAGTGTCCAATTAATCAGCTCGACGAGATTTTGAAGATGTCACAACACTTCATGATTGCATCTTGTTGAATTTCCAAGGAAAATAGTACTTTATGTGTTCAACAAACAACTTTTTTGACTTTTCAAACTGTGAATCTCGATAACTTCGGCAAATGAGTATCAAATTTGTTAAAGAAAGTGTCCAATTAATCAGCTCGACGAGGTTTTGAAGATGTCACAACACATGATGATTGCATTTTGTTGAATTTCCAAGAAAAATAGTACTTTAAGTGCTCAAACACACAACTTTTGAGACTTTTCAAAATTTGAAGCTCTATAACTTCGGCAAATGAGTTTCAAATTTGTTAAAGAAAGTGTCCAATTAATCAGCTCGACGAGATTTTGAAGATGTCACAACACATCGTGATTGCATCTTGTTGAATTTCCAAGAAAAATGGTACTTTATGTGTTCAACACACAACTTTTTTGACTTTTCAGATTTTGAAGCTCGATAATTTCGGCAAATGAGGACCAAATTTGTTAAACAAAGTGTCCAATTAATCAGCTCAATGAGGTTTTAAAGATGTCACAACACATCATGATTGCATCTTGTTGAATTTCCAAGAAAAATAGTACTTTAGGTGCTCAAAGACACAACTTTTTTGACTTTTCAAATTTTGAAGCTCGATAAGTTCGGCAAATGAGGACCAAATTTGTTAAAGAAAGTGTCCAATTAATCAGCTCGACGAGATTTTGAAGATGTCACAACACTTCATGATTGCATCTTGTTGAATTTCCAAGGAAAATAGTACTTTATGTGTTCAACAAACAACTTTTTTGACTTTTCAAACTGTGAATCTCGATAACATCGGCAAATGAGTATCAAATTTGTTAAAGAAAGTGTCCAATTAATCAGCTCGACGAGATTTTGAAGATGTCACAACACATCATGATTGCATCTTGTTGCATTTCCAAGAAAAATGGTACTTTATGTGTTCAACACACAACGTTTTTGACTTTTCAGATTTTGAAGCTCGATAATTTCGGCAAATGAGGACCAAATTTGTTAAACAAAGTGTCCAATTAATCAGCTCGACGAGATTTTGAAGATGTCACAACACATCATGATTGCATTTTGTTGAATTTCCAAGAAAAAAAGTACTTTAAGTGCTCAACAAAGAACTTTTTTGACTTTTCAAATTTTGAAGCTCGATAAGTGCGGCAAATGAGGACCAAATTTGTTAAAGAAAGTGTCCAATTAATCAGCTCAATGAGGTTTTAAAGATGTCACAACACATCATGATTGCATCTTGTTGAATTTCCAAGAAAAATAGTACTTTAAGTGTTCAACACACAACTTTTTAGACTTTTCAAACTTTGAAGCTCGATAACTTTGGCAAATGAGTACCAAATTTGTTAAAGAAAGTGTCCAATTAATCAGCTCGACGAGATTTTGAAGATGTCACAACACATCATGATTGCATCTTGTTGAATTTCCAAGAAAAATAGTACTTTACGTGCTCAACAAAGAACTTTTTTGACTTTTCAAACTTTGAAACTCGATTACTTCGGCAAATGAGTATCAAATTTGTTAAAGAAAGTGTCCAATTAATCAGCTCGACGAGGTTTTGAAGATGTCACAACACATCATGATTGCATC
Organism: Euwallacea fornicatus; assembly: GCF_040115645.1. NCBI lineage: Eukaryota > Metazoa > Arthropoda > Insecta > Coleoptera > Curculionidae > Euwallacea > Euwallacea fornicatus. The sequence continues at coordinate 195,924 of NW_027096034.1, forward strand.
TTGATGAATTTCCAAGAAAAATAGTACTTTACGTGCTCAACAAAGAACTTTTTTGACTTTTCAAACTTTGAAACTCGATTACTTCGGCAAATGAGTATCAAATTTGTTAAAGAAAGTGTCCAATTAATCAGCTCGAGGAGATTTTGAAGATGTCACAACACATCATGATTGCATCTTGTTGAATTTCCAAGGAAAATAGTACTTTATGTGTTCAACACACAACTTTTTTGACTTTTCAAACTGTGAATCTCGATAACTTCGGCAAATGAGTATCACATTTGTTAAAGAAAGTGTCCAATTAATCAGCTCGACGAGATTTTGAAGATGTCACAACACATCATGATTGAATCTTGTTGAATTTCCAAGGAAAATAGTACTTTATGTGTTCAACACACAACTTTTTTGACTTTTCAAACTTTGAATCTCGATAACTTTGGCAAATGAGTACCAAATTTGTTAAAGAAAGTGTCCAATTAATCAGCTCGACGAGATTTTGAAGATGTCACAACACATCATGATTGCATCTTGTTGAATTTCCAAGAAAAATAGTACTTTATGTGTTCAACACACAACTTTTTTGACTTTTCAAACTTTGAAGCTCGATAACTTTAGCAAATGAGTACCAAATTTGTTAAACAAAGTGTCCAATTAATCAGCTCAATGAGGTTTTAAAGATGTCACAACACATCATGATTGCATCTTGTTGAATTTCCAAGAAAAATAGTACTTTAGGTGCTCAAAGACACAACTTTTTTGACTTTTCAAATTTTGAAGCTCGATAAGTTCGGCAAATGAGGACCAAATTTGTTAAAGAAAGTGTCCAATTAATCAGCTCGACGAGATTTTGAAGATGTCACAACACATCATGATTGCGTCTTGTTGAATTTCCAAGAAAAATAGTACTTTATGTGCTCAACAAACAACTTTTTGACTTTTCAAATTTTGAAGCTCGATAAGTTCGGCAAATGAGGACCAAATTTGTTAAAGAAAGTGTCCAATTAATCAGCTCGACGAGATTTTGAAGATGTCACAACACATCATGATTGCATCTTGTTGCATTTCCAAGAAAAATGGTACTTTATGTGTTCAACACACAACTTTTTTGACTTTTCAAATTTTGAAGCTCGATAAGTTCGACAAATGAGGACCAAATTTGTTAAAGAAAGTGTCCAATTAATCAGCTCGACGAGATTTTGAAGATGTCACACACATGATGATTGCATTTTGTTGAATTTCCAAGAAAAATAGTACTTTAAGTGCTCAAACACACAACTTTTGAGACTTTTCAAAATTTGAAGCTCTATAACTTCGGCAAATGAGTTTCAAATTTGTTAAAGAAAGTGTCCAATTAATCAGCTCGACGAGATTTTGAAGATGTCACAACACATCGTGATTGCATCTTGTTGAATTTCCAAGAAAAATGGTACTTTATGTGTTGAACACACAACTTTTTTGACTTTTCAGATTTTGAAGCTCGATAATTTCGGCAAATGAGGACCAAATTTGTTAAACAAAGTGTCCAATTAATCAGCTCAATGAGGTTTTAAAGATGTCACAACACATCATGATTGCATCTTGTTGAATTTCCAAGAAAAATAGTACTTTAGGTGCTCAAAGACACAACTTTTTTGACTTTTCAAATTTTGAAGCTCGATAAGTTCGGCAAATGAGGACCAAATTTGTTAAAGAAAGTGTCCAATTAATCAGCTCAATGAGGTTTTAAAGATGTCACAACACATCATGATTGCATCTTGTTGAATTTCCAAGAAAAATAGTACTTTAGGTGCTCAAAGACACAACTTTTTTGACTTTTCAAATTTTGAAGCTCGATAAGTTCGGCAAATGAGGACCAAATTTGTTAAAGAAAGTGTCCAATTAATCAGCTCGACGAGATTTTGAAGATGTCACAACACATCATGATTGCATCTTGTGGAATTTCCAAGAAAAATAGTTCTTTACGTTCTCAACAAACAACTTTTTTGACTTTTCAAATTTTGGATCTCGATAAGTTCGGCAAATGAGGACCAAATTTGTTAAAGAAAGTGTCCAATTAATCAGCTCGACGAGATTTTGAAGATGTCACAACACTTCATGATTGCATCTTGTTGAATTTCCAAGGAAAATAGTACTTTATGTGTTCAACAAACAACTTTTTTGACTTTTCAAACTGTGAATCTCGATAACTTCGGCAAATGAGTATCAAATTTGTTAAAGAAAGTGTCCAATTAATCAGCTCGACGAGATTTTGAAGATGTCACAACACATCATGATTGCATCTTGTTGCATTTCCAAGAAAAATGGTACTTTATGTGTTCAACACACAACTTTTTTGACTTTTCAGATTTTGAAGCTCGATAATTTCGGCAAATGAGGACCAAATTTGTTAAACAAAGTGTCCAATTAATCAGCTCGACGAGATTTTGAAGATGTCACAACACATCATGATTGCATTTTGTTGAATTTTCAAGAAAAATAGTACTTTAAGTGCTCAACAAAGAACTTTTTTGACTTTTCAAATTTTGAAGCTCGATAAGTGCGGCAAATGAGGACCAAATTTTTTAAAGAAAGTGTCCAATTAATCAGCTCAATGAGGTTTTAAAGATGTCACAACACATCATGATTGCATCTTGTTGAATTTCCAAGAAAAATAGTACTTTATGTGTTCAACACACAACTTTTTTGCCTTTTCAAACTTTGAAGCTCGATAACTTTGGCAAATGAGTACCAAATTTGTTAAAGAAAGTGTCCAATTAATCAGCTCGACGAGATTTTGAAGATGTCACAACACATCATGATTGCATCTTGTTGAATTTCCAAGAAAAATAGTACTTTAAGTGTTCAACACACAACTTTTTAGACTTTTCAAACTTTGAAGCTCGATAACTTTGGCAAATGAGGACCAAATTTGTTAAACAAAGTGTCCAATTAATCAGCTCGACGAGATTTTGAAGATGTCACAACACATCATGATTGCATCTTGTTGAATTTCCAAGAAAAATAGTACTTTACGTGCTCAACAAACAACTTTTTTGACTTTTCAAATTTTGAAGCTCGATAAGTTCGGCAAATGAGTTTCAAATTTGTTAAAGAAAGTGTCCAATTAATCAGCTCAACGAGATTTTGAAGATGTCACACACATGATGATTGCATTTTGTTGAATTTCCAAGAAAAATAGTACTTTAAGTGCTCAAACACACAACTTTTGAGACTTTTCAAAATTTGAAGCTCTATAACTTCGGCAAATGAGTTTCAAATTTGTTAAAGAAAGTGTCCAATTAATCAGCTCGACGAGATTTTGAAGATGTCACAACACATCGTGATTGCATCTTGTTGAATTTCCAAGAAAAATGGTACTTTATGTGTTCAACACACAACTTTTTTGACTTTTCAGATTTTGAAGCTCGATAATTTCGGCAAATGAGGACCAAATTTGTTAAACAAAGTGTCCAATTAATCAGCTCAATGAGGTTTTAAAGATGTCACAACACATCATGATTGCATCTTGTTGAATTTCCAAGAAAAATAGTACTTTAGGTGCTCAAAGACACAACTTTTTTGACTTTTCAAATTTTGAAGCTCGATAAGTTCGGCAAATGAGGACCAAATTTGTTAAAGAAAGTGTCCAATTAATCAGCTCGACGAGATTTTGAAGATGTCACAACACTTCATGATTGCATCTTGTTGAATTTCCAAGGAAAATAGTACTTTATGTGTTCAACAAACAACTTTTTTGACTTTTCAAACTGTGAATCTCGATAACTTCGGCAAATGAGTATCAAATTTGTTAAAGAAAGTGTCCAATTAATCAGCTCAATGAGGTTTTAAAGATGTCACAACACATCATGATTGCATCTTGTTGAATTTCCAAGGAAAATAGTACTTTATGTGTTCAACACACAACTTTTTTGACTTTTCAAACTTTGAATCTCGATAACTTTGGCAAATGAGTACCAAATTTGTTAAAGAAAGTGTCCAATTAATCAGCTCGACGAGATTTTGAAGATGTCACAACACATCATGATTGCATCTTGTTGAATTTCCAAGAAAAATAGTACTTTATGTGTTCAACACACAACTTTTTTGACTTTTCAAACTTTGAAGCTCGATAACTTTAGCAAATGAGTACCAAATTTGTTAAACAAAGTGTCCAATTAATCAGCTCAATGAGGTTTTAAAGATGTCACAACACATCATGATTGCATCTTGTTGAATTTCCAAGAAAAATAGTACTTTAGGTGCTCAAAGACACAACTTTTTTGACTTTTCAAATTTTGAAGCTCGATAAGTTCGGCAAATGAGGACCAAATTTGTTAAAGAAAGTGTCCAATTAATCAGCTCGACGAGATTTTGAAGATGTCACAACACATCATGATTGCGTCTTGTTGAATTTCCAAGAAAAATAGTACTTTATGTGTTCCACACACAACTTTTTTGACTTTTCAAACTTTGAAGCTCGATAACTTCGGCAAATGAGGACCAAATTTGTTAAAGAAAGTGTCCAATTAATCAGCTCGACGAGATTTTGAAGATGTCACAACACATCATGATTGCGTCTTGTTGAATTTCCAAGAAAAATAGTACTTTATGTGCTCAACAAACAACTTTTTGACTTTTCAAATTTTGAAGCTCGATAAGTTCGGCAAATGAGGACCAAATTTGTTAAAGAAAGTGTCCAATTAATCAGCTCGACGAGATTTTGAAGATGTCACAACACATCATGATTGCATCTTGTTGCATTTCCAAGAAAAATGGTACTTTATGTGTTCAACACACAACTTTTTTGACTTTTCAAATTTTGAAGCTCGATAAGTTCGACAAATGAGGACCAAATTTGTTAAAGAAAGTGTCCAATTAATCAGCTCGACGAGATTTTGAAGATGTCACACACATGATGATTGCATTTTGTTGAATTTCCAAGAAAAATAGTACTTTAAGTGCTCAAACACACAACTTTTGAGACTTTTCAAAATTTGAAGCTCTATAACTTCGGCAAATGAGTTTCAAATTTGTTAAAGAAAGTGTCCAATTAATCAGCTCGACGAGATTTTGAAGATGTCACAACACATCGTGATTGCATCTTGTTGAATTTCCAAGAAAAATGGTACTTTATGTGTTGAACACACAACTTTTTTGACTTTTCAGATTTTGAAGCTCGATAATTTCGGCAAATGAGGACCAAATTTGTTAAACAAAGTGTCCAATTAATCAGCTCAATGAGGTTTTAAAGATGTCACAACACATCATGATTGCATCTTGTTGAATTTCCAAGAAAAATAGTACTTTAGGTGCTCAAAGACACAACTTTTTTGACTTTTCAAATTTTGAAGCTCGATAAGTTCGGCAAATGAGGACCAAATTTGTTAAAGAAAGTGTCCAATTAATCAGCTCAATGAGGTTTTAAAGATGTCACAACACATCATGATTGCATCTTGTTGAATTTCCAAGAAAAATAGTACTTTAGGTGCTCAAAGACACAACTTTTTTGACTTTTCAAATTTTGAAGCTCGATAAGTTCGGCAAATGAGGACCAAATTTGTTAAAGAAAGTGTCCAATTAATCAGCTCGACGAGATTTTGAAGATGTCACAACACATCATGATTGCATCTTGTGGAATTTCCAAGAAAAATAGTTCTTTACGTTCTCAACAAACAACTTTTTTGACTTTTCAAATTTTGGATCTCGATAAGTTCGGCAAATGAGGACCAAATTTGTTAAAGAAAGTGTCCAATTAATCAGCTCGACGAGATTTTGAAGATGTCACAACACTTCATGATTGCATCTTGTTGAATTTCCAAGGAAAATAGTACTTTATGTGTTCAACAAACAACTTTTTTGACTTTTCAAACTGTGAATCTCGATAACTTCGGCAAATGAGTATCAAATTTGTTAAAGAAAGTGTCCAATTAATCAGCTCGACGAGATTTTGAAGATGTCACAACACATCATGATTGCATCTTGTTGCATTTCCAAGAAAAATGGTACTTTATGTGTTCAACACACAACTTTTTTGACTTTTCAGATTTTGAAGCTCGATAATTTCGGCAAATGAGGACCAAATTTGTTAAACAAAGTGTCCAATTAATCAGCTCGACGAGATTTTGAAGATGTCACAACACATCATGATTGCATTTTGTTGAATTTTCAAGAAAAATAGTACTTTAAGTGCTCAACAAAGAACTTTTTTGACTTTTCAAATTTTGAAGCTCGATAAGTGCGGCAAATGAGGACCAAATTTTTTAAAGAAAGTGTCCAATTAATCAGCTCAATGAGGTTTTAAAGATGTCACAACACATCATGATTGCATCTTGTTGAATTTCCAAGAAAAATAGTACTTTATGTGTTCAACACACAACTTTTTTGCCTTTTCAAACTTTGAAGCTCGATAACTTTGGCAAATGAGTACCAAATTTGTTAAAGAAAGTGTCCAATTAATCAGCTCGACGAGATTTTGAAGATGTCACAACACATCATGATTGCATCTTGTTGAATTTCCAAGAAAAATAGTACTTTAAGTGTTCAACACACAACTTTTTAGACTTTTCAAACTTTGAAGCTCGATAACTTTGGCAAATGAGGACCAAATTTGTTAAACAAAGTGTCCAATTAATCAGCTCGACGAGATTTTGAAGATGTCACAACACATCATGATTGCATCTTGTTGAATTTCCAAGAAAAATAGTACTTTACGTGCTCAACAAACAACTTTTTTGACTTTTCAAATTTTGAAGCTCGATAAGTTCGGCAAATGAGTTTCAAATTTGTTAAAGAAAGTGTCCAATTAATCAGCTCAACGAGATTTTGAAGATGTCACACACATGATGATTGCATTTTGTTGAATTTCCAAGAAAAATAGTACTTTAAGTGCTCAAACACACAACTTTTGAGACTTTTCAAAATTTGAAGCTCTATAACTTCGGCAAATGAGTTTCAAATTTGTTAAAGAAAGTGTCCAATTAATCAGCTCGACGAGATTTTGAAGATGTCACAACACATCGTGATTGCATCTTGTTGAATTTCCAAGAAAAATGGTACTTTATGTGTTCAACACACAACTTTTTTGACTTTTCAGATTTTGAAGCTCGATAATTTCGGCAAATGAGGACCAAATTTGTTAAACAAAGTGTCCAATTAATCAGCTCAATGAGGTTTTAAAGATGTCACAACACATCATGATTGCATCTTGTTGAATTTCCAAGAAAAATAGTACTTTAGGTGCTCAAAGACACAACTTTTTTGACTTTTCAAATTTTGAAGCTCGATAAGTTCGGCAAATGAGGACCAAATTTGTTAAAGAAAGTGTCCAATTAATCAGCTCGACGAGATTTTGAAGATGTCACAACACTTCATGATTGCATCTTGTTGAATTTCCAAGGAAAATAGTACTTTATGTGTTCAACAAACAACTTTTTTGACTTTTCAAACTGTGAATCTCGATAACATCGGCAAATGAGTATCAAATTTGTTAAAGAAAGTGTCCAATTAATCAGCTCGACGAGATTTTGAAGATGTCACAACACATCATGATTGCATCTTGTTGCATTTCCAAGAAAAATGGTACTTTATGTGTTCAACACACAACGTTTTTGACTTTTCAGATTTTGAAGCTCGATAATTTCGGCAAATGAGGACCAAATTTGTTAAAGAAAGTGTCCAATTAATCAGCTCAATGAGGTTTTAAAGATGTCACAACACATCATGATTGCATCTTGTTGAATTTCCAAGAAAAATAGTACTTTAAGTGTTCAACACACAACTTTTTAGACTTTTCAAACTTTGAAGCTCGATAACTTTGGCAAATGAGTACCAAATTTGTTAAAGAAAGTGTCCAATTAATCAGCTCGACGAGATTTTGAAGATGTCACAACACATCATGATTGCATCTTGTTGAATTTCCAAGAAAAATAGTACTTTACGTGCTCAACAAAGAACTTTTTTGACTTTTCAAACTTTGAAACTCGATTACTTCGGCAAATGAGTATCAAATTTGTTAAAGAAAGTGTCCAATTAATCAGCTCGACGAGGTTTTGAAGATGTCACAACACATCATGATTGCATCTTGATGAATTTCCAAGAAAAATAGTACTTTACGTGCTCAACAAAGAACTTTTTTGACTTTTCAAACTTTGAAACTCGATTACTTCGGCAAATGAGTATCAAATTTGTTAAAGAAAGTGTCCAATTAATCAGCTCGAGGAGATTTTGAAGATGTCACAACACATCATGATTGCATCTTGTTGAATTTCCAAGGAAAATAGTACTTTATGTGTTCAACACACAACTTTTTTGACTTTTCAAACTGTGAATCTCGATAACTTCGGCAAATGAGTATCACATTTGTTAAAGAAAGTGTCCAATTAATCAGCTCGACGAGATTTTGAAGATGTCACAACACATCATGATTGAATCTTGTTGAATTTCCAAGGAAAATAGTACTTTATGTGTTCAACACACAACTTTTTTGACTTTTCAAACTTTGAATCTCGATAACTTTGGCAAATGAGTACCAAATTTGTTAAAGAAAGTGTCCAATTAATCAGCTCGACGAGATTTTGAAGATGTCACAACACATCATGATTGCATCTTGTTGAATTTCCAAGAAAAATAGTACTTTATGTGTTCAACACACAACTTTTTTGACTTTTCAAACTTTGAAGCTCGATAACTTTAGCAAATGAGTACCAAATTTGTTAAACAAAGTGTCCAATTAATCAGCTCAATGAGGTTTTAAAGATGTCACAACACATCATGATTGCATCTTGTTGAATTTCCAAGAAAAATAGTACTTTAGGTGCTCAAAGACACAACTTTTTTGACTTTTCAAATTTTGAAGCTCGATAAGTTCGGCAAATGAGGACCAAATTTGTTAAAGAAAGTGTCCAATTAATCAGCTCGACGAGATTTTGAAGATGTCACAACACATCATGATTGCGTCTTGTTGAATTTCCAAGAAAAATAGTACTTTATGTGCTCAACAAACAACTTTTTGACTTTTCAAATTTTGAAGCTCGATAAGTTCGGCAAATGAGGACCAAATTTGTTAAAGAAAGTGTCCAATTAATCAGCTCGACGAGATTTTGAAGATGTCACAACACATCATGATTGCATCTTGTTGCATTTCCAAGAAAAATGGTACTTTATGTGTTCAACACACAACTTTTTTGACTTTTCAAATTTTGAAGCTCGATAAGTTCGACAAATGAGGACCAAATTTGTTAAAGAAAGTGTCCAATTAATCAGCTCGACGAGATTTTGAAGATGTCACACACATGATGATTGCATTTTGTGGAATTTCCAAGAAAAATAGTACTTTAAGTGCTCAAACACACAACTTTTGAGACTTTTCAAAATTTGAAGCTCTATAACTTCGGCAAATGAGTTTCAAATTTGTTAAAGAAAGTGTCCAATTAATCAGCTCGACGAGATTTTGAAGATGTCACAACACATCGTGATTGCATCTTGTTGAATTTCCAAGAAAAATGGTACTTTATGTGTTGAACACACAACTTTTTTGACTTTTCAGATTTTGAAGCTCGATAATTTCGGCAAATGAGGACCAAATTTGTTAAACAAAGTGTCCAATTAATCAGCTCAATGAGGTTTTAAAGATGTCACAACACATCATGATTGCATCTTGTTGAATTTCCAAGAAAAATAGTACTTTAGGTGCTCAAAGACACAACTTTTTTGACTTTTCAAATTTTGAAGCTCGATAAGTTCGGCAAATGAGGACCAAATTTGTTAAAGAAAGTGTCCAATTAATCAGCTCAATGAGGTTTTAAAGATGTCACAACACATCATGATTGCATCTTGTTGAATTTCCAAGAAAAATAGTACTTTAGGTGCTCAAAGACACAACTTTTTTGACTTTTCAAATTTTGAAGCTCGATAAGTTCGGCAAATGAGGACCAAATTTGTTAAAGAAAGTGTCCAATTAATCAGCTCGACGAGATTTTGAAGATGTCACAACACATCATGATTGCATCTTGTGGAATTTCCAAGAAAAATAGTTCTTTACGTTCTCAACAAACAACTTTTTTGACTTTTCAAATTTTGGATCTCGATAAGTTCGGCAAATGAGGACCAAATTTGTTAAAGAAAGTGTCCAATTAATCAGCTCGACGAGATTTTGAAGATGTCACAACACTTCATGATTGCATCTTGTTGAATTTCCAAGGAAAATAGTACTTTATGTGTTCAACAAACAACTTTTTTGACTTTTCAAACTGTGAATCTCGATAACTTCGGCAAATGAGTATCAAATTTGTTAAAGAAAGTGTCCAATTAATCAGCTCGACGAGATTTTGAAGATGTCACAACACATCATGATTGCATCTTGTTGCATTTCCAAGAAAAATGGTACTTTATGTGTTCAACACACAACTTTTTTGACTTTTCAGATTTTGAAGCTCGATAATTTCGGCAAATGAGGACCAAATTTGTTAAACAAAGTGTCCAATTAATCAGCTCGACGAGATTTTGAAGATGTCACAACACATCATGATTGCATTTTGTTGAATTTTCAAGAAAAATAGTACTTTAAGTGCTCAACAAAGAACTTTTTTGACTTTTCAAATTTTGAAGCTCGATAAGTGCGGCAAATGAGGACCAAATTTTTTAAAGAAAGTGTCCAATTAATCAGCTCAATGAGGTTTTAAAGATGTCACAACACATCATGATTGCATCTTGTTGAATTTCCAAGAAAAATAGTACTTTATGTGTTCAACACACAACTTTTTTGCCTTTTCAAACTTTGAAGCTCGATAACTTTGGCAAATGAGTACCAAATTTGTTAAAGAAAGTGTCCAATTAATCAGCTCGACGAGATTTTGAAGATGTCACAACACATCATGATTGCATCTTGTTGAATTTCCAAGAAAAATAGTACTTTAAGTGTTCAACACACAACTTTTTAGACTTTTCAAACTTTGAAGCTCGATAACTTTGGCAAATGAGGACCAAATTTGTTAAACAAAGTGTCCAATTAATCAGCTCGACGAGATTTTGAAGATGTCACAACACATCATGATTGCATCTTGTTGAATTTCCAAGAAAAATAGTACTTTACGTGCTCAACAAACAACTTTTTTGACTTTTCAAATTTTGAAGCTCGATAAGTTCGGCAAATGAGTTTCAAATTTGTTAAAGAAAGTGTCCAATTAATCAGCTCAACGAGATTTTGAAGATGTCACACACATGATGATTGCATTTTGTTGAATTTCCAAGAAAAATAGTACTTTAAGTGCTCAAACACACAACTTTTGAGACTTTTCAAAATTTGAAGCTCTATAACTTCGGCAAATGAGTTTCAAATTTGTTAAAGAAAGTGTCCAATTAATCAGCTCGACGAGATTTTGAAGATGTCACAACACATCGTGATTGCATCTTGTTGAATTTCCAAGAAAAATGGTACTTTATGTGTTCAACACACAACTTTTTTGACTTTTCAGATTTTGAAGCTCGATAATTTCGGCAAATGAGGACCAAATTTGTTAAACAAAGTGTCCAATTAATCAGCTCAATGAGGTTTTAAAGATGTCACAACACATCATGATTGCATCTTGTTGAATTTCCAAGAAAAATAGTACTTTAGGTGCTCAAAGACACAACTTTTTTGACTTTTCAAATTTTGAAGCTCGATAAGTTCGGCAAATGAGGACCAAATTTGTTAAAGAAAGTGTCCAATTAATCAGCTCGACGAGATTTTGAAGATGTCACAACACATCATGATTGCGTCTTGTTGAATTTCCAAGAAAAATAGTACTTTATGTGCTCAACAAACAACTTTTTGACTTTTCAAATTTTGAAGCTCGATAAGTTCGGCAAATGAGGACCAAATTTGTTAAAGAAAGTGTCCAATTAATCAGCTCGACGAGATTTTGAAGATGTCACAACACATCATGATTGCATCTTGTTGCATTTCCAAGAAAAATGGTACTTTATGTGTTCAACACACAACTTTTTTGACTTTTCAAATTTTGAAGCTCGATAAGTTCGACAAATGAGGACCAAATTTGTTAAAGAAAGTGTCCAATTAATCAGCTCGACGAGATTTTGAAGATGTCACACACATGATGATTGCATTTTGTTGAATTTCCAAGAAAAATAGTACTTTAAGTGCTCAAACACACAACTTTTGAGACTTTTCAAAATTTGAAGCTCTATAACTTCGGCAAATGAGTTTCAAATTTGTTAAAGAAAGTGTCCAATTAATCAGCTCGACGAGATTTTGAAGATGTCACACACATGATGATTGCATTTTGTTGAATTTCCAAGAAAAATAGTACTTTAAGTGCTCAAACACACAACTTTTGAGACTTTTCAAAATTTGAAGCTCTATAACTTCGGCAAATGAGTTTCAAATTTGTTAAAGAAAGTGTCCAATTAATCAGCTCGACGAGATTTTGAAGATGTCACAACACTTCATGATTGCATCTTGTTGAATTTCCAAGGAAAATAGTACTTTATGTGTTCAACAAACAACTTTTTTGACTTTTCAAACTGTGAATCTCGATAACTTCGGCAAATGAGTATCAAATTTGTTAAAGAAAGTGTCCAATTAATCAGCTCAATGAGGTTTTAAAGATGTCACAACACATCATGATTGCATCTTGTTGAATTTCCAAGGAAAATAGTACTTTATGTGTTCAACACACAACTTTTTTGACTTTTCAAACTTTGAATCTCGATAACTTTGGCAAATGAGTACCAAATTTGTTAAAGAAAGTGTCCAATTAATCAGCTCGACGAGATTTTGAAGATGTCACAACACATCATGATTGCATCTTGTTGAATTTCCAAGAAAAATAGTACTTTATGTGTTCAACACACAACTTTTTTGACTTTTCAAACTTTGAAGCTCGATAACTTTAGCAAATGAGTACCAAATTTGTTAAACAAAGTGTCCAATTAATCAGCTCAATGAGGTTTTAAAGATGTCACAACACATCATGATTGCATCTTGTTGAATTTCCAAGAAAAATAGTACTTTAGGTGCTCAAAGACACAACTTTTTTGACTTTTCAAATTTTGAAGCTCGATAAGTTCGGCAAATGAGGGCCAAATTTGTTAAAGAAAGTGTCCAATTAATCAGCTCGACGAGATTTTGAAGATGTCACAACACATCATGATTGCGTCTTGTTGAATTTCCAAGAAAAATAGTACTTTATGTGTTCCACACACAACTTTTTTGACTTTTCAAACTTTGAAGCTCGATAACTTCGGCAAATGAGGACCAAATTTGTTAAAGAAAGTGTCCAATTAATCAGCTCGACGAGATTTTGAAGATGTCACAACACATCATGATTGCGTCTTGTTGAATTTCCAAGAAAAATAGTACTTTATGTGCTCAACAAACAACTTTTTGACTTTTCAAATTTTGAAGCTCGATAAGTTCGGCAAATGAGGACCAAATTTGTTAAAGAAAGTGTCCAATTAATCAGCTCGACGAGATTTTGAAGATGTCACAACACATCATGATTGCATCTTGTTGCATTTCCAAGAAAAATGGTACTTTATGTGTTCAACACACAACTTTTTTGACTTTTCAAATTTTGAAGCTCGATAAGTTCGACAAATGAGGACCAAATTTGTTAAAGAAAGTGTCCAATTAATCAGCTCGACGAGATTTTGAAGATGTCACACACATGATGATTGCATTTTGTTGAATTTCCAAGAAAAATAGTACTTTAAGTGCTCAAACACACAACTTTTGAGACTTTTCAAAATTTGAAGCTCTATAACTTCGGCAAATGAGTTTCAAATTTGTTAAAGAAAGTGTCCAATTAATCAGCTCGACGAGATTTTGAAGATGTCACAACACATCGTGATTGCATCTTGTTGAATTTCCAAGAAAAATGGTACTTTATGTGTTGAACACACAACTTTTTTGACTTTTCAGATTTTGAAGCTCGATAATTTCGGCAAATGAGGACCAAATTTGTTAAACAAAGTGTCCAATTAATCAGCTCAATGAGGTTTTAAAGATGTCACAACACATCATGATTGCATCTTGTTGAATTTCCAAGAAAAATAGTACTTTAGGTGCTCAAAGACACAACTTTTTTGACTTTTCAAATTTTGAAGCTCGATAAGTTCGGCAAATGAGGACCAAATTTGTTAAAGAAAGTGTCCAATTAATCAGCTCAATGAGGTTTTAAAGATGTCACAACACATCATGATTGCATCTTGTTGAATTTCCAAGAAAAATAGTACTTTAGGTGCTCAAAGACACAACTTTTTTGACTTTTCAAATTTTGAAGCTCGATAAGTTCGGCAAATGAGGACCAAATTTGTTAAAGAAAGTGTCCAATTAATCAGCTCGACGAGATTTTGAAGATGTCACAACACATCATGATTGCATCTTGTGGAATTTCCAAGAAAAATAGTTCTTTACGTTCTCAACAAACAACTTTTTTGACTTTTCAAATTTTGGATCTCGATAAGTTCGGCAAATGAGGACCAAATTTGTTAAAGAAAGTGTCCAATTAATCAGCTCGACGAGATTTTGAAGATGTCACAACACTTCATGATTGCATCTTGTTGAATTTCCAAGGAAAATAGTACTTTATGTGTTCAACAAACAACTTTTTTGACTTTTCAAACTGTGAATCTCGATAACTTCGGCAAATGAGTATCAAATTTGTTAAAGAAAGTGTCCAATTAATCAGCTCGACGAGATTTTGAAGATGTCACAACACATCATGATTGCATCTTGTTGCATTTCCAAGAAAAATGGTACTTTATGTGTTCAACACACAACTTTTTTGACTTTTCAGATTTTGAAGCTCGATAATTTCGGCAAATGAGGACCAAATTTGTTAAACAAAGTGTCCAATTAATCAGCTCGACGAGATTTTGAAGATGTCACAACACATCATGATTGCATTTTGTTGAATTTTCAAGAAAAATAGTACTTTAAGTGCTCAACAAAGAACTTTTTTGACTTTTCAAATTTTGAAGCTCGATAAGTGCGGCAAATGAGGACCAAATTTTTTAAAGAAAGTGTCCAATTAATCAGCTCAATGAGGTTTTAAAGATGTCACAACACATCATGATTGCATCTTGTTGAATTTCCAAGAAAAATAGTACTTTATGTGTTCAACACACAACTTTTTTGCCTTTTCAAACTTTGAAGCTCGATAACTTTGGCAAATGAGTACCAAATTTGTTAAAGAAAGTGTCCAATTAATCAGCTCGACGAGATTTTGAAGATGTCACAACACATCATGATTGCATCTTGTTGAATTTCCAAGAAAAATAGTACTTTAAGTGTTCAACACACAACTTTTTAGACTTTTCAAACTTTGAAGCTCGATAACTTTGGCAAATGAGGACCAAATTTGTTAAACAAAGTGTCCAATTAATCAGCTCGACGAGATTTTGAAGATGTCACAACACATCATGATTGCATCTTGTTGAATTTCCAAGAAAAATAGTACTTTACGTGCTCAACAAACAACTTTTTTGACTTTTCAAATTTTGAAGCTCGATAAGTTCGGCAAATGAGTTTCAAATTTGTTAAAGAAAGTGTCCAATTAATCAGCTCAACGAGATTTTGAAGATGTCACACACATGATGATTGCATTTTGTTGAATTTCCAAGAAAAATAGTACTTTAAGTGCTCAAACACACAACTTTTGAGACTTTTCAAAATTTGAAGCTCTATAACTTCGGCAAATGAGTTTCAAATTTGTTAAAGAAAGTGTCCAATTAATCAGCTCGACGAGATTTTGAAGATGTCACAACACATCGTGATTGCATCTTGTTGAATTTCCAAGAAAAATGGTACTTTATGTGTTCAACACACAACTTTTTTGACTTTTCAGATTTTGAAGCTCGATAATTTCGGCAAATGAGGACCAAATTTGTTAAACAAAGTGTCCAATTAATCAGCTCAATGAGGTTTTAAAGATGTCACAACACATCATGATTGCATCTTGTTGAATTTCCAAGAAAAATAGTACTTTAGGTGCTCAAAGACACAACTTTTTTGACTTTTCAAATTTTGAAGCTCGATAAGTTCGGCAAATGAGGACCAAATTTGTTAAAGAAAGTGTCCAATTAATCAGCTCGACGAGATTTTGAAGATGTCACAACACATCATGATTGCGTCTTGTTGAATTTCCAAGAAAAATAGTACTTTATGTGTTCCACACACAACTTTTTTGACTTTTCAAACTTTGAAGCTCGATAACTTCGGCAAATGAGGACCAAATTTGTTAAAGAAAGTGTCCAATTAATCAGCTCGACGAGATTTTGAAGATGTCACAACACATCATGATTGCGTCTTGTTGAATTTCCAAGAAAAATAGTACTTTATGTGCTCAACAAACAACTTTTTGACTTTTCAAATTTTGAAGCTCGATAAGTTCGGCAAATGAGGACCAAATTTGTTAAAGAAAGTGTCCAATTAATCAGCTCGACGAGATTTTGAAGATGTCACAACACATCATGATTGCATCTTGTTGCATTTCCAAGAAAAATGGTACTTTATGTGTTCAACACACAACTTTTTTGACTTTTCAAATTTTGAAGCTCGATAAGTTCGACAAATGAGGACCAAATTTGTTAAAGAAAGTGTCCAATTAATCAGCTCGACGAGATTTTGAAGATGTCACACACATGATGATTGCATTTTGTTGAATTTCCAAGAAAAATAGTACTTTAAGTGCTCAAACACACAACTTTTGAGACTTTTCAAAATTTGAAGCTCTATAACTTCGGCAAATGAGTTTCAAATTTGTTAAAGAAAGTGTCCAATTAATCAGCTCGACGAGATTTTGAAGATGTCACAACACATCGTGATTGCATCTTGTTGAATTTCCAAGAAAAATGGTACTTTATGTGTTGAACACACAACTTTTTTGACTTTTCAGATTTTGAAGCTCGATAATTTCGGCAAATGAGGACCAAATTTGTTAAACAAAGTGTCCAATTAATCAGCTCAATGAGGTTTTAAATATGTCACAACACATCATGATTGCATCTTGTTGAATTTCCAAGAAAAATAGTACTTTAGGTGCTCAAAGACACAACTTTTTTGACTTTTCAAATTTTGAAGCTCGATAAGTTCGGCAAATGAGGACCAAATTTGTTAAAGAAAGTGTCCAATTAATCAGCTCAATGAGGTTTTAAAGATGTCACAACACATCATGATTGCATCTTGTTGAATTTCCAAGAAAAATAGTACTTTAGGTGCTCAAAGACACAACTTTTTTGACTTTTCAAATTTTGAAGCTCGATAAGTTCGGCAAATGAGGACCAAATTTGTTAAAGAAAGTGTCCAATTAATCAGCTCGACGAGATTTTGAAGATGTCACAACACATCATGATTGCATCTTGTGGAATTTCCAAGAAAAATAGTTCTTTACGTTCTCAACAAACAACTTTTTTGACTTTTCAAATTTTGGATCTCGATAAGTTCGGCAAATGAGGACCAAATTTGTTAAAGAAAGTGTCCAATTAATCAGCTCGACGAGATTTTGAAGATGTCACAACACTTCATGATTGCATCTTGTTGAATTTCCAAGGAAAATAGTACTTTATGTGTTCAACAAACAACTTTTTTGACTTTTCAAACTGTGAATCTCGATAACTTCGGCAAATGAGTATCAAATTTGTTAAAGAAAGTGTCCAATTAATCAGCTCGACGAGATTTTGAAGATGTCACAACACATCATGATTGCATCTTGTTGCATTTCCAAGAAAAATGGTACTTTATGTGTTCAACACACAACTTTTTTGACTTTTCAGATTTTGAAGCTCGATAATTTCGGCAAATGAGGACCAAATTTGTTAAACAAAGTGTCCAATTAATCAGCTCGACGAGATTTTGAAGATGTCACAACACATCATGATTGCATTTTGTTGAATTTTCAAGAAAAATAGTACTTTAAGTGCTCAACAAAGAACTTTTTTGACTTTTCAAATTTTGAAGCTCGATAAGTGCGGCAAATGAGGACCAAATTTTTTAAAGAAAGTGTCCAATTAATCAGCTCAATGAGGTTTTAAAGATGTCACAACACATCATGATTGCATCTTGTTGAATTTCCAAGAAAAATAGTACTTTATGTGTTCAACACACAACTTTTTTGCCTTTTCAAACTTTGAAGCTCGATAACTTTGGCAAATGAGTACCAAATTTGTTAAAGAAAGTGTCCAATTAATCAGCTCGACGAGATTTTGAAGATGTCACAACACATCATGATTGCATCTTGTTGAATTTCCAAGAAAAATAGTACTTTAAGTGTTCAACACACAACTTTTTAGACTTTTCAAACTTTGAAGCTCGATAACTTTGGCAAATGAGGACCAAATTTGTTAAACAAAGTGTCCAATTAATCAGCTCGACGAGATTTTGAAGATGTCACAACACATCATGATTGCATTTTGTTGAATTTCCAAGAAAAAAAGTACTTTAAGTGCTCAACAAAGAACTTTTTTGACTTTTCAAATTTTGAAGCTCGATAAGTGCGGCAAATGAGGACCAAATTTGTTAAAGAAAGTGTCCAATTAATCAGCTCAATGAGGTTTTAAAGATGTCACAACACATCATGATTGCATCTTGTTGAATTTCCAAGAAAAATAGTACTTTAGGTGCTCAAAGACACAACTTTTTTGACTTTTCAAATTTTGAAGCTCGATAAGTTCGGCAAATGAGAACCAAATTTGTTAAAGAAAGTGTCCAATTAATCAGCTCGACGAGATTTTGAAGATGTCACAACACATCATGATTGCATCTTGTTGCATTTCCAAGAAAAATGGTACTTTATGTGTTCAACACACAACTTTTTTGACTTTTCAAATTTTGAAGCTCGATAAGTTCGACAAATGAGGACCAAATTTGTTAAAGAAAGTGTCCAATTAATCAGCTCGACGAGATTTTGAAGATGTCACAACACATCATGATTGCATTTTGCTGAATTTCCAAGAAAAATAGTACTTTACGTGCTCAACAAAGAACTTTTTTGACTTTTCAAATTTTGAAGCTCGATAAGTTCGACAAATGAGGACCAAATTTGTTAAAGAAAGTGTCCAATTAATCAGCTCGACGAGATTTTGAAGATGTCACAACACATCATGATTGCATTTTGCTGAATTTCCAAGAAAAATAGTACTTTACGTGCTCAACAAAGAACTTTTTTGACTTTTCAAATTTTGAAGCTCGATAAGTTCGGCAAATGAGGACCAAATTTGTTAAAGAAAGTGTCCAATTAATCAGCTCAATGAGGTTTTAAAGATGTCACAACACATCATGATTGCGTCTTGTTGAATTTCCAAGAAAAATAGTACTTTATGTGTTCCACACACAACTTTTTTGACTTTTCAAACTGTGAAGCTCGATAACTTCGGCAAATGAGTATCAAATTTGTTAAGGAAAGTGTCCAATTAATCAGCTCGACGAGATTTTGAAGATGTCACAACACATCATGATTGCATCTTGTTGAATTTCCAAGAAAAATAGTACTTTATGTGTTCAACAAACAACTTTTTTGACTTTTCAGATTTGGAAGCTCGATAAGTTCGGCAAATGAGGACCAAATTTGTTAAACAAAGTGTCCAATTAATCAGCTCGACGAGATTTTGAAGATGTCACAACACATCATGATTGCGTCTTGTTGAATTTCCAAGAAAAATAGTACTTTATGTGTTCCACACACAACTTTTTTGACTTTTCAAACTTTGAAGCTCGATAACTTCGGCAAATGAGGACCAAATTTGTTAAAGAAAGTGTCCAATTAATCAGCTCGACGAGATTTTGAAGATGTCACAACACATCATGATTGCATCTTGTTGAATTTCCAAGAAAAATAGTTCTTTACGTTCTCAACAAACAACTTTTTTGACTTTTCAAATTTTGGATCTCGATAAGTTCGGCAAATGAGGACCAAATTTGTTAAAGAAAGTGTCCAATTAATCAGCTCGCCGAGATTTTGAAGATGTCACAACACTTCATGATTGCATCTTGTTGAATTTCCAAGGAAAATAGTACTTTATGTGTTCAACAAACAACTTTTTTGACTTTTCAAACTGTGAATCTCGATAACTTCGGCAAATGAGTATCAAATTTGTTAAAGAAAGTGTCCAATTAATCAGCTCGACGAGATTTTGAAGATGTCACAACACATCATGATTGCATCTTGTTGCATTTCCAAGAAAAATGGTACTTTATGTGTTCAACACACAACTTTTTTGACTTTTCAGATTTTGAAGCTCGATAATTTCGGCAAATGAGGACCAAATTTGTTAAACAAAGTGTCCAATTAATCAGCTCGACGAGATTTTGAAGATGTCACAACACATCATGATTGCATTTTGTTGAATTTTCAAGAAAAATAGTACTTTAAGTGCTCAACAAAGAACTTTTTTGACTTTTCAAATTTTGAAGCTCGATAAGTGCGGCAAATGAGGACCAAATTTTTTAAAGAAAGTGTCCAATTAATCAGCTCAATGAGGTTTTAAAGATGTCACAACACATCATGATTGCATCTTGTTGAATTTCCAAGAAAAATAGTACTTTATGTGTTCAACACACAACTTTTTTGCCTTTTCAAACTTTGAAGCTCGATAACTTTGGCAAATGAGTACCAAATTTGTTAAAGAAAGTGTCCAATTAATCAGCTCGACGAGATTTTGAAGATGTCACAACACATCATGATTGCATCTTGTTGAATTTCCAAGAAAAATAGTACTTTAAGTGTTCAACACACAACTTTTTAGACTTTTCAAACTTTGAAGCTCGATAACTTTGGCAAATGAGGACCAAATTTGTTAAACAAAGTGTCCAATTAATCAGCTCGACGAGATTTTGAAGATGTCACAACACATCATGATTGCATTTTGTTGAATTTCCAAGAAAAAAAGTACTTTAAGTGCTCAACAAAGAACTTTTTTGACTTTTCAAATTTTGAAGCTCGATAAGTGCGGCAAATGAGGACCAAATTTGTTAAAGAAAGTGTCCAATTAATCAGCTCAATGAGGTTTTAAAGATGTCACAACACATCATGATTGCATCTTGTTGAATTTCCAAGAAAAATAGTACTTTAGGTGCTCAAAGACAAAACTTTTTTGACTTTTCAAATTTTGAAGCTCGATAAGTTCGGCAAATGAGAACCAAATTTGTTAAAGAAAGTGTCCAATTAATCAGCTCGACGAGATTTTGAAGATGTCACAACACATCATGATTGCATCTTGTTGCATTTCCAAGAAAAATGGTACTTTATGTGTTCAACACACAACTTTTTTGACTTTTCAAATTTTGAAGCTCGATAAGTTCGACAAATGAGGACCAAATTTGTTAAAGAAAGTGTCCAATTAATCAGCTCGACGAGATTTTGAAGATGTCACAACACATCATGATTGCATTTTGCTGAATTTCCAAGAAAAATAGTACTTTACGTGCTCAACAAAGAACTTTTTTGACTTTTCAAATTTTGAAGCTCGATAAGTTCGGCAAATGAGGACCAAATTTGTTAAAGAAAGTGTCCAATTAATCAGCTCAATGAGGTTTTAAAGATGTCACAACACATCATGATTGCATCTTGTTGAATTTCCAAGAAAAATAGTACTTTAGGTGCTCAAAGACACAACTTTTTTGACTTTTCAAACTGTGAAGCTCGATAACTTCGGCAAATGAGTATCAAATTTGTTAAGGAAAGTGTCCAATTAATCAGCTCGACGAGATTTTGAAGATGTCACAACACATCATGATTGCGTCTTGTTGAATTTCCAAGAAAAATAGTACTTTATGTGTTCAACACACAACTTTTTTGACTTTTCAAACTGTGAAGCTCGATAACTTTAGCAAATGAGTACCAAATTTGTTAAAGAAAGTGTCCAATTAATCAGCTCGACGAGATTTTGAAGATGTCACAACCCATCATGATTGCGTCTTGTTGAATTTCCAAGAAAAATAGTACTTTACGTGCTCAACAAAGAACTTTTTTGACTTTTCAAATTTTGAAGCTCGATAAGTTCGGCAAATGAGGACCAAATTTGTTAAAGAAAGTGTCCAATTAATCAGCTCAATGAGGTTTTAAAGATGTCACAACACATCATGATTGCATCTTGTTGAATTTCCAAGAAAAATAGTACTTTAGGTGCTCAAAGACACAACTTTTTTGACTTTTCAAATTTTGAAGCTCGATAACTTCGGCAAATGAGTATCAAATTTGTTAAGGAAAGTGTCCAATTAATCAGCTCGACGAGATTTTGAAGATGTCACAACACATCATGATTGCATCTTGTTGAATTTCCAAGAAAAATAGTACTTTATGTGTTCAACAAACAACTTTTTTGACTTTTCAGATTTGGAAGCTCGATAAGTTCGGCAAATGAGGACCAAATTTGTTAAACAAAGTGTCCAATTAATCAGCTCGACGAGATTTTGAAGATGTCACAACACATCATGATTGCGTCTTGTTGAATTTCCAAGAAAAATAGTACTTTATGTGTTCCACACACAACTTTTTTGACTTTTCAAACTTTGAAGCTCGATAACTTCGGCAAATGAGGACCAAATTTGTTAAACAAAGTGTCCAATTAATCAGCTCGACGAGATTTTGAAGATGTCACAACACATCATGATTGCATCTTGTTGAATTTCCAAGAAAAATAGTACTTTAGGTGCTCAAAGACACAACTTTTTTGACTTTTCAAATTTTGAAGCTCGATAAGTTCGGCAAATGAGGACCAAATTTGTTAAACAAAGTGTCCAATTAATCAGCTCGACGAGATTTTGAAGATGTCACAACACATCATGATTGCATTTTGTTGAATTTTCAAGAAAAATAGTACTTTAAGTGCTCAACAAAGAACTTTTTTGACTTTTCAAATTTTGAAGCTCGATAAGTGCGGCAAATGAGGACCAAATTTTTTAAAGAAAGTGTCCAATTAATCAGCTCAATGAGGTTTTAAAGATGTCACAACACATCATGATTGCATCTTGTTGAATTTCCAAGAAAAATAGTACTTTATGTGTTCAACACACAACTTTTTTGCCTTTTCAAACTTTGAAGCTCGATAACTTTGGCAAATGAGTACCAAATTTGTTAAAGAAAGTGTCCAATTAATCAGCTCGACGAGATTTTGAAGATGTCACAACACATCATGATTGCATCTTGTTGAATTTCCAAGAAAAATAGTACTTTAAGTGTTCAACACACAACTTTTTAGACTTTTCAAACTTTGAAGCTCGATAACTTTGGCAAATGAGGACCAAATTTGTTAAACAAAGTGTCCAATTAATCAGCTCGACGAGATTTTGAAGATGTCACAACACATCATGATTGCATTTTGTTGAATTTCCAAGAAAAAAAGTACTTTAAGTGCTCAACAAAGAACTTTTTTGACTTTTCAAATTTTGAAGCTCGATAAGTGCGGCAAATGAGGACCAAATTTGTTAAAGAAAGTGTCCAATTAATCAGCTCAATGAGGTTTTAAAGATGTCACAACACATCATGATTGCATCTTGTTGAATTTCCAAGAAAAATAGTACTTTAGGTGCTCAAAGACAAAACTTTTTTGACTTTTCAAATTTTGAAGCTCGATAAGTTCGGCAAATGAGAACCAAATTTGTTAAAGAAAGTGTCCAATTAATCAGCTCGACGAGATTTTGAAGATGTCACAACACATCATGATTGCATCTTGTTGCATTTCCAAGAAAAATGGTACTTTATGTGTTCAACACACAACTTTTTTGACTTTTCAAATTTTGAAGCTCGATAAGTTCGACAAATGAGGACCAAATTTGTTAAAGAAAGTGTCCAATTAATCAGCTCGACGAGATTTTGAAGATGTCACAACACATCATGATTGCATTTTGCTGAATTTCCAAGAAAAATAGTACTTTACGTGCTCAACAAAGAACTTTTTTGACTTTTCAAATTTTGAAGCTCGATAAGTTCGGCAAATGAGGACCAAATTTGTTAAAGAAAGTGTCCAATTAATCAGCTCAATGAGGTTTTAAAGATGTCACAACACATCATGATTGCATCTTGTTGAATTTCCAAGAAAAATAGTACTTTAGGTGCTCAAAGACACAACTTTTTTGACTTTTCAAACTGTGAAGCTCGATAACTTCGGCAAATGAGTATCAAATTTGTTAAGGAAAGTGTCCAATTAATCAGCTCGACGAGATTTTGAAGATGTCACAACACATCATGATTGCGTCTTGTTGAATTTCCAAGAAAAATAGTACTTTATGTGTTCAACACACAACTTTTTTGACTTTTCAAACTGTGAAGCTCGATAACTTTAGCAAATGAGTACCAAATTTGTTAAAGAAAGTGTCCAATTAATCAGCTCGACGAGATTTTGAAGATGTCACAACCCATCATGATTGCGTCTTGTTGAATTTCCAAGAAAAATAGTACTTTACGTGCTCAACAAAGAACTTTTTTGACTTTTCAAATTTTGAAGCTCGATAAGTTCGGCAAATGAGGACCAAATTTGTTAAAGAAAGTGTCCAATTAATCAGCTCAATGAGGTTTTAAAGATGTCACAACACATCATGATTGCATCTTGTTGAATTTCCAAGAAAAATAGTACTTTAGGTGCTCAAAGACACAACTTTTTTGACTTTTCAAATTTTGAAGCTCGATAAGTTCGGCAAATGAGGACCAAATTTGTTAAAGAAAGTGTCCAATTAATCAGCTCAATGAGGTTTTAAAGATGTCACAACACATCATGATTGCATGATGTTGAATTTCCAAGAAAAATAGTACTTTAAGTGCTCAAACACACAACTTTTTTGACTTTTCAGATTTTGAAGCTCGATAAGTTCGGCAAATGAGGACCAAATTTGTTAAACAAAGTGTCCAATTAATCAGCTCAATGAGGTTTTAAAGATGTCACAACACATCATGATTGCATCTTGTTGAATTTCCAAGAAAAATAGTACTTTAGGTGCTCAAAGACACAACTTTTTTGACTTTTCAAATTTTGAAGCTCGATAAGTTCGGCAAATGAGAACCAAATTTGTTAAAGAAAGTGTCCAATTAATCAGCTCGACGAGATTTTGAAGATGTCACAACACATCATGATTGCATCTTGTTGCATTTCCAAG
The DNA here is from genome assembly GCF_040115645.1 of Euwallacea fornicatus. NCBI lineage: Eukaryota > Metazoa > Arthropoda > Insecta > Coleoptera > Curculionidae > Euwallacea > Euwallacea fornicatus. The sequence goes on from NW_027096034.1 coordinate 220,987, forward strand.
AAAAATGGTACTTTATGTGTTCAACACACAACTTTTTTGACTTTTCAAATTTTGAAGCTCGATAAGTTCGGCAAATGAGGACCAAATTTGTTAAAGAAAGTGTCCAATTAATCAGCTCAATGAGGTTTTAAAGATGTCACAACACATCATGATTGCATCTTGTTGAATTTCCAAGAAAAATAGTACTTTAGGTGCTCAAAGACACAACTTTTTTGACTTTTCAAACTGTGAAGCTCGATAACTTCGGCAAATGAGTATCAAATTTGTTAAGGAAAGTGTCCAATTAATCAGCTCGACGAGATTTTGAAGATGTCACAACACATCATGATTGCGTCTTGTTGAATTTCCAAGAAAAATAGTACTTTATGTGTTCAACACACAACTTTTTTGACTTTTCAAACTGTGAAGCTCGATAACTTTAGCAAATGAGTACCAAATTTGTTAAAGAAAGTGTCCAATTAATCAGCTCGACGAGATTTTGAAGATGTCACAACCCATCATGATTGCGTCTTGTTGAATTTCCAAGAAAAATAGTACTTTACTTGCTCAACAAAGAACTTTTTTGACTTTTCAAATTTTGAAGCTCGATAAGTTCGGCAAATGAGGACCAAATTTGTTAAAGAAAGTGTCCAATTAATCAGCTCAATGAGGTTTTAAAGATGTCACAACACATCATGATTGCATCTTGTTGAATTTCCAAGAAAAATAGTACTTTAGGTGCTCAAAGACACAACTTTTTTGACTTTTCAAATTTTGAAGCTCGATAAGTTCGGCAAATGAGGACCAAATTTGTTAAAGAAAGTGTCCAATTAATCAGCTCAATGAGGTTTTAAAGATGTCACAACACATCATGATTGCATGATGTTGAATTTCCAAGAAAAATAGTACTTTAAGTGCTCAAACACACAACTTTTTTGACTTTTCAGATTTTGAAGCTCGATAAGTTCGGCAAATGAGGACCAAATTTGTTAAACAAAGTGTCCAATTAATCAGCTCAATGAGGTTTTAAAGATGTCACAACACATCATGATTGCATCTTGTTGAATTTCCAAGAAAAATAGTACTTTAGGTGCTCAAAGACACAACTTTTTTGACTTTTCAAATTTTGAAGCTCGATAAGTTCGGCAAATGAGAACCAAATTTGTTAAAGAAAGTGTCCAATTAATCAGCTCGACGAGATTTTGAAGATGTCACAACACATCATGATTGCATCTTGTTGCATTTCCAAGAAAAATGGTACTTTATGTGTTCAACACACAACTTTTTTGACTTTTCAAATTTTGAAGCTCGATAAGTTCGACAAATGAGGACCAAATTTGTTAAAGAAAGTGTCCAATTAATCAGCTCGACGAGATTTTGAAGATGTCACAACACATCATGATTGCATTTTGCTGAATTTCCAAGAAAAATAGTACTTTACGTGCTCAACAAAGAACTTTTTTGACTTTTCAAATTTTGAAGCTCGATAAGTTCGGCAAATGAGGACCAAATTTGTTAAAGAAAGTGTCCAATTAATCAGCTCAATGAGGTTTTAAAGATGTCACAACACATCATGATTGCATCTTGTTGAATTTCCAAGAAAAATAGTACTTTAGGTGCTCAAAGACACAACTTTTTTGACTTTTCAAACTGTGAAGCTCGATAACTTCGGCAAATGAGTATCAAATTTGTTAAGGAAAGTGTCCAATTAATCAGCTCGACGAGATTTTGAAGATGTCACAACACATCATGATTGCGTCTTGTTGAATTTCCAAGAAAAATAGTACTTTATGTGTTCAACACACAACTTTTTTGACTTTTCAAACTGTGAAGCTCGATAACTTTAGCAAATGAGTACCAAATTTGTTAAAGAAAGTGTCCAATTAATCAGCTCGACGAGATTTTGAAGATGTCACAACCCATCATGATTGCGTCTTGTTGAATTTCCAAGAAAAATAGTACTTTACGTGCTCAACAAAGAACTTTTTTGACTTTTCAAATTTTGAAGCTCGATAAGTTCGGCAAATGAGGACCAAATTTGTTAAAGAAAGTGTCCAATTAATCAGCTCAATGAGGTTTTAAAGATGTCACAACACATCATGATTGCATCTTGTTGAATTTCCAAGAAAAATAGTACTTTAGGTGCTCAAAGACACAACTTTTTTGACTTTTCAAATTTTGAAGCTCGATAAGTTCGGCAAATGAGGACCAAATTTGTTAAAGAAAGTGTCCAATTAATCAGCTCAATGAGGTTTTAAAGATGTCACAACACATCATGATTGCATGATGTTGAATTTCCAAGAAAAATAGTACTTTAAGTGCTCAAACACACAACTGTTTTGACTTTTCAGATTTTGAAGCTCGATAAGTTCGGCAAATGAGGACCAAATTTGTTAAACAAAGTGTCCAATTAATCAGCTCATCGAGATTTTGAAGATGTCACAACACATCATGATTGCATCTTGTTGAATTTCCAAGAAAAATAGTACTTTAATTTCTCAAACACACAACTTTTTTGACTTTTCAAATTTTGAAGCTCGATAAGTTCGGCAAATGAGGACCAAATTTGTTAAAGAAAGTGTCCAATTAATCAGCTCAATGAGGTTTTAAAGATGTCACAACACATCATGATTGCATGATGTTGAATTTCCAAGAAAAATAGTACTTTAAGTGCTCAAACACACAACTTTTGAGACTTTTCAAAATTTGAAGCTCTATAACTTCGGCAAATGAGTATCAAATTTGTTAAAGAAAGTGTCCAATTAATCAGCTCGACGAGATTTTGAAGATGTCACAACACATCATGATTGCGTCTTGTTGAATTTCCAAGAAAAATAGTACTTTATGTGTTCAACACACAACTTTTTTGACTTTTCAAACTTTGAACCTCGATAACTTCGGCAAATGTGTATCAAATTTGTTAAAGAAAGTGTCCAATTAATCGACGAGATTTTGAAGATGTCACAACACATCATGATTGCATGATGTTGAATTTCCAACAAAAAAAGTACTATAAGTGCTCAAACACACAACTTTTGAGACTTTTAAAAATTTGAAGCTCTATAACTTCGGCAAATGAGGACCAAATTTGTTAAAGAAAGTGTCCAATTAATCAGCTCGACGAGATTTTGAAGATGTCACAACACATCATGATTGCATGATGTTGAATTTCCAAGAAAAATAGTACTTTACGTGCTCAACAAAGAACTTTTTTGACTTTTCAGATTTTGAAGCTCGATAACTTCGGCAAATGAGTATCTAATTTGTTAAAGAAAGTGTCCAATTAATCAGCTCGACGAGATTTTGAAGATGTCACAACACATCATGATTGCATCTTGTTGAATTTCCAAGAAAAATAGTACTTTACGTGCTCAACAAAGAACTTTTTTGACTTTTCAAACTTTGAAACTCGATTACTTCGGCAAATGAGTATCAAATTTGTTAAAGAAAGTGTCCAATTAATCAGCTCGAGGAGATTTTGAAGATGTCACAACACATCATGATTGAATCTTGTTGAATTTCCAAGGAAAATAGTACTTTATGTGTTCAACACACAACTTTTTTGACTTTTCAAACTTTGAATCTCGATAACTTTGGCAAATGAGTATCACATTTGTTAAAGAAAGTGTCCAATTAATCAGCTCGACGAGATTTTGAAGATGTCACAACACATCATGATTGAATCTTGTTGAATTTCCAAGGAAAATAGTACTTTATGTGTTCAACACACAACTTTTTTGACTTTTCAAACTTTGAATCTCGATAACTTTGGCAAATGAGTACCAAATTTGTTAAAGAAAGTGTCCAATTAATCAGCTCGACGAGATTTTGAAGATGTCACAACACATCATGATTGCATCTTGTTGAATTTCCAAGAAAAATAGTACTTTATGTGTTCAACACACAACTTTTTTGACTTTTCAAACTTTGAAGCTCGATAACTTTAGCAAATGAGTACCAAATTTGTTAAAGAAAGTGTCCAATTAATCAGCTCGACGAGATTTTGAAGATGTCACAACACATCATGATTGCGTCTTGTTGAATTTCCAAGAAAAATAGTACTTTATGTGTTCCACACACAACTTTTTTGACTTTTCAAACTTTGAAGCTCGATAACTTCGGCAAATGAGGACCAAATTTGTTAAAGAAAGTGTCCAATTAATCAGCTCGACGAGATTTTGAAGATGTCACAACACATCATGATTGCATCTTGTTGAATTTCCAAGAAAAATAGTACTTTACGTGCTCAACAAACAACTTTTTTGACTTTTCTAATTTTGAAGCTCGATAAGTTCGGCAAATGAGTTTCACATTTGTTAAAGAAAGTGTCCAATTAATCAGCTCAACGAGATTTTGAAGATGTCACACACATGATGATTGCATTTTGTTGAATTTCCAAGAAAAATAGTACTTTAAGTGCTCAAACACACAACTTTTGAGACTTTTCAAAATTTGAAGCTCTATAACTTCGGCAAATGAGTTTCAAATTTGTTAAAGAAAGTGTCCAATTAATCAGCTCGACGAGATTTTGAAGATGTCACAACACATCATGATTGCATCTTGTTGAATTTCCAAGAAAAATAGTTCTTTACGTTCTCAACAAACAACTTTTTTGACTTTTCAAATTTTGGATCTCGATAAGTTCGGCAAATGAGGACCAAATTTGTTAAAGAAAGTGTCCAATTAATCAGCTCAATGAGGTTTTAAAGATGTCACAACACATCATGATTGCATGATGTTGAATTTCCAAGAAAAATAGTACTTTAAGTGCTCAAACACACAACTTTTTTGACTTTTCAGATTTTGAAGCTCGATAAGTTCGGCAAATGAGGACCAAATTTGTTAAACAAAGTGTCCAATTAATCAGCTCAATGAGGTTTTAAAGATGTCACAACACATCATGATTGCATCTTGTTGAATTTCCAAGAAAAATAGTACTTTAGGTGCTCAAAGACACAACTTTTTTGACTTTTCAAATTTTGAAGCTCGATAAGTTCGGCAAATGAGAACCAAATTTGTTAAAGAAAGTGTCCAATTAATCAGCTCGACGAGATTTTGAAGATGTCACAACACATCATGATTGCATCTTGTTGCATTTCCAAGAAAAATGGTACTTTATGTGTTCAACACACAACTTTTTTGACTTTTCAAATTTTGAAGCTCGATAAGTTCGACAAATGAGGACCAAATTTGTTAAAGAAAGTGTCCAATTAATCAGCTCGACGAGATTTTGAAGATGTCACAACACATCATGATTGCATTTTGCTGAATTTCCAAGAAAAATAGTACTTTACGTGCTCAACAAAGAACTTTTTTGACTTTTCAAATTTTGAAGCTCGATAAGTTCGGCAAATGAGGACCAAATTTGTTAAAGAAAGTGTCCAATTAATCAGCTCAATGAGGTTTTAAAGATGTCACAACACATCATGATTGCATCTTGTTGAATTTCCAAGAAAAATAGTACTTTAGGTGCTCAAAGACACAACTTTTTTGACTTTTCAAACTTTGAACCTCGATAACTTCGGCAAATGTGTATCAAATTTGTTAAAGAAAGTGTCCAATTAATCGACGAGATTTTGAAGATGTCACAACACATCATGATTGCATGATGTTGAATTTCCAACAAAAAAAGTACTATAAGTGCTCAAACACACAACTTTTGAGACTTTTAAAAATTTGAAGCTCTATAACTTCGGCAAATGAGGACCAAATTTGTTAAAGAAAGTGTCCAATTAATCAGCTCGACGAGATTTTGAAGATGTCACAACACATCATGATTGCATGATGTTGAATTTCCAAGAAAAATAGTACTTTACGTGCTCAACAAAGAACTTTTTTGACTTTTCAAACTTTGAAACTCGATTACTTCGGCAAATGAGTATCAAATTTGTTAAAGAAAGTGTCCAATTAATCAGCTCGAGGAGATTTTGAAGATGTCACAACACATCATGATTGAATCTTGTTGAATTTCCAAGGAAAATAGTACTTTATGTGTTCAACACACAACTTTTTTGACTTTTCAAACTTTGAATCTCGATAACTTTGGCAAATGAGTATCACATTTGTTAAAGAAAGTGTCCAATTAATCAGCTCGACGAGATTTTGAAGATGTCACAACACATCATGATTGCATCTTGTTGAATTTCCAAGAAAAATAGTACTTTATGTGTTCAACACACAACTTTTTTGACTTTTCAAACTTTGAAGCTCGATAACTTTAGCAAATGAGTACCAAATTTGTTAAAGAAAGTGTCCAATTAATCAGCTCGACGAGATTTTGAAGATGTCACAACACATCATGATTGCGTCTTGTTGAATTTCCAAGAAAAATAGTACTTTATGTGTTCCACACACAACTTTTTTGACTTTTCAAACTTTGAAGCTCGATAACTTCGGCAAATGAGGACCAAATTTGTTAAAGAAAGTGTCCAATTAATCAGCTCGACGAGATTTTGAAGATGTCACAACACATCATGATTGCGTCTTGTTGAATTTCCAAGAAAAATAGTACTTTATGTGCTCAACAAACAACTTTTTTGACTTTTCTAATTTTGAAGCTCGATAAGTTCGGCAAATGAGTTTCAAATTTGTTAAAGAAAGTGTCCAATTAATCAGCTCAACGAGATTTTGAAGATGTCACACACATGATGATTGCATTTTGTTGAATTTCCAAGAAAAATAGTACTTTAATTTCTCAAACACACAACTTTTTTGACTTTTCAGATTTTGAAGCTCGATAAGTTCGGCAAATGAGGACCAAATTTGTTAAACAAAGTGTCCAATTAATCAGCTCGACGAGATTTTGAAGATGTCACAACACATCATGATTGCATCTTGTTGAATTTCCAAGAAAAATAGTACTTTACGTGCTCAACAAACAACTTTTTTGACTTTTCTAATTTTGAAGCTCGATAAGTTCGGCAAATGAGTTTCACATTTGTTAAAGAAAGTGTCCAATTAATCAGCTCAACGAGATTTTGAAGATGTCACACACATGATGATTGCATTTTGTTGAATTTCCAAGAAAAATAGTACTTTAAGTGCTCAAACACACAACTTTTGAGACTTTTCAAAATTTGAAGCTCTATAACTTCGGCAAATGAGTTTCAAATTTGTTAAAGAAAGTGTCCAATTAATCAGCTCGACGAGATTTTGAAGATGTCACAACACATCATGATTGCATCTTGTTGAATTTCCAAGAAAAATAGTTCTTTACGTTCTCAACAAACAACTTTTTTGACTTTTCAAATTTTGGATCTCGATAAGTTCGGCAAATGAGGACCAAATTTGTTAAAGAAAGTGTCCAATTAATCAGCTCAATGAGGTTTTAAAGATGTCACAACACATCATGATTGCATGATGTTGAATTTCCAAGAAAAATAGTACTTTAAGTGCTCAAACACACAACTTTTTTGACTTTTCAGATTTTGAAGCTCGATAAGTTCGGCAAATGAGGACCAAATTTGTTAAACAAAGTGTCCAATTAATCAGCTCAATGAGGTTTTAAAGATGTCACAACACATCATGATTGCATCTTGTTGAATTTCCAAGAAAAATAGTACTTTAGGTGCTCAAAGACACAACTTTTTTGACTTTTCAAATTTTGAAGCTCGATAAGTTCGGCAAATGAGAACCAAATTTGTTAAAGAAAGTGTCCAATTAATCAGCTCGACGAGATTTTGAAGATGTCACAACACATCATGATTGCATCTTGTTGCATTTCCAAGAAAAATGGTACTTTATGTGTTCAACACACAACTTTTTTGACTTTTCAAATTTTGAAGCTCGATAAGTTCGACAAATGAGGACCAAATTTGTTAAAGAAAGTGTCCAATTAATCAGCTCGACGAGATTTTGAAGATGTCACAACACATCATGATTGCATTTTGCTGAATTTCCAAGAAAAATAGTACTTTACGTGCTCAACAAAGAACTTTTTTGACTTTTCAAATTTTGAAGCTCGATAAGTTCGGCAAATGAGGACCAAATTTGTTAAAGAAAGTGTCCAATTAATCAGCTCAATGAGGTTTTAAAGATGTCACAACACATCATGATTGCATCTTGTTGAATTTCCAAGAAAAATAGTACTTTAGGTGCTCAAAGACACAACTTTTTTGACTTTTCAAACTGTGAAGCTCGATAACTTCGGCAAATGAGTATCAAATTTGTTAAGGAAAGTGTCCAATTAATCAGCTCGACGAGATTTTGAAGATGTCACAACACATCATGATTGCGTCTTGTTGAATTTCCAAGAAAAATAGTACTTTATGTGTTCAACACACAACTTTTTTGACTTTTCAAACTGTGAAGCTCGATAACTTTAGCAAATGAGTACCAAATTTGTTAAAGAAAGTGTCCAATTAATCAGGTCGACGAGATTTTGAAGATGTCACAACCCATCATGATTGCGTCTTGTTGAATTTCCAAGAAAAATAGTACTTTACGTGCTCAACAAAGAACTTTTTTGACTTTTCAAATTTTGAAGCTCGATAAGTTCGGCAAATGAGGACCAAATTTGTTAAAGAAAGTGTCCAATTAATCAGCTCAATGAGGTTTTAAAGATGTCACAACACATCATGATTGCATCTTGTTGAATTTCCAAGAAAAATAGTACTTTAGGTGCTCAAAGACACAACTTTTTTGACTTTTCAAATTTTGAAGCTCGATAAGTTCGGCAAATGAGGACCAAATTTGTTAAAGAAAGTGTCCAATTAATCAGCTCAATGAGGTTTTAAAGATGTCACAACACATCATGATTGCATGATGTTGAATTTCCAAGAAAAATAGTACTTTAAGTGCTCAAACACACAACTGTTTTGACTTTTCAGATTTTGAAGCTCGATAAGTTCGGCAAATGAGGACCAAATTTGTTAAACAAAGTGTCCAATTAATCAGCTCATCGAGATTTTGAAGATGTCACAACACATCATGATTGCATCTTGTTGAATTTCCAAGAAAAATAGTACTTTAATTTCTCAAACACACAACTTTTTTGACTTTTCAAATTTTGAAGCTCGATAAGTTCGGCAAATGAGGACCAAATTTGTTAAAGAAAGTGTCCAATTAATCAGCTCAATGAGGTTTTAAAGATGTCACAACACATCATGATTGCATGATGTTGAATTTCCAAGAAAAATAGTACTTTAAGTGCTCAAACACACAACTTTTTAGACTTTTCAAAATTTGAAGCTCTATAACTTCGGCAAATGAGTATCAAATTTGTTAAAGAAAGTGTCCAATTAATCAGCTCGACGAGATTTTGAAGATGTCACAACACATCATGATTGCGTCTTGTTGAATTTCCAAGAAAAATAGTACTTTATGTGTTCAACACACAAATTTTTTGACTTTTCAAACTTTGAACCTCGATAACTTCGGCAAATGTGTATCAAATTTGTTAAAGAAAGTGTCCAATTAATCGACGAGATTTTGAAGATGTCACAACACATCATGATTGCATGATGTTGAATTTCCAACAAAAAAAGTACTATAAGTGCTCAAACACACAACTTTTGAGACTTTTAAAAATTTGAAGCTCTATAACTTCGGCAAATGAGGACCAAATTTGTTAAAGAAAGTGTCCAATTAATCAGCTCGACGAGATTTTGAAGATGTCACAACACATCATGATTGCATGATGTTGAATTTCCAAGAAAAATAGTACTTTACGTGCTCAACAAAGAACTTTTTTGACTTTTCAGATTTTGAAGCTCGATAACTTCGGCAAATGAGTATCTAATTTGTTAAAGAAAGTGTCCAATTAATCAGCTCGACGAGATTTTGAAGATGTCACAACACATCATGATTGCATCTTGTTGAATTTCCAAGAAAAATAGTACTTTACGTGCTCAACAAAGAACTTTTTTGACTTTTCAAACTTTGAAACTCGATTACTTCGGCAAATGAGTATCAAATTTGTTAAAGAAAGAGTCCAATTAATCAGCTCGAGGAGATTTTGAAGATGTCACAACACATCATGATTGAATCTTGTTGAATTTCCAAGGAAAATAGTACTTTATGTGTTCAACACACAACTTTTTTGACTTTTCAAACTTTGAATCTCGATAACTTTGGCAAATGAGTATCACATTTGTTAAAGAAAGTGTCCAATTAATCAGCTCGACGAGATTTTGAAGATGTCACAACCCATCATGATTGCGTCTTGTTGAATTTCCAAGAAAAATAGTACTTTACGTGCTCAACAAAGAACTTTTTTGACTTTTCAAATTTTGAAGCTCGATAAGTTCGGCAAATGAGGACCAAATTTGTTAAAGAAAGTGTCCAATTAATCAGCTCGACGAGATTATGAAGATGTCACAACACATCATGATAGCGTCTTGTTGAATTTCCAAGAAAAATAGTACTTTATGTGTTCCACACACAACTTTTTTGACTTTTCAAACTTTGAAGCTCGATAACTTCGGCAAATGAGGACCAAATTTGTTAAACAAAGTGTCCAATTAATCAGCTCAATGAGGTTTTAAAGATGTCACAACACATCATGATTGCATCTTGTTGAATTTCCAAGAAAAATAGTACTTTAGGTGCTCAAAGACACAACTTTTTTGACTTTTCAAACTGTGAAGCTCGATAACTTCGGCAAATGAGTATCAAATTTGTTAAGGAAAGTGTCCAATTAATCAGCTCGACGAGATTTTGAAGATGTCACAACACATCATGATTGCGTCTTGTTGAATTTCCAAGAAAAATAGTACTTTATGTGTTCAACACACAACTTTTTTGACTTTTCAAACTGTGAAGCTCGATAACTTTAGCAAATGAGTACCAAATTTGTTAAAGAAAGTGTCCAATTAATCAGCTCGACGAGATTTTGAAGATGTCACAACCCATCATGATTGCGTCTTGTTGAATTTCCAAGAAAAATAGTACTTTACGTGCTCAACAAAGAACTTTTTTGACTTTTCAAATTTTGAAGCTCGATAAGTTCGGCAAATGAGGACCAAATTTGTTAAAGAAAGTGTCCAATTAATCAGCTCAATGAGGTTTTAAAGATGTCACAACACATCATGATTGCATCTTGTTGAATTTCCAAGAAAAATAGTACTTTAGGTGCTCAAAGACACAACTTTTTTGACTTTTCAAATTTTGAAGCTCGATAAGTTCGGCAAATGAGGACCAAATTTGTTAAAGAAAGTGTCCAATTAATCAGCTCAATGAGGTTTTAAAGATGTCACAACACATCATGATTGCATGATGTTGAATTTCCAAGAAAAATAGTACTTTAAGTGCTCAAACACACAACTGTTTTGACTTTTCAGATTTTGAAGCTCGATAAGTTCGGCAAATGAGGACCAAATTTGTTAAACAAAGTGTCCAATTAATCAGCTCATCGAGATTTTGAAGATGTCACAACACATCATGATTGCATCTTGTTGAATTTCCAAGAAAAATAGTACTTTAATTTCTCAAACACACAACTTTTTTGACTTTTCAAATTTTGAAGCTCGATAAGTTCGGCAAATGAGGACCAAATTTGTTAAAGAAAGTGTCCAATTAATCAGCTCAATGAGGTTTTAAAGATGTCACAACACATCATGATTGCATGATGTTGAATTTCCAAGAAAAATAGTACTTTAAGTGCTCAAACACACAACTTTTTAGACTTTTCAAAATTTGAAGCTCTATAACTTCGGCAAATGAGTATCAAATTTGTTAAAGAAAGTGTCCAATTAATCAGCTCGACGAGATTTTGAAGATGTCACAACACATCATGATTGCGTCTTGTTGAATTTCCAAGAAAAATAGTACTTTATGTGTTCAACACACAAATTTTTTGACTTTTCAAACTTTGAACCTCGATAACTTCGGCAAATGTGTATCAAATTTGTTAAAGAAAGTGTCCAATTAATCGACGAGATTTTGAAGATGTCACAACACATCATGATTGCATGATGTTGAATTTCCAACAAAAAAAGTACTATAAGTGCTCAAACACACAACTTTTGAGACTTTTAAAAATTTGAAGCTCTATAACTTCGGCAAATGAGGACCAAATTTGTTAAAGAAAGTGTCCAATTAATCAGCTCGACGAGATTTTGAAGATGTCACAACACATCATGATTGCATGATGTTGAATTTCCAAGAAAAATAGTACTTTACGTGCTCAACAAAGAACTTTTTTGACTTTTCAGATTTTGAAGCTCGATAACTTCGGCAAATGAGTATCTAATTTGTTAAAGAAAGTGTCCAATTAATCAGCTCGACGAGATTTTGAAGATGTCACAACACATCATGATTGCATCTTGTTGAATTTCCAAGAAAAATAGTACTTTACGTGCTCAACAAAGAACTTTTTTGACTTTTCAAACTTTGAAACTCGATTACTTCGGCAAATGAGTATCAAATTTGTTAAAGAAAGTGTCCAATTAATCAGCTCGAGGAGATTTTGAAGATGTCACAACACATCATGATTGAATCTTGTTGAATTTCCAAGGAAAATAGTACTTTATGTGTTCAACACACAACTTTTTTGACTTTTCAAACTTTGAATCTCGATAACTTTGGCAAATGAGTATCACATTTGTTAAAGAAAGTGTCCAATTAATCAGCTCGACGAGATTTTGAAGATGTCACAACCCATCATGATTGCGTCTTGTTGAATTTCCAAGAAAAATAGTACTTTACGTGCTCAACAAAGAACTTTTTTGACTTTTCAAATTTTGAAGCTCGATAAGTTCGGCAAATGAGGACCAAATTTGTTAAAGAAAGTGTCCAATTAATCAGCTCGACGAGATTATGAAGATGTCACAACACATCATGATAGCGTCTTGTTGAATTTCCAAGAAAAATAGTACTTTATGTGTTCCACACACAACTTTTTTGACTTTTCAAACTTTGAAGCTCGATAACTTCGGCAAATGAGGACCAAATTTGTTAAACAAAGTGTCCAATTAATCAGCTCAATGAGGTTTTAAAGATGTCACAACACATCATGATTGCATCTTGTTGAATTTCCAAGAAAAATAGTACTTTAGGTGCTCAAAGACACAACTTTTTTGACTTTTCAAACTGTGAAGCTCGATAACTTCGGCAAATGAGTATCAAATTTGTTAAGGAAAGTGTCCAATTAATCAGCTCGACGAGATTTTGAAGATGTCACAACACATCATGATTGCGTCTTGTTGAATTTCCAAGAAAAATAGTACTTTATGTGTTCAACACACAACTTTTTTGACTTTTCAAACTGTGAAGCTCGATAACTTTAGCAAATGAGTACCAAATTTGTTAAAGAAAGTGTCCAATTAATCAGCTCGACGAGATTTTGAAGATGTCACAACCCATCATGATTGCGTCTTGTTGAATTTCCAAGAAAAATAGTACTTTACTTGCTCAACAAAGAACTTTTTTGACTTTTCAAATTTTGAAGCTCGATAAGTTCGGCAAATGAGGACCAAATTTGTTAAAGAAAGTGTCCAATTAATCAGCTCAATGAGGTTTTAAAGATGTCACAACACATCATGATTGCATCTTGTTGAATTTCCAAGAAAAATAGTACTTTAGGTGCTCAAAGACACAACTTTTTTGACTTTTCAAATTTTGAAGCTCGATAAGTTCGGCAAATGAGGACCAAATTTGTTAAAGAAAGTGTCCAATTAATCAGCTCAATGAGGTTTTAAAGATGTCACAACACATCATGATTGCATGATGTTGAATTTCCAAGAAAAATAGTACTTTAAGTGCTCAAACACACAACTTTTTTGACTTTTCAGATTTTGAAGCTCGATAAGTTCGGCAAATGAGGACCAAATTTGTTAAACAAAGTGTCCAATTAATCAGCTCAATGAGGTTTTAAAGATGTCACAACACATCATGATTGCATCTTGTTGAATTTCCAAGAAAAATAGTACTTTAGGTGCTCAAAGACACAACTTTTTTGACTTTTCAAATTTTGAAGCTCGATAAGTTCGGCAAATGAGAACCAAATTTGTTAAAGAAAGTGTCCAATTAATCAGCTCGACGAGATTTTGAAGATGTCACAACACATCATGATTGCATCTTGTTGCATTTCCAAGAAAAATGGTACTTTATGTGTTCAACACACAACTTTTTTGACTTTTCAAATTTTGAAGCTCGATAAGTTCGACAAATGAGGACCAAATTTGTTAAAGAAAGTGTCCAATTAATCAGCTCGACGAGATTTTGAAGATGTCACAACACATCATGATTGCATTTTGCTGAATTTCCAAGAAAAATAGTACTTTACGTGCTCAACAAAGAACTTTTTTGACTTTTCAAATTTTGAAGCTCGATAAGTTCGGCAAATGAGGACCAAATTTGTTAAAGAAAGTGTCCAATTAATCAGCTCAATGAGGTTTTAAAGATGTCACAACACATCATGATTGCATCTTGTTGAATTTCCAAGAAAAATAGTACTTTAGGTGCTCAAAGACACAACTTTTTTGACTTTTCAAACTGTGAAGCTCGATAACTTCGGCAAATGAGTATCAAATTTGTTAAGGAAAGTGTCCAATTAATCAGCTCGACGAGATTTTGAAGATGTCACAACACATCATGATTGCGTCTTGTTGAATTTCCAAGAAAAATAGTACTTTATGTGTTCAACACACAACTTTTTTGACTTTTCAAACTGTGAAGCTCGATAACTTTAGCAAATGAGTACCAAATTTGTTAAAGAAAGTGTCCAATTAATCAGCTCGACGAGATTTTGAAGATGTCACAACCCATCATGATTGCGTCTTGTTGAATTTCCAAGAAAAATAGTACTTTACGTGCTCAACAAAGAACTTTTTTGACTTTTCAAATTTTGAAGCTCGATAAGTTCGGCAAATGAGGACCAAATTTGTTAAAGAAAGTGTCCAATTAATCAGCTCAATGAGGTTTTAAAGATGTCACAACACATCATGATTGCATCTTGTTGAATTTCCAAGAAAAATAGTACTTTAGGTGCTCAAAGACACAACTTTTTTGACTTTTCAAATTTTGAAGCTCGATAAGTTCGGCAAATGAGGACCAAATTTGTTAAAGAAAGTGTCCAATTAATCAGCTCAATGAGGTTTTAAAGATGTCTCAACACATCATGATTGCATGATGTTGAATTTCCAAGAAAAATAGTACTTTAAGTGCTCAAACACACAACTGTTTTGACTTTTCAGATTTTGAAGCTCGATAAGTTCGGCAAATGAGGACCAAATTTGTTAAACAAAGTGTCCAATTAATCAGCTCATCGAGATTTTGAAGATGTCACAACACATCATGATTGCATCTTGTTGAATTTCCAAGAAAAATAGTACTTTAATTTCTCAAACACACAACTTTTTTGACTTTTCAAATTTTGAAGCTCGATAAGTTCGGCAAATGAGGACCAAATTTGTTAAAGAAAGTGTCCAATTAATCAGCTCAATGAGGTTTTAAAGATGTCACAACACATCATGATTGCATGATGTTGAATTTCCAAGAAAAATAGTACTTTAAGTGCTCAAACACACAACTTTTGAGACTTTTCAAAATTTGAAGCTCTATAACTTCGGCAAATGAGTATCAAATTTGTTAAAGAAAGTGTCCAATTAATCAGCTCGACGAGATTTTGAAGATGTCACAACACATCATGATTGCGTCTTGTTGAATTTCCAAGAAAAATAGTACTTTATGTGTTCAACACACAACTTTTTTGACTTTTCAAACTTTGAACCTCGATAACTTCGGCAAATGTGTATCAAATTTGTTAAAGAAAGTGTCCAATTAATCGACGAGATTTTGAAGATGTCACAACACATCATGATTGCATGATGTTGAATTTCCAACAAAAAAAGTACTATAAGTGCTCAAACACACAACTTTTGAGACTTTTAAAAATTTGAAGCTCTATAACTTCGGCAAATGAGGACCAAATTTGTTAAAGAAAGTGTCCAATTAATCAGCTCGACGAGATTTTGAAGATGTCACAACACATCATGATTGCATGATGTTGAATTTCCAAGAAAAATAGTACTTTACGTGCTCAACAAAGAACTTTTTTGACTTTTCAGATTTTGAAGCTCGATAACTTCGGCAAATGAGTATCTAATTTGTTAAAGAAAGTGTCCAATTAATCAGCTCGACGAGATTTTGAAGATGTCACAACACATCATGATTGCATCTTGTTGAATTTCCAAGAAAAATAGTACTTTACGTGCTCAACAAAGAACTTTTTTGACTTTTCAAACTTTGAAACTCGATTACTTCGGCAAATGAGTATCAAATTTGTTAAAGAAAGTGTCCAATTAATCAGCTCGAGGAGATTTTGAAGATGTCACAACACATCATGATTGAATCTTGTTGAATTTCCAAGGAAAATAGTACTTTATGTGTTCAACACACAACTTTTTTGACTTTTCAAACTTTGAATCTCGATAACTTTGGCAAATGAGTATCACATTTGTTAAAGAAAGTGTCCAATTAATCAGCTCGACGAGATTTTGAAGATGTCACAACACATCATGATTGAATCTTGTTGAATTTCCAAGGAAAATAGTACTTTATGTGTTCAACACACAACTTTTTTGACTTTTCAAACTTTGAATCTCGATAACTTTGGCAAATGAGTACCAAATTTGTTAAAGAAAGTGTCCAATTAATCAGCTCGACGAGATTTTGAAGATGTCACAACACATCATGATTGCATCTTGTTGAATTTCCAAGAAAAATAGTACTTTATGTGTTCAACACACAACTTTTTTGACTTTTCAAACTTTGAAGCTCGATAACTTTAGCAAATGAGTACCAAATTTGTTAAAGAAAGTGTCCAATTAATCAGCTCGACGAGATTTTGAAGATGTCACAACACATCATGATTGCGTCTTGTTGAATTTCCAAGAAAAATAGTACTTTATGTGTTCCACACACAACTTTTTTGACTTTTCAAACTTTGGAGCTCGATAACTTCGGCAAATGAGGACCAAATTTGTTAAAGAAAGTGTCCAATTAATCAGCTCGACGAGATTTTGAAGATGTCACAACACATCATGATTGCATCTTGTTGAATTTCCAAGAAAAATAGTACTTTACGTGCTCAACAAACAACTTTTTTGACTTTTCTAATTTTGAAGCTCGATAAGTTCGGCAAATGAGTTTCACATTTGTTAAAGAAAGTGTCCAATTAATCAGCTCAACGAGATTTTGAAGATGTCACACACATGATGATTGCATTTTGTTGAATTTCCAAGAAAAATAGTACTTTAAGTGCTCAAACACACAACTTTTGAGACTTTTCAAAATTTGAAGCTCTATAACTTCGGCAAATGAGTTTCAAATTTGTTAAAGAAAGTGTCCAATTAATCAGCTCGACGAGATTTTGAAGATGTCACAACACATCATGATTGCATCTTGTTGAATTTCCAAGAAAAATAGTTCTTTACGTTCTCAACAAACAACTTTTTTGACTTTTCAAATTTTGGATCTCGATAAGTTCGGCAAATGAGGACCAAATTTGTTAAAGAAAGTGTCCAATTAATCAGCTCAATGAGGTTTTAAAGATGTCACAACACATCATGATTGCATGATGTTGAATTTCCAAGAAAAATAGTACTTTAAGTGCTCAAACACACAACTTTTTTGACTTTTCAGATTTTGAAGCTCGATAAGTTCGGCAAATGAGGACCAAATTTGTTAAACAAAGTGTCCAATTAATCAGCTCAATGAGGTTTTAAAGATGTCACAACACATCATGATTGCATCTTGTTGAATTTCCAAGAAAAATAGTACTTTAGGTGCTCAAAGACACAACTTTTTTGACTTTTCAAATTTTGAAGCTCGATAAGTTCGGCAAATGAGAACCAAATTTGTTAAAGAAAGTGTCCAATTAATCAGCTCGACGAGATTTTGAAGATGTCACAACACATCATGATTGCATCTTGTTGCATTTCCAAGAAAAATGGTACTTTATGTGTTCAACACACAACTTTTTTGACTTTTCAAATTTTGAAGCTCGATAAGTTCGACAAATGAGGACCAAATTTGTTAAAGAAAGTGTCCAATTAATCAGCTCGACGAGATTTTGAAGATGTCACAACACATCATGATTGCATTTTGCTGAATTTCCAAGAAAAATAGTACTTTACGTGCTCAACAAAGAACTTTTTTGACTTTTCAAATTTTGAAGCTCGATAAGTTCGGCAAATGAGGACCAAATTTGTTAAAGAAAGTGTCCAATTAATCAGCTCAATGAGGTTTTAAAGATGTCACAACACATCATGATTGCATCTTGTTGAATTTCCAAGAAAAATAGTACTTTAGGTGCTCAAAGACACAACTTTTTTGACTTTTCAAACTTTGAACCTCGATAACTTCGGCAAATGTGTATCAAATTTGTTAAAGAAAGTGTCCAATTAATCGACGAGATTTTGAAGATGTCACAACACATCATGATTGCATGATGTTGAATTTCCAACAAAAAAAGTACTATAAGTGCTCAAACACACAACTTTTGAGACTTTTAAAAATTTGAAGCTCTATAACTTCGGCAAATGAGGACCAAATTTGTTAAAGAAAGTGTCCAATTAATCAGCTCGACGAGATTTTGAAGATGTCACAACACATCATGATTGCATGATGTTGAATTTCCAAGAAAAATAGTACTTTACGTGCTCAACAAAGAACTTTTTTGACTTTTCAAACTTTGAAACTCGATTACTTCGGCAAATGAGTATCAAATTTGTTAAAGAAAGTGTCCAATTAATCAGCTCGAGGAGATTTTGAAGATGTCACAACACATCATGATTGAATCTTGTTGAATTTCCAAGGAAAATAGTACTTTATGTGTTCAACACACAACTTTTTTGACTTTTCAAACTTTGAATCTCGATAACTTTGGCAAATGAGTATCACATTTGTTAAAGAAAGTGTCCAATTAATCAGCTCGACGAGATTTTGAAGATGTCACAACACATCATGATTGCATCTTGTTGAATTTCCAAGAAAAATAGTACTTTATGTGTTCAACACACAACTTTTTTGACTTTTCAAACTTTGAAGCTCGATAACTTTAGCAAATGAGTACCAAATTTGTTAAAGAAAGTGTCCAATTAATCAGCTCGACGAGATTTTGAAGATGTCACAACACATCATGATTGCGTCTTGTTGAATTTCCAAGAAAAATAGTACTTTATGTGCTCAACAAACAACTTTTTTGACTTTTCTAATTTTGAAGCTCGATAAGTTCGGCAAATGAGTTTCAAATTTGTTAAAGAAAGTGTCCAATTAATCAGCTCAACGAGATTTTGAAGATGTCACACACATGATGATTGCATTTTGTTGAATTTCCAAGAAAAATAGTACTTTAATTTCTCAAACACACAACTTTTTTGACTTTTCAGATTTTGAAGCTCGATAAGTTCGGCAAATGAGGACCAAATTTGTTAAACAAAGTGTCCAATTAATCAGCTCGACGAGATTTTGAAGATGTCACAACACATCATGATTGCATCTTGTTGAATTTCCAAGAAAAATAGTACTTTACGTGCTCAACAAACAACTTTTTTGACTTTTCTAATTTTGAAGCTCGATAAGTTCGGCAAATGAGTTTCACATTTGTTAAAGAAAGTGTCCAATTAATCAGCTCAACGAGATTTTGAAGATGTCACACACATGATGATTGCATTTTGTTGAATTTCCAAGAAAAATAGTACTTTAAGTGCTCAAACACACAACTTTTGAGACTTTTCAAAATTTGAAGCTCTATAACTTCGGCAAATGAGTTTCAAATTTGTTAAAGAAAGTGTCCAATTAATCAGCTCGACGAGATTTTGAAGATGTCACAACACATCATGATTGCATCTTGTTGAATTTCCAAGAAAAATAGTTCTTTACGTTCTCAACAAACAACTTTTTTGACTTTTCAAATTTTGGATCTCGATAAGTTCGGCAAATGAGGACCAAATTTGTTAAAGAAAGTGTCCAATTAATCAGCTCAATGAGGTTTTAAAGATGTCACAACACATCATGATTGCATGATGTTGAATTTCCAAGAAAAATAGTACTTTAAGTGCTCAAACACACAACTTTTTTGACTTTTCAGATTTTGAAGCTCGATAAGTTCGGCAAATGAGGACCAAATTTGTTAAACAAAGTGTCCAATTAATCAGCTCAATGAGGTTTTAAAGATGTCACAACACATCATGATTGCATCTTGTTGAATTTCCAAGAAAAATAGTACTTTAGGTGCTCAAAGACACAACTTTTTTGACTTTTCAAATTTTGAAGCTCGATAAGTTCGGCAAATGAGAACCAAATTTGTTAAAGAAAGTGTCCAATTAATCAGCTCGACGAGATTTTGAAGATGTCACAACACATCATGATTGCATCTTGTTGCATTTCCAAGAAAAATGGTACTTTATGTGTTCAACACACAACTTTTTTGACTTTTCAAATTTTGAAGCTCGATAAGTTCGACAAATGAGGACCAAATTTGTTAAAGAAAGTGTCCAATTAATCAGCTCGACGAGATTTTGAAGATGTCACAACACATCATGATTGCATTTTGCTGAATTTCCAAGAAAAATAGTACTTTACGTGCTCAACAAAGAACTTTTTTGACTTTTCAAATTTTGAAGCTCGATAAGTTCGGCAAATGAGGACCAAATTTGTTAAAGAAAGTGTCCAATTAATCAGCTCAATGAGGTTTTAAAGATGTCACAACACATCATGATTGCATCTTGTTGAATTTCCAAGAAAAATAGTACTTTAGGTGCTCAAAGACACAACTTTTTTGACTTTTCAAACTGTGAAGCTCGATAACTTCGGCAAATGAGTATCAAATTTGTTAAGGAAAGTGTCCAATTAATCAGCTCGACGAGATTTTGAAGATGTCACAACACATCATGATTGCGTCTTGTTGAATTTCCAAGAAAAATAGTACTTTATGTGTTCAACACACAACTTTTTTGACTTTTCAAACTGTGAAACTCGATAACTTTAGCAAATGAGTACCAAATTTGTTAAAGAAAGTGTCCAATTAATCAGCTCGACGAGATTTTGAAGATGTCACAACCCATCATGATTGCGTCTTGTTGAATTTCCAAGAAAAATAGTACTTTACGTGCTCAACAAAGAACTTTTTTGACTTTTCAAATTTTGAAGCTCGATAAGTTCGGCAAATGAGGACCAAATTTGTTAAAGAAAGTGTCCAATTAATCAGCTCAATGAGGTTTTAAAGATGTCACAACACATCATGATTGCATCTTGTTGAATTTCCAAGAAAAATAGTACTTTAGGTGCTCAAAGACACAACTTTTTTGACTTTTCAAATTTTGAAGCTCGATAAGTTCGGCAAATGAGGACCAAATTTGTTAAAGAAAGTGTCCAATTAATCAGCTCAATGAGGTTTTAAAGATGTCACAACACATCATGATTGCATGATGTTGAATTTCCAAGAAAAATAGTACTTTAAGTGCTCAAACACACAACTGTTTTGACTTTTCAGATTTTGAAGCTCGATAAGTTCGGCAAATGAGGACCAAATTTGTTAAACAAAGTGTCCAATTAATCAGCTCATCGAGATTTTGAAGATGTCACAACACATCATGATTGCATCTTGTTGAATTTCCAAGAAAAATAGTACTTTAATTTCTCAAACACACAACTTTTTTGACTTTTCAAATTTTGAAGCTCGATAAGTTCGGCAAATGAGGACCAAATTTGTTAAAGAAAGTGTCCAATTAATCAGCTCAATGAGGTTTTAAAGATGTCACAACACATCATGATTGCATGATGTTGAATTTCCAAGAAAAATAGTACTTTAAGTGCTCAAACACACAACTTTTTAGACTTTTCAAAATTTGAAGCTCTATAACTTCGGCAAATGAGTATCAAATTTGTTAAAGAAAGTGTCCAATTAATCAGCTCGACGAGATTTTGAAGATGTCACAACACATCATGATTGCGTCTTGTTGAATTTCCAAGAAAAATAGTACTTTATGTGTTCAACACACAAATTTTTTGACTTTTCAAACTTTGAACCTCGATAACTTCGGCAAATGTGTATCAAATTTGTTAAAGAAAGTGTCCAATTAATCGACGAGATTTTGAAGATGTCACAACACATCATGATTGCATGATGTTGAATTTCCAACAAAAAAAGTACTATAAGTGCTCAAACACACAACTTTTGAGACTTTTAAAAATTTGAAGCTCTATAACTTCGGCAAATGAGGACCAAATTTGTTAAAGAAAGTGTCCAATTAATCAGCTCGACGAGATTTTGAAGATGTCACAACACATCATGATTGCATGATGTTGAATTTCCAAGAAAAATAGTACTTTACGTGCTCAACAAAGAACTTTTTTGACTTTTCAGATTTTGAAGCTCGATAACTTCGGCAAATGAGTATCTAATTTGTTAAAGAAAGTGTCCAATTAATCAGCTCGACGAGATTTTGAAGATGTCACAACACATCATGATTGCATCTTGTTGAATTTCCAATAAAAATAGTACTTTACGTGCTCAACAAAGAACTTTTTTGACTTTTCAAACTTTGAAACTCGATTACTTCGGCAAATGAGTATCAAATTTGTTAAAGAAAGTGTCCAATTAATCAGCTCGAGGAGATTTTGAAGATGTCACAACACATCATGATTGAATCTTGTTGAATTTCCAAGGAAAATAGTACTTTATGTGTTCAACACACAACTTTTTTGACTTTTCAAACTTTGAATCTCGATAACTTTGGCAAATGAGTATCACATTTGTTAAAGAAAGTGTCCAATTAATCAGCTCGACGAGATTTTGAAGATGTCACAACCCATCATGATTGCGTCTTGTTGAATTTCCAAGAAAAATAGTACTTTACGTGCTCAACAAAGAACTTTTTTGACTTTTCAAATTTTGAAGCTCGATAAGTTCGGCAAATGAGGACCAAATTTGTTAAAGAAAGTGTCCAATTAATCAGCTCGACGAGATTATGAAGATGTCACAACACATCATGATAGCGTCTTGTTGAATTTCCAAGAAAAATAGTACTTTAAGTGTTCAACACACAACTTTTTTGACTTTTCAAACTTTGAAGCTCGATAACTTTGGCAAATGAGTACCAAATTTGTTAAAGAAAGTGTCCAATTAATCAGCTCGACGAGATTTTGAAGATGTCACAACCCATCATGATTGCGTCTTGTTGAATTTCCAAGAAAAATAGTACTTTACGTGCTCAACAAAGAACTTTTTTGACTTTTCAAATTTTGAAGCTCGATAAGTTCGGCAAATGAGGACCAAATTTGTTAAAGAAAGTGTCCAATTAATCAGCTCGACGAGATTATGAAGATGTCACAACACATCATGATAGCGTCTTGTTGAATTTCCAAGAAAAATAGTACTTTATGTGTTCAACACACAACTTTTTTGACTTTTCAAACTTTGAACCTCGATAACTTCGGCAAATGAGGACCAAATTTGTTAAAGAAAGTGTCCAATTAATCAGCTCGACGAGATTATGAAGATGTCACAACACATCATGATTGCGTCTTGTTGAATTTCCAAGAAAAATAGTACTTTATGTGTTCCACACACAACTTTTTTGACTTTTCAAACTTTGAAGCTCGATAACTTCGGCAAATGAGGACCAAATTTGTTAAAGAAAGTGTCCAATTAATCAGCTCGACGAGATTATGAAGATGTCACAACACATCATGATTGCGTCTTGTTGAATTTCCAAGAAAAATAGTACTTTATGTGTTCCACAAACAACTTTTTTGACTTTTCAAACTTTGAACCTCGATAACTTCGGCAAATGTGTATCAAATTTGTTAAAGAAAGTGTCCAATTAATCAGCTCGACGAGATTATGAAGATGTCACAACACATCATGATTGCGTCTTGTTGAATTTCCAAGAAAAATAGTACTTTATGTGTTCAACACACAACTTTTTTGACTTTTCAAACTTTGAAGCTCGATAACTTCGGCAAATGAGGACCAAATTTGTTAAAGAAAGTGTCCAATTAATCAGCTCGACGAGATTTTGAAGATGTCACAACACATCATGATTGCGTCTTGTTGAATTTCCAAGAAAAATAGTACTTTATGTGTTCCACACACAACTTTTTTGACTTTTCAAACTTTGAAGCTCGATAACTTCGGCAAATGAGGACCAAATTTGTTAAAGAAAGTGTCCAATTAATCAGCTCGACGAGATTTTGAAGATGTCACAACACATCATGATTGCGTCTTGTTGAATTTCCAAGAAAAATAGTACTTTATGTGTTCCACACACAACTTTTTTGACTTTTCAAACTTTGAAGCTCGATAACTTCGGCAAATGAGGACCAAATTTGTTAAAGAAAGTGTCCAATTAATCAGCTCGACGAGATTATGAAGATGTCACAACACATCATGATTGCGTCTTGTTGAATTTCCAAGAAAAATAGTACTTTATGTGTTCCACAAACAACTTTTTTGACTTTTCAAACTTTGAACCTCGATAACTTCGGCAAATGTGTATCAAATTTGTTAAAGAAAGTGTCCAATTAATCAGCTCGACGAGATTATGAAGATGTCACAACACATCATGATTGCGTCTTGTTGAATTTCCAAGAAAAATAGTACTTTATGTGTTCCACAAACAACTTTTTTGACTTTTCAAACTTTGAACCTCGATAACTTCGGCAAATGTGTATCAAATTTGTTAAAGAAAGTGTCCAATTAATCAGCTCGACGAGATTATGAAGATGTCACAACACATCATGATTGCGTCTTGTTGAATTTCCAAGAAAAATAGTACTTTATGTGTTCAACACACAACTTTTTTGACTTTTCAAACTTTGAAGCTCGATAACTTCGGCAAATGAGGACCAAATTTGTTAAAGAAAGTGTCCAATTAATCAGCTCGACGAGATTTTGAAGATGTCACAACACATCATGATTGCGTCTTGTTGAATTTCCAAGAAAAATAGTACTTTATGTGTTCCACACACAACTTTTTTGACTTTTCAAACTTTGAAGCTCGATAACTTCGGCAAATGAGGACCAAATTTGTTAAAGAAAGTGTCCAATTAATCAGCTCGACGAGATTTTGAAGATGTCACAACACATCATGATTGCGTCTTGTTGAATTTCCAAGAAAAATAGTACTTTATGTGTTCCACACACAACTTTTTTGACTTTTCAAACTTTGAAGCTCGATAACTTCGGCAAATGAGGACCAAATTTGTTAAAGAAAGTGTCCAATTAATCAGCTCGACGAGATTATGAAGATGTCACAACACATCATGATTGCGTCTTGTTGAATTTCCAAGAAAAATAGTACTTTATGTGTTCCACAAACAACTTTTTTGACTTTTCAAACTTTGAACCTCGATAACTTCGGCAAATGTGTATCAAATTTGTTAAAGAAAGTGTCCAATTAATCAGCTCGACGAGATTATGAAGATGTCACAACACATCATGATTGCGTCTTGTTGAATTTCCAAGAAAAATAGTACTTTATGTGTTCAACACACAACTTTTTTGACTTTTCAAACTTTGAAGCTCGATAACTTCGGCAAATGAGGACCAAATTTGTTAAAGAAAGTGTCCAATTAATCAGCTCGACGAGATTTTGAAGATGTCACAACACATCATGATTGCGTCTTGTTGAATTTCCAAGAAAAATAGTACTTTATGTGTTCAACACACAACTTTTTTGACTTTTCAAACTTTGAAGCTCGATAACTTTAGCAAATGAGTACCAAATTTGTTAAAGAAAGTGTCCAATTAATCAGCTCGACGAGATTTTGAAGATGTCACAACACATCATGATTGCGTCTTGTTGAATTTCCAAGAAAAATAGTACTTTATGTGTTCAACACACAACTTTTTTGACTTTTCAAACTTTGAACCTCGATAACTTTGGCAAATGTGTATCAAATTTGTTAAAGAAAGTGTCCAATTAATCAGCTCGACGAGATTATGAAGATGTCACAACACATCATGATTGCGTCTTGTTGAATTTCCAAGAAAAATAGTACTTTATGTGTTCCACAAACAACTTTTTTGACTTTTCAAACTTTGAACCTCGATAACTTCCGCAAATGTGTATCAAATTTGTTAAAGAAAGTGTCCAATTAATCAGCTCGACGAGATTATGAAGATGTCACAACACATCATGATTGCGTCTTGTTGAATTTCCAAGAAAAATAGTACTTTATGTGTTCCACAAACAACTTTTTTGACTTTTCAAACTTTGAACCTCGATAACTTCGGCAAATGTGTATCAAATTTGTTAAAGAAAGTGTCCAATTAATCAGCTCGACGAGATTATGAAGATGTCACAACACATCATGATTGCGTCTTGTTGAATTTCCAAGAAAAATAGTACTTTATGTGTTCAACACACAACTTTTTTGACTTTTCAAACTTTGAAGCTCGATAACTTCGGCAAATGAGGACCAAATTTGATAAAGAAAGTGTCCAATTAATCAGCTCGACGAGATTTTGAAGATGTCACAAAACATCATGATTGCGTCTTGTTGAATTTCCAAGAAAAATAGTACTTTATGTGTTCCACACACAACTTTTTTGACTTTTCAAACTTTGAAGCTCGATAACTTCGGCAAATGAGGGCCAAATTTGTTAAAGAAAGTGTCCAATTAATCAGCTCGACGAGATTTTGAAGATGTCACAACACATCATGATTGGGTCTTGTTGAATTTCCAAGAAAAATAGTACTTTATGTGTTCCACACACAACTTTTTTGACTTTTCAAACTTTGAAGCTCGATAACTTCGGCAAATGAGGACCAAATTTGTTAAACAAAGTGTCCAATTAATCAGCTCGACGAGATTTTGAAGATGTCACAACACATCATGATTGGGTCTTGTTGAATTTCCAAGAAAAATAGTACTTTATGTGTTCCACACACAACTTTTTTGACTTTTCAAACTTTGAAGCTCGATAACTTCGGCAAATGAGGACCAAATTTGTTAAACAAAGTGTCCAATTAATCAGCTCGACGAGATTTTGAAGATGTCACAACACATCATGATTGGGTCTTGTTGAATTTCCAAGAAAAATAGTACTTTATGTGTTCCACAAACAACTTTTTTGACTTTTCAAACTTTGAACCTCGATAACTTCGGCAAATGTGTATCAAATTTGATAAACAAAGTGTCCAATTAATCAGCTCGACGAGATTTTGAAGATGTCACAACACGTCATGATTGCATCTTGTTGAATTTCCAAGAAAAATAGTACTTTATGTGTTCCACACACAACTTTTTTGACTTTTCAAACTTTGAACCTCGATAACTTCGGCAAATGTGTATCAAATTTGTTAAAGAAAGTGTCCAATTAATCAGCTCGACGAGATTATGAAGATGTCACAACACATCATGATTGCGTCTTGTTGAATTTCCAAGAAAAATAGTACTTTACGTGCTCAACAAAGAACTTTTTTGACTTTTCAAATTTTGAAGCTCGATAAGTTCGGCAAATGAGGACCAAATTTGTTAAAGAAAGTGTCCAATTAATCAGCTCGACGAGATTATGAAGATGTCACAACACATCATGATTGCGTCTTGTTGAATTTCCAAGAAAAATAGTACTTTATGTGTTCCACACACAACTTTTTTGACTTTTCAAACTTTGAACCTCGATAACTTCGGCAAATGAGGACCAAATTTGTTAAAGAAAGTGTCCAATTAATCAGCTCGACGAGATTTTGAAGATGTCACAACACATCATGATTGCGTCTTGTTGAATTTCCAAGAAAAATAGTACTTTATGTGTTCCACACACAACTTTTTTGACTTTTCAAACTTTGAACCTCGATAACTTCGGCAAATGTGTATCAAATTTGTTAAAGAAAGTGTCCAATTAATCAGCTCGACGAGATTATGAAGATGTCACAACACATCATGATTGCGTCTTGTTGAATTTCCAAGAAAAATAGTACTTTATGTGTTCAACACACAACTTTTTTGACTTTTCAAACTTTGAAGCTCGATAACTTCGGCAAATGAGGACCAAATTTGTTAAAGAAAGTGTCCAATTAATCAGCTCGACGAGATTTTGAAGATGTCACAACACATCATGATTGCGTCTTGTTGAATTTCCAAGAAAAATAGTACTTTATGTGTTCAACACACAACTTTTTTGACTTTTCAAACTGTGAAGCTCGATAACTTCGGCAAATGAGTATCAAATTTGTTAAGGAAAGTGTCCAATTAATCAGCTCGACGAGATTTTGAAGATGTCACAACACATCATGATTGCGTCTTGTTGAATTTCCAAGAAAAGTAGTACTTTATGTGTTCAACACACAACTTTTTTGACTTTTCAAACTGTGAAGCTCGATAACTTTAGCAAATGAGTACCAAATTTGTTAAAGAAAGTGTCCAATTAATCAGCTCGACGAGATTTTGAAGATGTCACAACCCATCATGATTGCGTCTTGTTGAATTTCCAAGAAAAATAGTACTTTACGTGCTCAACAAAGAACTTTTTTGACTTTTCAAATTTTGAAGCTCGATAAGTTCGGCAAATGAGGACCAAATTTGTTAAAGAAAGTGTCCAATTAATCAGCTCGACGAGATTATGAAGATGTCACAACACATCATGATTGCGTCTTGTTGAATTTCCAAGAAAAATAGTACTTTATGTGTTCCACAAACAACTTTTTTGACTTTTCAAACTTTGAACCTCGATAACTTCGGCAAATGTGTATCAAATTTGTTAAAGAAAGTGTCCAATTAATCAGCTCGACGAGATTATGAAGATGTCACAACACATCATGATTGCGTCTTGTTGAATTTCCAAGAAAAATAGTACTTTATGTGTTCAACACACAACTTTTTTGACTTTTCAAACTTTGAAGCTCGATAACTTCGGCAAATGAGGACCAAATTTGTTAAAGAAAGTGTCCAATTAATCAGCTCGACGAGATTTTGAAGATGTCACAACACATCATGATTGCGTCTTGTTGAATTTCCAAGAAAAATAGTACTTTATGTGTTCAACACACAACTTTTTTGACTTTTCAAACTTTGAAGCTCGATAACTTTAGCAAATGAGTACCAAATTTGTTAAAGAAAGTGTCCAATTAATCAGCTCGACGAGATTTTGAAGATGTCACAACACATCATGATTGCATCTTGTTGAATTTCCAAGAAAAATAGTACTTTAAGTGTTCAACACACAACTTTTTTGACTTTTCAAACTTTGAAGCTCGATAACTTTGGCAAATGAGTACCAAATTTGTTAAAGAAAGTGTCCAATTAATCAGCTCGACGAGATTTTGAAGATGTCACAACATATCATGATTGCATGATGTTGAATTTCCAACAAAAAAAGTACTTTATGCGTTCAACACACAACTTTTTTGACTTTTCAAACTGTGAAGCTCGATAACTTTAGCAAATGAGTACCAAATTTGTTAAAGAAAGTGTCCAATTAATCAGCTCGACGAGATTTTGAAGATGTCACAACACATCATGATTGCGTCTTGTTGAATTTCCAAGAAAAATAGTACTTTTTGTGTTCCACACACAACTTTTTTGACTTTTCAAACTTTGAACCTCGATAACTTCGGCAAATGTGTATCATATTTGTTAAAGAAAGTGTCCAATTAATCAGCTCGACGAGATTTTGAAGATGTCACAACACATCATGATTGCGTCTTGTTGAATTTCCAAGAAAAATAGTACTTTATGTGTTCAACACACAACTTTTTTGACTTTTCAAACTTTGAACCTCGATAACTTCGGCAAATGTGTATCATATTTGTTAAAGAAAGTGTCCAATTAATCAGCTCGACGAGATTTTGAAGATGTCACAACACATCATGATTGCGTCTTGTTGAATTTCCAAGAAAAATAGTACTTTATGTGTTCCACACACAACTTTTTTGACTTTTCAAACTTTGAACCTCGATAACTTCGGCAAATGTGTATCATATTTGTTAAAGAAAGTGTCCAATTAATCAGCTCGACGAGATTTTGAAGATGTCACAACACATCATGATTGCGTCTTGTTGAATTTCCAAGAAAAATAGTACTTTATGTGTTCAACACACAACTTTTTTGACTTTTCAAACTTTGAACCTCGATAACTTTGGCAAATGAGGACCAAATTTGTTAAACAAAGTGTCCAATTAATCAGCTCGACGAGATTTTGAAGATGT
This sequence comes from Euwallacea fornicatus, assembly GCF_040115645.1. Lineage (NCBI taxonomy): Eukaryota > Metazoa > Arthropoda > Insecta > Coleoptera > Curculionidae > Euwallacea > Euwallacea fornicatus. The sequence goes on from NW_027096034.1 coordinate 251,064, forward strand.
CACAACACATCATGATTGCGTCTTGTTGAATTTCCAAGAAAAATAGTACTTTATGTGTTCCACACACAACTTTTTTGACTTTTCAAACTTTGAAGCTCGATAACTTCGGCAAATGAGGACCAAATTTGTTAAACAAAGTGTCCAATTAATCAGCTCGACGAGATTTTGAAGATGTCACAACACATCATGATTGCGTCTTGTTGAATTTCCAAGAAAAATAGTACTTTATGTGTTCCACAAACAACTTTTTTGACTTTTCAAACTTTGAACCTCGATAACTTCGGCAAATGTGTATCAAATTTGATTAACAAAGTGTCCAATTAATCAGCTCGACGAGATTTTGAAGATGTCACAACACGTCATGATTGCATCTTGTTGAATTTCCAAGAAAAATAGTACTTTATGTGTTCCACACACAACTTTTTTGACTTTTCTTCAAACTTTGAATCTCGATAACTTCGGCAAATGTGTATCAAATTTGTTAAAGAAAGTGTCCAATTAATCGACGAGATTTTGAAGATGTCACAACACATCATGATTGCATGATGTTGAATTTCCAACAAAAAAAGTACTATAAGTGCTCAAACACACAACTTTTGAGACTTTTAAAAATTTGAAGCTCTATAATTTCGGCAAATGAGGACCAAATTTGTTAAAGAAAGTGTCCAATTAATCAGCTCGACGAGATTTTGAAGATGTCACAACACATCATGATTGCGTCTTGTTGAATTTCCAAGAAAAATAGTACTTTATGTGTTCAACACACAACTTTTTTGACTTTTCAAACTTTGAACCTCGATAACTTCGGCAAATGAGGACCAAATTTGTTAAAGAAAGTGTCCAATTAATCAGCTCGACGAGATTATGAAGATGTCACAACACATCATGATTGCGTCTTGTTGAATTTCCAAGAAAAATAGTACTTTATGTGTTCCACACACAACTTTTTTGACTTTTCAAACTTTGAAGCTCGATAACTTCGGCAAATGAGGACCAAATTTGTTAAAGAAAGTGTCCAATTAATCAGCTCGACGAGATTATGAAGATGTCACAACACATCATGATTGCGTCTTGTTGAATTTCCAAGAAAAATAGTACTTTATGTGTTCCACAAACAACTTTTTTGACTTTTCAAACTTTGAACCTCGATAACTTCGGCAAATGTGTATCAAATTTGTTAAAGAAAGTGTCCAATTAATCAGCTCGACGAGATTATGAAGATGTCACAACACATCATGATTGCGTCTTGTTGAATTTCCAAGAAAAATAGTACTTTATGTGTTCAACACACAACTTTTTTGACTTTTCAAACTTTGAAGCTCGATAACTTCGGCAAATGAGGACCAAATTTGTTAAAGAAAGTGTCCAATTAATCAGCTCGACGAGATTTTGAAGATGTCACAACACATCATGATTGCGTCTTGTTGAATTTCCAAGAAAAATAGTACTTTATGTGTTCCACACACAACTTTTTTGACTTTTCAAACTTTGAAGCTCGATAACTTCGGCAAATGAGGACCAAATTTGTTAAAGAAAGTGTCCAATTAATCAGCTCGACGAGATTTTGAAGATGTCACAACACATCATGATTGCGTCTTGTTGAATTTCCAAGAAAAATAGTACTTTATGTGTTCCACACACAACTTTTTTGACTTTTCAAACTTTGAAGCTCGATAACTTCGGCAAATGAGGACCAAATTTGTTAAAGAAAGTGTCCAATTAATCAGCTCGACGAGATTATGAAGATGTCACAACACATCATGATTGCGTCTTGTTGAATTTCCAAGAAAAATAGTACTTTATGTGTTCAACACACAACTTTTTTGACTTTTCAAACTTTGAAGCTCGATAACTTCGGCAAATGAGGACCAAATTTGTTAAAGAAAGTGTCCAATTAATCAGCTCGACGAGATTTTGAAGATGTCACAACACATCATGATTGCGTCTTGTTGAATTTCCAAGAAAAATAGTACTTTATGTGTTCAACACACAACTTTTTTGACTTTTCAAACTTTGAAGCTCGATAACTTTAGCAAATGAGTACCAAATTTGTTAAAGAAAGTGTCCAATTAATCAGCTCGACGAGATTTTGAAGATGTCACAACACATCATGATTGCGTCTTGTTGAATTTCCAAGAAAAATAGTACTTTATGTGTTCAACACACAACTTTTTTGACTTTTCAAACTTTGAACCTCGATAACTTTGGCAAATGTGTATCAAATTTGTTAAAGAAAGTGTCCAATTAATCAGCTCGACGAGATTATGAAGATGTCACAACACATCATGATTGCGTCTTGTTGAATTTCCAAGAAAAATAGTACTTTATGTGTTCCACAAACAACTTTTTTGACTTTTCAAACTTTGAACCTCGATAACTTCGGCAAATGTGTATCAAATTTGTTAAAGAAAGTGTCCAATTAATCAGCTCGACGAGATTATGAAGATGTCACAACACATCATGATTGCGTCTTGTTGAATTTCCAAGAAAAATAGTACTTTATGTGTTCAACACACAACTTTTTTGACTTTTCAAACTTTGAAGCTCGATAACTTCGGCAAATGAGGACCAAATTTGTTAAAGAAAGTGTCCAATTAATCAGCTCGACGAGATTTTGAAGATGTCACAAAACATCATGATTGCGTCTTGTTGAATTTCCAAGAAAAATAGTACTTTATGTGTTCCACAAACAACTTTTTTGACTTTTCAAACTTTGAACCTCGATAACTTCCGCAAATGTGTATCAAATTTGTTAAAGAAAGTGTCCAATTAATCAGCTCGACGAGATTATGAAGATGTCACAACACATCATGATTGCGTCTTGTTGAATTTCCAAGAAAAATAGTACTTTATGTGTTCCACAAACAACTTTTTTGACTTTTCAAACTTTGAACCTCGATAACTTCGGCAAATGTGTATCAAATTTGTTAAAGAAAGTGTCCAATTAATCAGCTCGACGAGATTATGAAGATGTCACAACACATCATGATTGCGTCTTGTTGAATTTCCAAGAAAAATAGTACTTTATGTGTTCAACACACAACTTTTTTGACTTTTCAAACTTTGAAGCTCGATAACTTCGGCAAATGAGGACCAAATTTGTTAAAGAAAGTGTCCAATTAATCAGCTCGACGAGATTTTGAAGATGTCACAAAACATCATGATTGCGTCTTGTTGAATTTCCAAGAAAAATAGTACTTTATGTGTTCCACACACAACTTTTTTGACTTTTCAAACTTTGAAGCTCGATAACTTCGGCAAATGAGGGCCAAATTTGTTAAAGAAAGTGTCCAATTAATCAGCTCGACGAGATTTTGAAGATGTCACAACACATCATGATTGGGTCTTGTTGAATTTCCAAGAAAAATAGTACTTTATGTGTTCCACACACAACTTTTTTGACTTTTCAAACTTTGAAGCTCGATAACTTCGGCAAATGAGGACCAAATTTGTTAAACAAAGTGTCCAATTAATCAGCTCGACGAGATTTTGAAGATGTCACAACACATCATGATTGGGTCTTGTTGAATTTCCAAGAAAAATAGTACTTTATGTGTTCCACACACAACTTTTTTGACTTTTCAAACTTTGAAGCTCGATAACTTCGGCAAATGAGGACCAAATTTGTTAAACAAAGTGTCCAATTAATCAGCTCGACGAGATTTTGAAGATGTCACAACACATCATGATTGGGTCTTGTTGAATTTCCAAGAAAAATAGTACTTTATGTGTTCCACAAACAACTTTTTTGACTTTTCAAACTTTGAACCTCGATAACTTCGGCAAATGTGTATCAAATTTGATAAACAAAGTGTCCAATTAATCAGCTCGACGAGATTTTGAAGATGTCACAACACGTCATGATTGCATCTTGTTGAATTTCCAAGAAAAATAGTACTTTATGTGTTCCACACACAACTTTTTTGACTTTTCAAACTTTGAACCTCGATAACTTCGGCAAATGTGTATCAAATTTGTTAAAGAAAGTGTCCAATTAATCGACGAGATTTTGAAGATGTCACTACACATCATGATTGCATGATGTTGAATTTCCAACAAAAAAAGTACTATAAGTGCTCAAACACACAGCTTTTGAGACTTTTAAAAATTTGAACCTCGATAACTTCGGCAAATGTGTATCAAATTTGTTAAAGAAAGTGTCCAATTAATCGACGAGATTTTGAAGATGTCACAACACATCATGATTGCGTCTTGTTGAATTTCCAAGAAAAATAGTACTTTATGTGTTCAACACACAACTTTTTTGACTTTTCAAACTTTGAACCTCGATAACTTCGGCAAATGAGGACCAAATTTGTTAAACAAAGTGTCCAATTAATCAGCTCGACGAGATTTTGAAGATGTCACAACACATCATCATTGCATCTTGTTGAATTTCCAAGAAAAATAGTACTTTATGTGTTCCACACACAACTTTTTTGACTTTTCTTCAAACTTTGAACCTCGATAACTTCGGCAAATGTGTATCAAATTTGTTAAAGAAAGTGTCCAATTAATCGACGAGATTTTGAAGATGTCACAACACATCATGATTGCATGATGTTGAATTTCCAACAAAAAAAGTACTATAAGTGCTCAAACACACAACTTTTGAGACTTTTAAAAATTTGAAGCTCTATAACTTCGGCAAATGAGGACCAAATTTGTTAAAGAAAGTGTCCAATTAATCAGCTCGACGAGATTATGAAGATGTCACAACACATCATGATTGCGTCTTGTTGAATTTCCAAGAAAAATAGTACTTTATGTGTTCAACACACAACTTTTTTGACTTTTCAAACTTTGAAGCTCGATATCTTCGGCAAATGAGGACCAAATTTGTTAAAGAAAGTGTCCAATTAATCAGCTCGACGAGATTTTGAAGATGTCACAACACATCATGATTGCGTCTTGTTGAATTTCCAAGAAAAATAGTACTTTATGTGTTCAACACACAACTTTTTTGACTTTTCAAACTTTGAAGCTCGATAACTTTAGCAAATGAGTACCAAATTTGTTAAAGAAAGTGTCCAATTAATCAGCTCGACGAGATTTTGAAGATGTCACAACACATCATGATTGCGTCTTGTTGAATTTCCAAGAAAAATAGTACTTTATGTGTTCAACACACAACTTTTTTGACTTTTCAAACTTTGAACCTCGATAACTTTGGCAAATGTGTATCAAATTTGTTAAAGAAAGTGTCCAATTAATCAGCTCGACGAGATTATGAAGATGTCACAACACATCATGATTGCGTCTTGTTGAATTTCCAAGAAAAATAGTACTTTATGTGTTCCACAAACAACTTTTTTGACTTTTCAAACTTTGAACCTCGATAACTTCCGCAAATGTGTATCAAATTTGTTAAAGAAAGTGTCCAATTAATCAGCTCGACGAGATTATGAAGATGTCACAACACATCATGATTGCGTCTTGTTGAATTTCCAAGAAAAATAGTACTTTATGTGTTCCACAAACAACTTTTTTGACTTTTCAAACTTTGAACCTCGATAACTTCGGCAAATGTGTATCAAATTTGTTAAAGAAAGTGTCCAATTAATCAGCTCGACGAGATTATGAAGATGTCACAACACATCATGATTGCGTCTTGTTGAATTTCCAAGAAAAATAGTACTTTATGTGTTCAACACACAACTTTTTTGACTTTTCAAACTTTGAAGCTCGATAACTTCGGCAAATGAGGACCAAATTTGTTAAAGAAAGTGTCCAATTAATCAGCTCGACGAGATTTTGAAGATGTCACAAAACATCATGATTGCGTCTTGTTGAATTTCCAAGAAAAATAGTACTTTATGTGTTCCACACACAACTTTTTTGACTTTTCAAACTTTGAAGCTCGATAACTTCGGCAAATGAGGGCCAAATTTGTTAAAGAAAGTGTCCAATTAATCAGCTCGACGAGATTTTGAAGATGTCACAACACATCATGATTGGGTCTTGTTGAATTTCCAAGAAAAATAGTACTTTATGTGTTCCACACACAACTTTTTTGACTTTTCAAACTTTGAAGCTCGATAACTTCGGCAAATGAGGACCAAATTTGTTAAACAAAGTGTCCAATTAATCAGCTCGACGAGATTTTGAAGATGTCACAACACATCATGATTGGGTCTTGTTGAATTTCCAAGAAAAATAGTACTTTATGTGTTCCACACACAACTTTTTTGACTTTTCAAACTTTGAAGCTCGATAACTTCGGCAAATGAGGACCAAATTTGTTAAACAAAGTGTCCAATTAATCAGCTCGACGAGATTTTGAAGATGTCACAACACGTCATGATTGCATCTTGTTGAATTTCCAAGAAAAATAGTACTTTATGTGTTCCACACACAACTTTTTTGACTTTTCAAACTTTGAACCTCGATAACTTCGGCAAATGTGTATCAAATTTGTTAAAGAAAGTGTCCAATTAATCGACGAGATTTTGAAGATGTCACAACACATCATGATTGCATGATGTTGAATTTCCAACAAAAAAAGTACTATAAGTGCTCAAACACACAGCTTTTGAGACTTTTAAAAATTTGAACCTCGATAACTTCGGCAAATGTGTATCAAATTTGTTAAAGAAAGTGTCCAATTAATCGACGAGATTTTGAAGATGTCACAACACATCATGATTGCGTCTTGTTGAATTTCCAAGAAAAATAGTACTTTATGTGTTCAACACACAACTTTTTTGACTTTTCAAACTTTGAACCTCGATAACTTCGGCAAATGAGGACCAAATTTGTTAAACAAAGTGTCCAATTAATCAGCTCGACGAGATTTTGAAGATGTCACAACACATCATCATTGCATCTTGTTGAATTTCCAAGAAAAATAGTACTTTATGTGTTCCACACACAACTTTTTTGACTTTTCTTCAAACTTTGAACCTCGATAACTTCGGCAAATGTGTATCAAATTTGTTAAAGAAAGTGTCCAATTAATCGACGAGATTTTGAAGATGTCACAACACATCATGATTGCATGATGTTGAATTTCCAACAAAAAAAGTACTATAAGTGCTCAAACACACAACTTTTGAGACTTTTAAAAATTTGAAGCTCTATAACTTCGGCAAATGAGGACCAAATTTGTTAAAGAAAGTGTCCAATTAATCAGCTCGACGAGATTTTGAAGATGTCACAACACATCATGATTGCGTCTTGTTGAATTTCCAAGAAAAATAGTACTTTATGTGTTCAACACACAACTTTTTTGACTTTTCAAACTTTGAACCTCGATAACTTCGGCAAATGTGTATCAAATTTGTTAAAGAAAGTGTCCAATTAATCGACGAGATTTTGAAGATGTCACAACACATCATGATTGCATGATGTTGAATTTCCAACAAAAAAAGTACTATAAGTGCTCAAACACACAACTTTTGAGACTTTTAAAAATTTGAAGCTCTATAACTTCGGCAAATGAGGACCAAATTTGTTAAAGAAAGTGTCCAATTAATCAGCTCGACGAGATTTTGAAGATGTCACAACACATCATGATTGCGTCTTGTTGAATTTCCAAGAAAAATAGTACTTTATGTGTTCCACACACAACTTTTTTGACTTTTCAAACTTTGAAGCTCGATAACTTCGGCAAATGAGGACCAAATTTGTTAAACAAAGTGTCCAATTAATCAGCTCGACGAGATTTTGAAGATGTCACAACACATCATGATTGCGTCTTGTTGAATTTCCAAGAAAAATAGTACTTTATGTGTTCCACACACAACTTTTTTGACTTTTCAAACTTTGAACCTCGATAACTTCGGCAAATGTGTATCAAATTTGTTAAAGAAAGTGTCCAATTAATCGACGAGATTTTGAAGATGTCACAACACATCATGATTGCGTCTTGTTGAATTTCCAAGAAAAATAGTACTTTATGTGTTCCACACACAACTTTTTTGACTTTTCAAACTTTGAAGCTCGATAACTTCGGCAAATGAGGACCAAATTTGTTAAAGAAAGTGTCCAATTAATCAGCTCGACGAGATTTTGAAGATGTCACAACACATCATGATTGCATCTTGTTGAATTTCCAAGAAAAATAGTACTTTATGTGTTCCACAAACAACTTTTTTGACTTTTCAAACTTTGAACCTCGATAACTTCGGCAAATGTGTATCAAATTTGATAAACAAAGTGTCCAATTAATCAGCTCGACGAGATTTTGAAGATGTCACAACACGTCATGATTGCATCTTGTTGAATTTCCAAGAAAAATAGTACTTTATGTGTTCCACACACAACTTTTTTGACTTTTCAAACTTTGAACCTCGATAACTTCGGCAAATGTGTATCAAATTTGTTAAAGAAAGTGTCCAATTAATCGACGAGATTTTGAAGATGTCACAACACATCATGATTGCGTCTTGTTGAATTTCCAAGAAAAATAGTACTTTATGTGTTCCACACACAACTTTTTTGACTTTTCAAACTTTGAAGCTCGATAACTTCGGCAAATGAGGACCAAATTTGTTAAAGAAAGTGTCCAATTAATCAGCTCGACGAGATTTTGAAGATGTCACAACACATCATGATTGCATCTTGTTGAATTTCCAAGAAAAATAGTACTTTATGTGTTCAACAAACAACTTTTTTGACTTTTCAGATTTGGAAGCTCGATAAGTTCGGCAAATGAGGACCAAATTTGTTAAACAAAGTGTCCAATTAATCAGCTCGACGAGATTTTGAAGATGTCACAACACATCATGATTGCGTCTTGTTGAATTTCCAAGAAAAATAGTACTTTATGTGTTCCACACACAACTTTTTTGACTTTTCAAACTTTGAAGCTCGATAACTTCGGCAAATGAGGACCAAATTTGTTAAAGAAAGTGTTCAATTAATCAGCTCGACGAGATTTTGAAGATGTCACAACACGTCATGATTGCATCTTGTTGAATTTCCAAGAAAAATAGTACTTTATGTGTTCAACACACAACTTTTTTGACTTTTCAAACTTTGAACCTCGATAACTTTGGCAAATGTGTATCAAATTTGTTAAAGAAAGTGTCCAATTAATCGACGAGATTTTGAAGATGTCACAACACATCATGATTGCGTCTTGTTGAATTTCCAAGAAAAATAGTACTTTATGTGTTCCACACACAACTTTTTTGACTTTTCAAACTTTGAAGCTCGATAACTTCGGCAAATGAGGACCAAATTTGTTAAAGAAAGTGTCCAATTAATCAGCTCGACGAGATTTTGAAGATGTCACAACACATCATGATTGGGTCTTGTTGAATTTCCAAGAAAAATAGTACTTTATGTGTTCCACAAACAACTTTTTTGACTTTTCAAATTTTGAACCTCGATAACTTCGGCAAATGTGTATCAAATTTGTTAAAGAAAGTGTCCAATTAATCAGCTCGACGAGATTTTGAAGATGTCACAACACATCATGATTGCGTCTTGTTGAATTTCCAAGAAAAATAGTACTTTATGTGTTCCACAAACAACTTTTTTGACTTTTCAAATTTTGAACCTCGATAACTTCGGCAAATGTGTATCAAATTTGTTAAAGAAAGTGTCCAATTAATCAGCTCGACGAGATCATTAAAATGTCACAACAAATCATCATTGCATCTTGTTGAATTTCCAAGAAAAATAGTACTTTATGTGTTCCACAAACAACTTTTTTGACTTTTCAAACTTTGAACCTCGATAACTTCGGCAAATGTGTATCAAATTTGATAAACAAAGTGTCCAATTAATCAGCTCGACGAGATTTTGAAGATGTCACAACACGTCATGATTGCATCTTGTTGAATTTCCAAGAAAAATAGTACTTTATGTGTTCCACACACAACTTTTTTGACTTTTCAAACTTTGAACCTCGATAACTTCGGCAAATGTGTATCAAATTTGTTAAAGAAAGTGTCCAATTAATCGACGAGATTTTGAAGATGTCACAACACATCATGATTGCGTCTTGTTGAATTTCTAAGAAAAATAGTACTTTATGTGTTCCACACACAACTTTTTTGACTTTTAAACTTTGAAGCTCGATAACTTCGGCAAATGAGGAACAAATTTGTTAAAGAAAGTGTCCAATTAATCAGCTCGACGAGATTTTGAAGATGTCACAACACATCATGATTGCGTCTTGTTGAATTTCCAAGAAAAATAGTACTTTATGTGTTCCACACACAACTTTTTTGACTTTTAAACTTTGAAGCTCGATAACTTCGGCAAATGAGGAACAAATTTGTTAAAGAAAGTGTCCAATTAATCAGCTCGACGAGATTTTGAAGATGTCACAACACATCATGATTGCATCTTGTTGAATTTCCAAGAAAAATAGTACTTTATGTGTTCAACAAACAACTTTTTTGACTTTTCAGATTTGGAAGCTCGATAAGTTCGGCAAATGAGGACCAAATTTGTTAAACAAAGTGTCCAATTAATCAGCTCGACGAGATTTTGAAGATGTCACAACACATCATGATTGCGTCTTGTTGAATTTCTAAGAAAAATAGTACTTTATGTGTTCCACACACAACTTTTTTGACTTTTAAACTTTGAAGCTCGATAACTTCGGCAAATGAGGAACAAATTTGTTAAAGAAAGTGTCCAATTAATCAGCTCGACGAGATTTTGAAGATGTCACAACACATCATGATTGCGTCTTGTTGAATTTCCAAGAAAAATAGTACTTTATGTGTTCCACACACAACTTTTTTGACTTTTCAAACTTTGAAGCTCGATAACTTCGGCAAATGAGGACCAAATTTGTTAAAGAAAGTGTCCAATTAATCAGCTCGACGAGATTTTGAAGATGTCACAACACATCATGATTGCGTCTTGTTGAATTTCCAAGAAAAATAGTACTTTATGTGTGCAACACACAACTTTTTTGACTTTTCAAACTTTGAACCTCGATAACTTTGGCAAATGTGTATCAAATTTGTTAAAGAAAGTGTCCAATTAATCGACGGGTTTTTGAAGATGTCACAACACATCATGATTGCGTCTTGTTGAATTTCCAAGAAAAATAGTACTTTATGTGTTCCACACACAACTTTTTTGACTTTTCAAACTTTGAAGCTCGATAACTTCGGCAAATGAGGACCACATTTGTTAAAGAAAGTGTCCAATTAATCAGCTCGACGAGATTTTGAAGATGTCACAACACATCATGATTGCGTCTTGTTGAATTTCCAAGAAAAATAGTACTTTATGTGTTCCACACACAACTTTTTTGACTTTTCAAACTTTGAACCTCGATAACTTCGGCAAATGTGTATCATATTTGTTAAAGAAAGTGTCCAATTAATCAGCTCGACGAGATTTTGAAGATGTCACAACACATCATGATTGCGTCTTGTTGAATTTCCAAGAAAAATAGTACTTTATGTGTTCCACACACAACTTTTTTGACTTTTCAAACTTTGAAGCTCAATAACTTCGGCAAATGAGGACCAAATTTGTTAAAGAAAGTGTCCAATTAATCAGCTCGACGAGATTTTGAAGATGTCACAACACATCATGATTGCGTCTTGTTGAATTTCCAAGAAAAATAGTACTTTATGTGTTCAACACACAACTTTTTTGACTTTTCAAACTTTGAACCTCGATAACTTTGGCAAATGAGGACCAAATTTGTTAAACAAAGTGTCCAATTAATCAGCTCGACGAGATTTTGAAGATGTCACAACACATCATGATTGCGTCTTGTTGAATTTCCAAGAAAAATAGTACTTTATGTGTTCCACACACAACTTTTTTGACTTTTCAAATTTTGAAGCTCGATAACTTCGGCAAATGAGGACCAAATTTGTTAAACAAAGTGTCCAATTAATCAGCTCGACGAGATCATTAAAATGTCACAACAAATCATCATTGCATCTTGTTGAATTTCCAAGAAAAATAGTACTTTATGTGTTCCACAAACAAATTTTTTGACTTTTCAAACTTTGAACCTCGATAACTTCGGCAAATGTGTATCAAATTTGATAAACAAAGTGTCCAATTAATCAGCTCGACGAGATTTTGAAGATGTCACAACACGTCATGATTGCATCTTGTTGAATTTCCAAGAAAAATAGTACTTTATGTGTTCCACACACAACTTTTTTGACTTTTCTTCAAACTTTGAACCTCGATAACTTCGGCAAATGTGTATCAAATTTGTTAAAGAAAGTGTCCAATTAATCGACGAGATTTTGAAGATGTCACAACACATCATGATTGCATGATGTTGAATTTCCAACAAAAAAAGTACTATAAGTGCTCAAACACACAACTTTTGAGACTTTTAAAAATTTGAAGCTCTATAATTTCGGCAAATGAGGACCAAATTTGTTAAAGAAAGTATCCAATTAATCAGCTCGACGAGATTTTGAAGATGTCACAACACATCATGATTGCGTCTTGTTGAATTTCCAAGAAAAATAGTACTTTATGTGTTCAACACACAACTTTTTTGACTTTTCAAACTTTGAACCTCGATAACTTTGGCAAATGTGTATCAAATTTGTTAAAGAAAGTGTCCAATTAATCAGCTCGACGAGATTTTGAAGATGTCACAACACATCATGATTGCGTCTTGTTGAATTTCCAAGAAAAATAGTACTTTATGTGTTCCACACACAACTTTTTTGACTTTTCAAACTTTGAAGCTCAATAACTTCGGCAAATGAGGACCAAATTTGTTAAAGAAAGTGTCCAATTAATCAGCTCGACGAGATTTTGAAGATGTCACAACACATCATGATTGCGTCTTGTTGAATTTCCAAGAAAAATAGTACTTTATGTGTTCAACACACAACTTTTTTGACTTTTCAAACTTTGAACCTCGATAACTTTGGCAAATGAGGACCAAATTTGTTAAACAAAGTGTCCAATTAATCAGCTCGACGAGATTTTGAAGATGTCACAACACATCATGATTGCGTCTTGTTGAATTTCCAAGAAAAATAGTACTTTATGTGTTCCACACACAACTTTTTTGACTTTTCAAACTTTGAAGCTCGATAACTTCGGCAAATGAGGACCAAATTTGTTAAACAAAGTGTCCAATTAATCAGCTCGACGAGATCATTAAAATGTCACAACAAATCATCATTGCATCTTGTTGAATTTCCAAGAAAAATAGTACTTTATGTGTTCCACAAACAACTTTTTTGACTTTTCAAACTTTGAACCTCGATAACTTCGGCAAATGTGTATCAAATTTGATAAACAAAGTGTCCAATTAATCAGCTCGACGAGATTTTGAAGATGTCACAACACGTCATGATTGCATCTTGTTGAATTTCCAAGAAAAATAGTACTTTATGTGTTCCACACACAACTTTTTTGACTTTTCTTCAAACTTTGAACCTCGATAACTTCGGCAAATGTGTATCAAATTTGTTAAAGAAAGTGTCCAATTAATCGACGAGATTTTGAAGATGTCACAACACATCATGATTGCATGATGTTGAATTTCCAACAAAAAAAGTACTATAAGTGCTCAAACACACAACTTTTGAGACTTTTAAAAATTTGAAGCTCTATAATTTCGGCAAATGAGGACCAAATTTGTTAAAGAAAGTATCCAATTAATCAGCTCGACGAGATTTTGAAGATGTCACAACACATCATGATTGCGTCTTGTTGAATTTCCAAGAAAAATAGTACTTTATGTGTTCCACACACAACTTTTTTGACTTTTCAAACTTTGAACCTCGATAACTTCGGCAAATGTGTATCAAATTTGTTAAAGAAAGTGTCCAATTAATCGACGAGATTTTGAAGATGTCACAACACATCATGATTGCGTCTTGTTGAATTTCCAAGAAAAATAGTACTTTATGTGTTCCACACACAACTTTTTTGACTTTTCAAACTTTGAAGCTCCATAACTTCGGCAAATGAGGACCAAATTTGTTAAAGAAAGTGTCCAATTAATCAGCTCGACGAGATTTTGAAGATGTCACAACACATCATGATTGCGTCTTGTTGAATTTCCAAGAAAAATAGTACTTTATGTGTTCCACACACAACTTTTTTGACTTTTCAAACTTTGAACCTCGATAACTTCGGCAAATGTGTATCATATTTGTTAAAGAAAGTGTCCAATTAATCAGCTCGACGAGATTTTGAAGATGTCACAACACATCATGATTGCGTCTTGTTGAATTTCCAAGAAAAATAGTACTTTATGTGTTCCACACACAACTTTTTTGACTTTTCAAACTTTGAACCTCGATAACTTCGGCAAATGTGTATCATATTTGTTAAAGAAAGTGTCCAATTAATCAGCTCGACGAGATTTTGAAGATGTCACAACACATCATGATTGCGTCTTGTTGAATTTCCAAGAAAAATAGTACTTTATGTGTTCCACACACAACTTTTTTGACTTTTCAAACTTTGAACCTCGATAACTTCGGCAAATGTGTATCAAATTTGATAAACAAAGTGTCCAATTAATCAGCTCGACGAGATTTTGAAGATGTCACAACACGTCATGATTGCATCTTGTTGAATTTCCAAGAAAAATAGTACTTTATGTGTTCCACACACAACTTTTTTGACTTTTCAAACTTTGAACCTCGATAACTTCGGCAAATGTGTATCAAATTTGTTAAACAAAGTGTCCAATTAATCAGCTCGACGAGATCATTAAAATGTCACAACAAATCATCATTGCATCTTGTTGAATTTCCAAGAAAAATAGTACTTTATGTGTTCCACAAACAACTTTTTTGACTTTTCAAACTTTGAACCTCGATAACTTCGGCAAATGTGTATCAAATTTGATAAACAAAGTGTCCAATTAATCAGCTCGACGAGATTTTGAAGATGTCACAACACGTCATGATTGCATCTTGTTGAATTTCCAAGAAAAATAGTACTTTATGTGTTCCACACACAACTTTTTTGACTTTTCAAACTTTGAACCTCGATAACTTCGGCAAATGTGTATCAAATTTGTTAAAGAAAGTGTCCAATTAATCGACGAGATTTTGAAGATGTCACAACACATCATGATTGCGTCTTGTTGAATTTCCAAGAAAAATAGTACTTTATGTGTTCCACACACAACTTTTTTGACTTTTAAACTTTGAAGCTCGATAACTTCGGCAAATGAGGAACAAATTTGTTAAAGAAAGTGTCCAATTAATCAGCTCGACGAGATTTTGAAGATGTCACAACACATCATGATTGCGTCTTGTTGAATTTCCAAGAAAAATAGTACTTTATGTGTTCCACACACAACTTTTTTGACTTTTAAACTTTGAAGCTCGATAACTTCGGCAAATGAGGAACAAATTTGTTAAAGAAAGTGTCCAATTAATCAGCTCGACGAGATTTTGAAGATGTCACAACACATCATGATTGCGTCTTGTTGAATTTCCAAGAAAAATAGTACTTTATGTGTTCCACACACAACTTTTTTGACTTTTCAAATTTTGAAGCTCGATAACTTCGGCAAATGAGGACCAAATTTGTTAAACAAAGTGTCCAATTAATCAGCTCGACGAGATCATTAAAATGTCACAACAAATCATCATTGCATCTTGTTGAATTTCCAAGAAAAATAGTACTTTATGTGTTCCACAAACAAATTTTTTGACTTTTCAAACTTTGAACCTCGATAACTTCGGCAAATGTGTATCAAATTTGATAAACAAAGTGTCCAATTAATCAGCTCGACGAGATTTTGAAGATGTCACAACACGTCATGATTGCATCTTGTTGAATTTCCAAGAAAAATAGTACTTTATGTGTTCCACACACAACTTTTTTGACTTTTCTTCAAACTTTGAACCTCGATAACTTCGGCAAATGTGTATCAAATTTGTTAAAGAAAGTGTCCAATTAATCGACGAGATTTTGAAGATGTCACAACACATCATGATTGCATGATGTTGAATTTCCAACAAAAAAAGTACTATAAGTGCTCAAACACACAACTTTTGAGACTTTTAAAAATTTGAAGCTCTATAATTTCGGCAAATGAGGACCAAATTTGTTAAAGAAAGTATCCAATTAATCAGCTCGACGAGATTTTGAAGATGTCACAACACATCATGATTGCGTCTTGTTGAATTTCCAAGAAAAATAGTACTTTATGTGTTCAACACACAACTTTTTTGACTTTTCAAACTTTGAACCTCGATAACTTTGGCAAATGTGTATCAAATTTGTTAAAGAAAGTGTCCAATTAATCAGCTCGACGAGATTTTGAAGATGTCACAACACATCATGATTGCGTCTTGTTGAATTTCCAAGAAAAATAGTACTTTATGTGTTCCACACACAACTTTTTTGACTTTTCAAACTTTGAAGCTCAATAACTTCGGCAAATGAGGACCAAATTTGTTAAAGAAAGTGTCCAATTAATCAGCTCGACGAGATTTTGAAGATGTCACAACACATCATGATTGCGTCTTGTTGAATTTCCAAGAAAAATAGTACTTTATGTGTTCAACACACAACTTTTTTGACTTTTCAAACTTTGAACCTCGATAACTTTGGCAAATGAGGACCAAATTTGTTAAACAAAGTGTCCAATTAATCAGCTCGACGAGATTTTGAAGATGTCACAACACATCATGATTGCGTCTTGTTGAATTTCCAAGAAAAATAGTACTTTATGTGTTCCACACACAACTTTTTTGACTTTTCAAACTTTGAAGCTCGATAACTTCGGCAAATGAGGACCAAATTTGTTAAACAAAGTGTCCAATTAATCAGCTCGACGAGATCATTAAAATGTCACAACAAATCATCATTGCATCTTGTTGAATTTCCAAGAAAAATAGTACTTTATGTGTTCCACAAACAACTTTTTTGACTTTTCAAACTTTGAACCTCGATAACTTCGGCAAATGTGTATCAAATTTGATAAACAAAGTGTCCAATTAATCAGCTCGACGAGATTTTGAAGATGTCACAACACGTCATGATTGCATCTTGTTGAATTTCCAAGAAAAATAGTACTTTATGTGTTCCACACACAACTTTTTTGACTTTTCTTCAAACTTTGAACCTCGATAACTTCGGCAAATGTGTATCAAATTTGTTAAAGAAAGTGTCCAATTAATCGACGAGATTTTGAAGATGTCACAACACATCATGATTGCATGATGTTGAATTTCCAACAAAAAAAGTACTATAAGTGCTCAAACACACAACTTTTGAGACTTTTAAAAATTTGAAGCTCTATAATTTCGGCAAATGAGGACCAAATTTGTTAAAGAAAGTATCCAATTAATCAGCTCGACGAGATTTTGAAGATGTCACAACACATCATGATTGCGTCTTGTTGAATTTCCAAGAAAAATAGTACTTTATGTGTTCCACACACAACTTTTTTGACTTTTCAAACTTTGAACCTCGATAACTTCGGCAAATGTGTATCAAATTTGTTAAAGAAAGTGTCCAATTAATCGACGAGATTTTGAAGATGTCACAACACATCATGATTGCGTCTTGTTGAATTTCCAAGAAAAATAGTACTTTATGTGTTCCACACACAACTTTTTTGACTTTTCAAACTTTGAAGCTCGATAACTTCGGCAAATGAGGACCAAATTTGTTAAAGAAAGTGTCCAATTAATCAGCTCGACGAGATTTTGAAGATGTCACAACACATCATGATTGCGTCTTGTTGAATTTCCAAGAAAAATAGTACTTTATGTGTTCCACACACAACTTTTTTGACTTTTCAAACTTTGAACCTCGATAACTTCGGCAAATGTGTATCATATTTGTTAAAGAAAGTGTCCAATTAATCAGCTCGACGAGATTTTGAAGATGTCACAACACATCATGATTGCGTCTTGTTGAATTTCCAAGAAAAATAGTACTTTATGTGTTCCACACACAACTTTTTTGACTTTTCAAACTTTGAACCTCGATAACTTCGGCAAATGTGTATCATATTTGTTAAAGAAAGTGTCCAATTAATCAGCTCGACGAGATTTTGAAGATGTCACAACACATCATGATTGCGTCTTGTTGAATTTCCAAGAAAAATAGTACTTTATGTGTTCCACACACAACTTTTTTGACTTTTCAAACTTTGAACCTCGATAACTTCGGCAAATGTGTATCAAATTTGATAAACAAAGTGTCCAATTAATCAGCTCGACGAGATTTTGAAGATGTCACAACACGTCATGATTGCATCTTGTTGAATTTCCAAGAAAAATAGTACTTTATGTGTTCCACACACAACTTTTTTGACTTTTCAAACTTTGAACCTCGATAACTTCGGCAAATGTGTATCAAATTTGTTAAACAAAGTGTCCAATTAATCAGCTCGACGAGATCATTAAAATGTCACAACAAATCATCATTGCATCTTGTTGAATTTCCAAGAAAAATAGTACTTTATGTGTTCCACAAACAACTTTTTTGACTTTTCAAACTTTGAACCTCGATAACTTCGGCAAATGTGTATCAAATTTGATAAACAAAGTGTCCAATTAATCAGCTCGACGAGATTTTGAAGATGTCACAACACGTCATGATTGCATCTTGTTGAATTTCCAAGAAAAATAGTACTTTATGTGTTCCACACACAACTTTTTTGACTTTTCAAACTTTGAACCTCGATAACTTCGGCAAATGTGTATCAAATTTGTTAAAGAAAGTGTCCAATTAATCGACGAGATTTTGAAGATGTCACAACACATCATGATTGCGTCTTGTTGAATTTCCAAGAAAAATAGTACTTTATGTGTTCCACACACAACTTTTTTGACTTTTAAACTTTGAAGCTCGATAACTTCGGCAAATGAGGAACAAATTTGTTAAAGAAAGTGTCCAATTAATCAGCTCGACGAGATTTTGAAGATGTCACAACACATCATGATTGCGTCTTGTTGAATTTCCAAGAAAAATAGTACTTTATGTGTTCCACACACAACTTTTTTGACTTTTAAACTTTGAAGCTCGATAACTTCGGCAAATGAGGAACAAATTTGTTAAAGAAAGTGTCCAATTAATCAGCTCGACGAGATTTTGAAGATGTCACAACACATCATGATTGCGTCTTGTTGAATTTCCAAGAAAAATAGTACTTTATGTGTTCCACACACAACTTTTTTGACTTTTCAAACTTTGAAGCTCGATAACTTCGGCAAATGAGGACCAAATTTGTTAAAGAAAGTGTCCAATTAATCAGCTCGACGAAATTTTGAAGATGTCACAACACATCATGATTGCATCTTGTTGAATTTCCAAGAAAAATAGTACTTTATGTGTTCCACAAACAACTTTTTTGACTTTTCAAACTTTGAACCTCGATAACTTCGGCAAATGTGTATCAAATTTGATAAACAAAGTGTCCAATTAATCAGCTCGACGAGATTTTGAAGATGTCACAACACGTCATGATTGCTTCTTGTTGAATTTCCAAGAAAAATAGTACTTTATGTGTTCCACACACAACTTTTTTGACTTTTCAAACTTTGAACCTCGATAACTTCGGCAAATGTGTATCAAATTTGTTAAAGAAAGTGTCCAATTAATCGACGAGATTTTGAAGATGTCACAACACATCATGATTGCGTCTTGTTGAATTTCCAAGAAAAATAGTACTTTATGTGTTCCACACACAACTTTTTTGACTTTTCAAACTTTGAAGCTCGATAACTTCGGCAAATGAGGACCAAATTTGTTAAAGAAAGTGTCCAATTAATCAGCTCGACGAGATTTTGAAGATGTCACAACACATCATGATTGCATCTTGTTGAATTTCCAAGAAAAATAGTACTTTATGTGTTCAACAAACAACTTTTTTGACTTTTCAGATTTGGAAGCTCGATAACTTCGGCAAATGAGGACCAAATTTGTTAAACAAAGTGTCCAATTAATCAGCTCGACGAGATTTTGAAGATGTCACAACACATCATGATTGCGTCTTGTTGAATTTCCAAGAAAAATAGTACTTTATGTGTTCCACACACAACTTTTTTGACTTTTCAAACTTTGAAGCTCGATAACTTCGGCAAATGAGGACCAAATTTGTTAAACAAAGTGTCCAATTAATCAGCTCGACGAGATCATTAAAATGTCACAACAAATCATCATTGCATCTTGTTGAATTTCCAAGAAAAATAGTACTTTATGTGTTCCACAAACAAATTTTTTGACTTTTCAAACTTTGAACCTCGATAACTTCGGCAAATAAGTATCAAATTTGATAAACAAAGTGTCCAATTAATCAGCTCGACGAGATTTTGAAGATGTCACAACACGTCATGATTGCATCTTGTTGAATTTCCAAGAAAAATAGTACTTTATGTGTTCCACACACAACTTTTTTGACTTTTCTTCAAACTTTGAACCTCGATAACTTCGGCAAATGTGTATCAAATTTGTTAAAGAAAGTGTCCAATTAATCGACGAGATTTTGAAGATGTCACAACACATCATGATTGCATGATGTTGAATTTCCAACAAAAAAAGTACTATAAGTGCTCAAACACACAACTTTTGAGACTTTTAAAAATTTGAAGCTCTATAATTTCGGCAAATGAGGACCAAATTTGTTAAAGAAAGTATCCAATTAATCAGCTCGACGAGATTTTGAAGATGTCACAACACATCATGATTGCGTCTTGTTGAATTTCCAAGAAAAATAGTACTTTATGTGTTCAACACACAACTTTTTTGACTTTTCAAACTTTGAACCTCGATAACTTTGGCAAATGTGTATCAAATTTGTTAAAGAAAGTGTCCAATTAATCAGCTCGACGAGATTTTGAAGATGTCACAACACATCATGATTGCGTCTTGTTGAATTTCCAAGAAAAATAGTACTTTATGTGTTCCACACACAACTTTTTTGACTTTTCAAACTTTGAAGCTCAATAACTTCGGCAAATGAGGACCAAATTTGTTAAAGAAAGTGTCCAATTAATCAGCTCGACGAGATTTTGAAGATGTCACAACACATCATGATTGCGTCTTGTTGAATTTCCAAGAAAAATAGTACTTTATGTGTTCAACACACAACTTTTTTGACTTTTCAAACTTTGAACCTCGATAACTTTGGCAAATGAGGACCAAATTTGTTAAACAAAGTGTCCAATTAATCAGCTCGACGAGATTTTGAAGATGTCACAACACATCATGATTGCGTCTTGTTGAATTTCCAAGAAAAATAGTACTTTATGTGTTCCACACACAACTTTTTTGACTTTTCAAACTTTGAAGCTCGATAACTTCGGCAAATGAGGACCAAATTTGTTAAACAAAGTGTCCAATTAATCAGCTCGACGAGATCATTAAAATGTCACAACAAATCATCATTGCATCTTGTTGAATTTCCAAGAAAAATAGTACTTTATGTGTTCCACAAACAACTTTTTTGACTTTTCAAACTTTGAACCTCGATAACTTCGGCAAATGTGTATCAAATTTGATAAACAAAGTGTCCAATTAATCAGCTCGACGAGATTTTGAAGATGTCACAACACGTCATGATTGCATCTTGTTGAATTTCCAAGAAAAATAGTACTTTATGTGTTCCACACACAACTTTTTTGACTTTTCTTCAAACTTTGAACCTCGATAACTTCGGCAAATGTGTATCAAATTTGTTAAAGAAAGTGTCCAATTAATCGACGAGATTTTGAAGATGTCACAACACATCATGATTGCATGATGTTGAATTTCCAACAAAAAAAGTACTATAAGTGCTCAAACACACAACTTTTGAGACTTTTAAAAATTTGAAGCTCTATAATTTCGGCAAATGAGGACCAAATTTGTTAAAGAAAGTATCCAATTAATCAGCTCGACGAGATTTTGAAGATGTCACAACACATCATGATTGCGTCTTGTTGAATTTCCAAGAAAAATAGTACTTTATGTGTTCCACACACAACTTTTTTGACTTTTCAAACTTTGAACCTCGATAACTTCGGCAAATGTGTATCAAATTTGTTAAAGAAAGTGTCCAATTAATCGACGAGATTTTGAAGATGTCACAACACATCATGATTGCGTCTTGTTGAATTTCCAAGAAAAATAGTACTTTATGTGTTCCACACACAACTTTTTTGACTTTTCAAACTTTGAAGCTCGATAACTTCGGCAAATGAGGACCAAATTTGTTAAAGAAAGTGTCCAATTAATCAGCTCGACGAGATTTTGAAGATGTCACAACACATCATGATTGCGTCTTGTTGAATTTCCAAGAAAAATAGTACTTTATGTGTTCCACACACAACTTTTTTGACTTTTCAAACTTTGAACCTCGATAACTTCGGCAAATGTGTATCATATTTGTTAAAGAAAGTGTCCAATTAATCAGCTCGACGAGATTTTGAAGATGTCACAACACATCATGATTGCGTCTTGTTGAATTTCCAAGAAAAATAGTACTTTATGTGTTCCACACACAACTTTTTTGACTTTTCAAACTTTGAACCTCGATAACTTCGGCAAATGTGTATCATATTTGTTAAAGAAAGTGTCCAATTAATCAGCTCGACGAGATTTTGAAGATGTCACAACACATCATGATTGCGTCTTGTTGAATTTCCAAGAAAAATAGTACTTTATGTGTTCCACACACAACTTTTTTGACTTTTCAAACTTTGAACCTCGATAACTTCGGCAAATGTGTATCAAATTTGATAAACAAAGTGTCCAATTAATCAGCTCGACGAGATTTTGAAGATGTCACAACACGTCATGATTGCATCTTGTTGAATTTCCAAGAAAAATAGTACTTTATGTGTTCCACACACAACTTTTTTGACTTTTCAAACTTTGAACCTCGATAACTTCGGCAAATGTGTATCAAATTTGTTAAACAAAGTGTCCAATTAATCAGCTCGACGAGATCATTAAAATGTCACAACAAATCATCATTGCATCTTGTTGAATTTCCAAGAAAAATAGTACTTTATGTGTTCCACAAACAACTTTTTTGACTTTTCAAACTTTGAACCTCGATAACTTCGGCAAATGTGTATCAAATTTGATAAACAAAGTGTCCAATTAATCAGCTCGACGAGATTTTGAAGATGTCACAACACGTCATGATTGCATCTTGTTGAATTTCCAAGAAAAATAGTACTTTATGTGTTCCACACACAACTTTTTTGACTTTTCAAACTTTGAACCTCGATAACTTCGGCAAATGTGTATCAAATTTGTTAAAGAAAGTGTCCAATTAATCGACGAGATTTTGAAGATGTCACAACACATCATGATTGCGTCTTGTTGAATTTCCAAGAAAAATAGTACTTTATGTGTTCCACACACAACTTTTTTGACTTTTCAAACTTTGAAGCTCGATAACTTCGGCAAATGAGGACCAAATTTGTTAAAGAAAGTGTCCAATTAATCAGCTCGACGAGATTTTGAAGATGTCACAACACATCATGATTGCATCTTGTTGAATTTCCAAGAAAAATAGTACTTTATGTGTTCAACAAACAACTTTTTTGACTTTTCAGATTTGGAAGCTCGATAAGTTCGGCAAATGAGGACCAAATTTGTTAAACAAAGTGTCCAATTAATCAGCTCGACGAGATTTTGAAGATGTCACAACACATCATGATTGCGTCTTGTTGAATTTCCAAGAAAAATAGTACTTTATGTGTTCCACACACAACTTTTTTGACTTTTCAAACTTTGAAGCTCGATAACTTCGGCAAATGAGGACCAAATTTGTTAAAGAAAGTGTCCAATTAATCAGCTCGACGAGATTTTGAAGATGTCACAACACGTCATGATTGCATCTTGTTGAATTTCCAAGAAAAATAGTACTTTATGTGTTCCACACACAACTTTTTTGACTTTTCAAACTTTGAACCTCGATAACTTCGGCAAATGTGTATCATATTTGTTAAAGAAAGTGTCCAATTAATCAGCTCGACGAGATTTTGAAGATGTCACAACACATCATGATTGCGTCTTGTTGAATTTCCAAGAAAAATAGTACTTTATGTGTTCCACACACAACTTTTTTGACTTTTCAAACTTTGAAGCTCGATAACTTCGGCAAATGAGGACCAAATTTGTTAAAGAAAGTGTCCAATTAATCAGCTCGACGAGATTTTGAAGATGTCACAACACATCATGATTGCGTCTTGTTGAATTTCCAAGAAAAATAGTACTTTATGTGTTCAACACACAACTTTTTTGACTTTTCAAACTTTGAACCTCGATAACTTTGGCAAATGTGTATCAAATTTGTTAAAGAAAGTGTCCAATTAATCGACGAGATTTTGAAGATGTCACAACACATCATGATTGCGTCTTGTTGAATTTCCAAGAAAAATAGTACTTTATGTGTTCCACACACAACTTTTTTGACTTTTCAAACTTTGAAGCTCGATAACTTCGGCAAATGAGGACCAAATTTGTTAAAGAAAGTGTCCAATTAATCAGCTCGACGAGATTTTGAAGATGTCACAACACATCATGATTGGGTCTTGTTGAATTTCCAAGAAAAATAGTACTTTATGTGTTCCACAAACAACTTTTTTGACTTTTCAAATTTTGAACCTCGATAACTTCGGCAAATGTGTATCAAATTTGTTAAAGAAAGTGTCCAATTAATCAGCTCGACGAGATTTTGAAGATGTCACAACACATCATGATTGCGTCTTGTTGAATTTCCAAGAAAAATAGTACTTTATGTGTTCCACACACAACTTTTTTGACTTTTCAAACTTTGAACCTCGATAACTTCGGCAAATGTGTATCATATTTGTTAAAGAAAGTGTCCAATTAATCAGCTCGACGAGATTTTGAAGATGTCACAACACATCATGATTGCGTCTTGTTGAATTTCCAAGAAAAATAGTACTTTATGTGTTCCACACACAACTTTTTTGACTTTTCAAACTTTGAACCTCGATAACTTCGGCAAATGTGTATCATATTTGTTAAAGAAAGTGTCCAATTAATCAGCTCGACGAGATTTTGAAGATGTCACAACACATCATGATTGCGTCTTGTTGAATTTCCAAGAAAAATAGTACTTTATGTGTTCCACACACAACTTTTTTGACTTTTCAAACTTTGATCCTCGATAACTTCGGCAAATGTGTATCAAATTTGTTAAACAAAGTGTCCAATTAATCAGCTCGACGAGATCATTAAAATGTCACAACAAATCATCATTGCATCTTGTTGAATTTCCAAGAAAAATAGTACTTTATGTGTTCCACAAACAACTTTTTTGACTTTTCAAACTTTGAACCTCGATAACTTCGGCAAATGTGTATCAAATTTGATAAACAAAGTGTCCAATTAATCAGCTCGACGAGATTTTGAAGATGTCACAACACGTCATGATTGCATCTTGTTGAATTTCCAAGAAAAATAGTACTTTATGTGTTCCACACACAACTTTTTTGACTTTTCAAACTTTGAACCTCGATAACTTCGGCAAATGTGTATCAAATTTGTTAAAGAAAGTGTCCAATTAATCGACGAGATTTTGAAGATGTCACAACACATCATGATTGCGTCTTGTTGAATTTCCAAGAAAAATAGTACTTTATGTGTTCCACACACAACTTTTTTGACTTTTAAACTTTGAAGCTCGATAACTTCGGCAAATGAGGAACAAATTTGTTAAAGAAAGTGTCCAATTAATCAGCTCGACGAGATTTTGAAGATGTCACAACACATCATGATTGCGTCTTGTTGAATTTCCAAGAAAAATAGTACTTTATGTGTTCCACACACAACTTTTTTGACTTTTAAACTTTGAAGCTCGATAACTTCGGCAAATGAGGAACAAATTTGTTAAAGAAAGTGTCCAATTAATCAGCTCGACGAGATTTTGAAGATGTCACAACACATCATGATTGCGTCTTGTTGAATTTCCAAGAAAAATAGTACTTTATGTGTTCCACACACAACTTTTTTGACTTTTCAAACTTTGAAGCTCGATAACTTCGGCAAATGAGGACCAAATTTGTTAAAGAAAGTGTCCAATTAATCAGCTCGACGAAATTTTGAAGATGTCACAACACATCATGATTGCATCTTGTTGAATTTCCAAGAAAAATAGTACTTTATGTGTTCCACAAACAACTTTTTTGACTTTTCAAACTTTGAACCTCGATAACTTCGGCAAATGTGTATCAAATTTGATAAACAAAGTGTCCAATTAATCAGCTCGACGAGATTTTGAAGATGTCACAACACGTCATGATTGCATCTTGTTGAATTTCCAAGAAAAATAGTACTTTATGTGTTCCACACACAACTTTTTTGACTTTTCAAACTTTGAACCTCGATAACTTCGGCAAATGTGTATCAAATTTGTTAAAGAAAGTGTCCAATTAATCGACGAGATTTTGAAGATGTCACAACACATCATGATTGCGTCTTGTTGAATTTCCAAGAAAAATAGTACTTTATGTGTTCCACACACAACTTTTTTGACTTTTCAAACTTTGAAGCTCGATAACTTCGGCAAATGAGGACCAAATTTGTTAAAGAAAGTGTCCAATTAATCAGCTCGACGAGATTTTGAAGATGTCACAACACATCATGATTGCATCTTGTTGAATTTCCAAGAAAAATAGTACTTTATGTGTTCCACAAACAACTTTTTTGACTTTTCAGATTTGGAAGCTCGATAAGTTCGGCAAATGAGGACCAAATTTGTTAAACAAAGTGTCCAATTAATCAGCTCGACGAGATTTTGAAGATGTCACAACACATCATGATTGCGTCTTGTTGAATTTCCAAGAAAAATAGTACTTTATGTGTTCCACACACAACTTTTTTGACTTTTCAAACTTTGAAGCTCGATAACTTCGGCAAATGAGGACCAAATTTGTTAAAGAAAGTGTCCAATTAATCAGCTCGACGAGATTTTGAAGATGTCACAACACGTCATGATTGCATCTTGTTGAATTTCCAAGAAAAATAGTACTTTATGTGTTCCACACACAACTTTTTTGACTTTTCAAACTTTGAACCTCGATAACTTCGGCAAATGTGTATCATATTTGTTAAAGAAAGTGTCCAATTAATCAGCTCGACGAGATTTTGAAGATGTCACAACACATCATGATTGCGTCTTGTTGAATTTCCAAGAAAAATAGTACTTTATGTGTTCCACACACAACTTTTTTGACTTTTCAAACTTTGAAGCTCGATAACTTCGGCAAATGAGGACCAAATTTGTTAAAGAAAGTGTCCAATTAATCAGCTCGACGAGATTTTGAAGATGTCACAACACATCATGATTGCGTCTTGTTGAATTTCCAAGAAAAATAGTACTTTATGTGTTCAACACACAACTTTTTTGACTTTTCAAACTTTGAACCTCGATAACTTTGGCAAATGTGTATCAAATTTGTTAAAGAAAGTGTCCAATTAATCGACGAGATTTTGAAGATGTCACAACACATCATGATTGCGTCTTGTTGAATTTCCAAGAAAAATAGTACTTTATGTGTTCCACACACAACTTTTTTGACTTTTCAAACTTTGAAGCTCGATAACTTCGGCAAATGAGGACCAAATTTGTTAAAGAAAGTGTCCAATTAATCAGCTCGACGAGATTTTGAAGATGTCACAACACATCATGATTGCGTCTTGTTGAATTTCCAAGAAAAATAGTACTTTATGTGTTCCACACACAACTTTTTTGACTTTTCAAACTTTGAAGCTCGATAACTTCGGCAAATGAGGACCAAATTTGTTAAAGAAAGTGTCCAATTAATCAGCTCGACGAGATTTTGAAGATGTCACAACACATCATGATTGCGTCTTGTTGAATTTCCAAGAAAAATAGTACTTTATGTGTTCCACACACAACTTTTTTGACTTTTCAAACTTTGAAGCTCGATAACTTCGGCAAATGAGGACCAAATTTGTTAAAGAAAGTGTCCAATTAATCAGCTCGACGAGATTTTGAAGATGTCACAACACATCATGATTGCGTCTTGTTGAATTTCCAAGAAAAATAGTACTTTATATGTTCCACACACAACTTTTTTGACTTTTCAAACTTTGAACCTCGATAACTTCGGCAAATGTGTATCATATTTGTTAAAGAAAGTGTCCAATTAATCAGCTCGACGAGATTTTGAAGATGTCACAACACATCATGATTGCGTCTTGTTGAATTTCCAAGAAAAATAGTACTTTATGTGTTCCACACACAACTTTTTTGACTTTTCAAACTTTGAAGCTCGATAACTTCGGCAAATGAGGACCAAATTTGTTAAAGAAAGTGTCCAATTAATCAGCTCGACGAGATTTTGAAGATGTCACAACACATCATGATTGCGTCTTGTTGAATTTCCAAGAAAAATAGTACTTTATGTGTTCCACACACAACTTTTTTGACTTTTCAAACTTTGAACCTCGATAACTTCGGCAAATGTGTATCATATTTGTTAAAGAAAGTGTCCAATTAATCAGCTCGACGAGATTTTGAAGATGTCACAACACATCATGATTGCGTCTTGTTGAATTTCCAAGAAAAATAGTACTTTATGTGTTCCACACACAACTTTTTTGACGTTTCAAACTTTGAAGCTCGATAACTTCGGCAAATGAGGACCAAATTTGTTAAAGAAAGTGTCCAATTAATCAGCTCGACGAGATTTTGAAGATGTCACAACACATCATGATTGCATCTTGTTGAATTTCCAAGAAAAATAGTACTTTATGTGTTCAACAAACAACTTTTTTGACTTTTCAGATTTGGAAGCTCGATAAGTTCGGCAAATGAGGACCAAATTTGTTAAAGAAAGTGTCCAATTAATCGACGAGATTTTGAAGATGTCACAACACATCATGATTGCGTCTTGTTGAATTTCCAAGAAAAATAGTACTTTATGTGTTCCACACACAACTTTTTTGACTTTTCAAACTTTGAAGCTCGATAACTTCGGCAAATGAGGACCAAATTTGTTAAAGAAAGTGTCCAATTAATCAGCTCGACGAGATTTTGAAGATGTCACAACACATCATGATTGCGTCTTGTTGAATTTCCAAGAAAAATAGTACTTTATGTGTTCCACACACAACTTTTTTGACTTTTCAAACTTTGAAGCTCGATAACTTCGGCAAATGAGGACCAAATTTGTTAAAGAAAGTGTCCAATTAATCAGCTCGACGAGATTTTGAAGATGTCACAACACATCATGATTGCGTCTTGTTGAATTTCCAAGAAAAATAGTACTTTATGTGTTCCACACACAACTTTTTTGACTTTTCAAACTTTGAAGCTCGATAACTTCGGCAAATGAGGACCAAATTTGTTAAAGAAAGTGTCCAATTAATCAGCTCGACGAGATTTTGAAGATGTCACAACACATCATGATTGCGTCTTGTTGAATTTCCAAGAAAAATAGTACTTTATGTGTTCCACACACAACTTTTTTGACTTTTCAAACTTTGAAGCTCGATAACTTCGGCAAATGAGGACCAAATTTGTTAAAGAAAGTGTCCAATTAATCAGCTCGACGAGATTTTGAAGATGTCACAACACATCATGATTGCGTCTTGTTGAATTTCCAAGAAAAATAGTACTTTATGTGTTCCACACACAACTTTTTTGACTTTTCAAACTTTGAAGCTCGATAACTTCGGCAAATGAGGACCAAATTTGTTAAAGAAAGTGTCCAATTAATCAGCTCGACGAGATTTTGAAGATGTCACAACACATCATGATTGCGTCTTGTTGAATTTCCAAGAAAAATAGTACTTTATGTGTTCCACACACAACTTTTTTGACTTTTCAAACTTTGAACCTCGATAACTTCGGCAAATGTGTATCATATTTGTTAAAGAAAGTGTCCAATTAATCAGCTCGACGAGATTTTGAAGATGTCACAACACATCATGATTGCGTCTTGTTGAATTTCCAAGAAAAATAGTACTTTATGTGTTCCACACACAACTTTTTTGACTTTTCAAACTTTGAAGCTCGATAACTTCGGCAAATGAGGACCAAATTTGTTAAAGAAAGTGTCCAATTAATCAGCTCGACGAGATTTTGAAGATGTCACAACACATCATGATTGCGTCTTGTTGAATTTCCAAGAAAAATAGTACTTTATGTGTTCCACACACAACTTTTTTGACTTTTCAAACTTTGAACCTCGATAACTTCGGCAAATGTGTATCATATTTGTTAAAGAAAGTGTCCAATTAATCAGCTCGACGAGATTTTGAAGATGTCACAACACATCATGATTGCGTCTTGTTGAATTTCCAAGAAAAATAGTACTTTATGTGTTCCACACACAACTTTTTTGACTTTTCAAACTTTGAAGCTCGATAACTTCGGCAAATGAGGACCAAATTTGTTAAAGAAAGTGTCCAATTAATCAGCTCGACGAGATTTTGAAGATGTCACAACACATCATGATTGCGTCTTGTTGAATTTCCAAGAAAAATAGTACTTTATGTGTTCCACACACAACTTTTTTGACTTTTCAAACTTTGAACCTCGATAACTTCGGCAAATGAGGACCAAATTTGTTAAAGAAAGTGTCCAATTAATCAGCTCGACGAGATTTTGAAGATGTCACAACACATCATGATTGCGTCTTGTTGAATTTCCAAGAAAAATAGTACTTTATGTGTTCCACACACAACTTTTTTGACTTTTCAAACTTTGAAGCTCGATAACTTCGGCAAATGAGGACCAAATTTGTTAAAGAAAGTGTCCAATTAATCAGCTCGACGAGATTTTGAAGATGTCACAACACATCATGATTGCGTCTTGTTGAATTTCCAAGAAAAATAGTACTTTATGTGTTCCACACACAACTTTTTTGACTTTTCAAACTTTGAACCTCGATAACTTCGGCAAATGTGTATCATATTTGTTAAAGAAAGTGTCCAATTAATCAGCTCGACGAGATTTTGAAGATGTCACAACACATCATGATTGCGTCTTGTTGAATTTCCAAGAAAAATAGTACTTTATGTGTTCCACACACAACTTTTTTGACTTTTCAAACTTTGATCCTCGATAACTTCGGCAAATGTGTATCAAATTTGTTAAACAAAGTGTCCAATTAATCAGCTCGACGAGATCATTAAAATGTCACAACAAATCATCATTGCATCTTGTTGAATTTCCAAGAAAAATAGTACTTTATGTGTTCCACAAACAACTTTTTTGACTTTTCAAACTTTGAACCTCGATAACTTCGGCAAATGTGTATCAAATTTGATAAACAAAGTGTCCAATTAATCAGCTCGACGAGATTTTGAAGATGTCACAACACGTCATGATTGCATCTTGTTGAATTTCCAAGAAAAATAGTACTTTATGTGTTCCACACACAACTTTTTTGACTTTTCAAACTTTGAACCTCGATAACTTCGGCAAATGTGTATCAAATTTGTTAAAGAAAGTGTCCAATTAATCGACGAGATTTTGAAGATGTCACAACACATCATGATTGCGTCTTGTTGAATTTCCAAGAAAAATAGTACTTTATGTGTTCCACACACAACTTTTTTGACTTTTAAACTTTGAAGCTCGATAACTTCGGCAAATGAGGAACAAATTTGTTAAAGAAAGTGTCCAATTAATCAGCTCGACGAGATTTTGAAGATGTCACAACACATCATGATTGCGTCTTGTTGAATTTCCAAGAAAAATAGTACTTTATGTGTTCCACACACAACTTTTTTGACTTTTAAACTTTGAAGCTCGATAACTTCGGCAAATGAGGAACAAATTTGTTAAAGAAAGTGTCCAATTAATCAGCTCGACGAGATTTTGAAGATGTCACAACACATCATGATTGCGTCTTGTTGAATTTCCAAGAAAAATAGTACTTTATGTGTTCCACACACAACTTTTTTGACTTTTCAAACTTTGAAGCTCGATAACTTCGGCAAATGAGGACCAAATTTGTTAAAGAAAGTGTCCAATTAATCAGCTCGACGAAATTTTGAAGATGTCACAACACATCATGATTGCATCTTGTTGAATTTCCAAGAAAAATAGTACTTTATGTGTTCCACAAACAACTTTTTTGACTTTTCAAACTTTGAACCTCGATAACTTCGGCAAATGTGTATCAAATTTGATAAACAAAGTGTCCAATTAATCAGCTCGACGAGATTTTGAAGATGTCACAACACGTCATGATTGCATCTTGTTGAATTTCCAAGAAAAATAGTACTTTATGTGTTCCACACACAACTTTTTTGACTTTTCAAACTTTGAACCTCGATAACTTCGGCAAATGTGTATCAAATTTGTTAAAGAAAGTGTCCAATTAATCGACGAGATTTTGAAGATGTCACAACACATCATGATTGCGTCTTGTTGAATTTCCAAGAAAAATAGTACTTTATGTGTTCCACACACAACTTTTTTGACTTTTCAAACTTTGAAGCTCGATAACTTCGGCAAATGAGGACCAAATTTGTTAAAGAAAGTGTCCAATTAATCAGCTCGACGAGATTTTGAAGATGTCACAACACATCATGATTGCATCTTGTTGAATTTCCAAGAAAAATAGTACTTTATGTGTTCCACAAACAACTTTTTTGACTTTTCAGATTTGGAAGCTCGATAAGTTCGGCAAATGAGGACCAAATTTGTTAAACAAAGTGTCCAATTAATCAGCTCGACGAGATTTTGAAGATGTCACAACACATCATGATTGCGTCTTGTTGAATTTCCAAGAAAAATAGTACTTTATGTGTTCCACACACAACTTTTTTGACTTTTCAAACTTTGAAGCTCGATAACTTCGGCAAATGAGGACCAAATTTGTTAAAGAAAGTGTCCAATTAATCAGCTCGACGAGATTTTGAAGATGTCACAACACGTCATGATTGCATCTTGTTGAATTTCCAAGAAAAATAGTACTTTATGTGTTCCACACACAACTTTTTTGACTTTTCAAACTTTGAACCTCGATAACTTCGGCAAATGTGTATCATATTTGTTAAAGAAAGTGTCCAATTAATCAGCTCGACGAGATTTTGAAGATGTCACAACACATCATGATTGCGTCTTGTTGAATTTCCAAGAAAAATAGTACTTTATGTGTTCCACACACAACTTTTTTGACTTTTCAAACTTTGAAGCTCGATAACTTCGGCAAATGAGGACCAAATTTGTTAAAGAAAGTGTCCAATTAATCAGCTCGACGAGATTTTGAAGATGTCACAACACATCATGATTGCGTCTTGTTGAATTTCCAAGAAAAATAGTACTTTATGTGTTCAACACACAACTTTTTTGACTTTTCAAACTTTGAACCTCGATAACTTTGGCAAATGTGTATCAAATTTGTTAAAGAAAGTGTCCAATTAATCGACGAGATTTTGAAGATGTCACAACACATCATGATTGCGTCTTGTTGAATTTCCAAGAAAAATAGTACTTTATGTGTTCCACACACAACTTTTTTGACTTTTCAAACTTTGAAGCTCGATAACTTCGGCAAATGAGGACCAAATTTGTTAAAGAAAGTGTCCAATTAATCAGCTCGACGAGATTTTGAAGATGTCACAACACATCATGATTGCGTCTTGTTGAATTTCCAAGAAAAATAGTACTTTATGTGTTCCACACACAACTTTTTTGACTTTTCAAACTTTGAAGCTCGATAACTTCGGCAAATGAGGACCAAATTTGTTAAAGAAAGTGTCCAATTAATCAGCTCGACGAGATTTTGAAGATGTCACAACACATCATGATTGCGTCTTGTTGAATTTCCAAGAAAAATAGTACTTTATGTGTTCCACACACAACTTTTTTGACTTTTCAAACTTTGAAGCTCGATAACTTCGGCAAATGAGGACCAAATTTGTTAAAGAAAGTGTCCAATTAATCAGCTCGACGAGATTTTGAAGATGTCACAACACATCATGATTGCGTCTTGTTGAATTTCCAAGAAAAATAGTACTTTATGTGTTCCACACACAACTTTTTTGACTTTTCAAACTTTGAACCTCGATAACTTCGGCAAATGTGTATCATATTTGTTAAAGAAAGTGTCCAATTAATCAGCTCGACGAGATTTTGAAGATGTCACAACACATCATGATTGCGTCTTGTTGAATTTCCAAGAAAAATAGTACTTTATGTGTTCCACACACAACTTTTTTGACTTTTCAAACTTTGAAGCTCGATAACTTCGGCAAATGAGGACCAAATTTGTTAAAGAAAGTGTCCAATTAATCAGCTCGACGAGATTTTGAAGATGTCACAACACATCATGATTGCGTCTTGTTGAATTTCCAAGAAAAATAGTACTTTATGTGTTCCACACACAACTTTTTTGACTTTTCAAACTTTGAACCTCGATAACTTCGGCAAATGTGTATCATATTTGTTAAAGAAAGTGTCCAATTAATCAGCTCGACGAGATTTTGAAGATGTCACAACACATCATGATTGCGTCTTGTTGAATTTCCAAGAAAAATAGTACTTTATGTGTTCCACACACAACTTTTTTGACTTTTCAAACTTTGAAGCTCGATAACTTCGGCAAATGAGGACCAAATTTGTTAAAGAAAGTGTCCAATTAATCAGCTCGACGAGATTTTGAAGATGTCACAACACATCATGATTGCATCTTGTTGAATTTCCAAGAAAAATAGTACTTTATGTGTTCAACAAACAACTTTTTTGACTTTTCAGATTTGGAAGCTCGATAAGTTCGGCAAATGAGGACCAAATTTGTTAAAGAAAGTGTCCAATTAATCGACGAGATTTTGAAGATGTCACAACACATCATGATTGCGTCTTGTTGAATTTCCAAGAAAAATAGTACTTTATGTGTTCCACACACAACTTTTTTGACTTTTCAAACTTTGAAGCTCGATAACTTCGGCAAATGAGGACCAAATTTGTTAAAGAAAGTGTCCAATTAATCAGCTCGACGAGATTTTGAAGATGTCACAACACATCATGATTGCGTCTTGTTGAATTTCCAAGAAAAATAGTACTTTATGTGTTCCACACACAACTTTTTTGACTTTTCAAACTTTGAAGCTCGATAACTTCGGCAAATGAGGACCAAATTTGTTAAAGAAAGTGTCCAATTAATCAGCTCGACGAGATTTTGAAGATGTCACAACACATCATGATTGCGTCTTGTTGAATTTCCAAGAAAAATAGTACTTTATGTGTTCCACACACAACTTTTTTGACTTTTCAAACTTTGAAGCTCGATAACTTCGGCAAATGAGGACCAAATTTGTTAAAGAAAGTGTCCAATTAATCAGCTCGACGAGATTTTGAAGATGTCACAACACATCATGATTGCGTCTTGTTGAATTTCCAAGAAAAATAGTACTTTATGTGTTCCACACACAACTTTTTTGACTTTTCAAACTTTGAACCTCGATAACTTCGGCAAATGTGTATCATATTTGTTAAAGAAAGTGTCCAATTAATCAGCTCGACGAGATTTTGAAGATGTCACAACACATCATGATTGCGTCTTGTTGAATTTCCAAGAAAAATAGTACTTTATGTGTTCCACACACAACTTTTTTGACTTTTCAAACTTTGAAGCTCGATAACTTCGGCAAATGAGGACCAAATTTGTTAAAGAAAGTGTCCAATTAATCAGCTCGACGAGATTTTGAAGATGTCACAACACATCATGATTGCGTCTTGTTGAATTTCCAAGAAAAATAGTACTTTATGTGTTCCACACACAACTTTTTTGACTTTTCAAACTTTGAACCTCGATAACTTCGGCAAATGTGTATCATATTTGTTAAAGAAAGTGTCCAATTAATCAGCTCGACGAGATTTTGAAGATGTCACAACACATCATGATTGCGTCTTGTTGAATTTCCAAGAAAAATAGTACTTTATGTGTTCCACACACAACTTTTTTGACTTTTCAAACTTTGAACCTCGATAACTTCGGCAAATGTGTATCAAATTTGATAAACAAAGTGTCCAATTAATCAGCTCGACGAGATTTTGAAGATGTCACAACACGTCATGATTGCATCTTGTTGAATTTCCAAGAAAAATAGTACTTTATGTGTTCCACACACAACTTTTTTGACTTTTCTTCAAACTTTGAACCTCGATAACTTCGGCAAATGTGTATCAAATTTGTTAAAGAAAGTGTCCAATTAATCGACGAGATTTTGAAGATGTCACAACACATCATGATTGCATGATGTTGAATTTCCAACAAAAAAAGTACTATAAGTGCTCAAACACACAACTTTTGAGACTTTTAAAAATTTGAAGCTCTATAATTTCGGCAAATGAGGACCAAATTTGTTAAAGAAAGTATCCAATTAATCAGCTCGACGAGATTTTGAAGATGTCACAACACATCATGATTGCGTCTTGTTGAATTTCCAAGAAAAATAGTACTTTATGTGTTCAACACACAACTTTTTTGACTTTTCAAACTTTGAACCTCGATAACTTTGGCAAATGTGTATCAAATTTGTTAAAGAAAGTGTCCAATTAATCAGCTCGACGAGATTTTGAAGATGTCACAACACATCATGATTGCGTCTTGTTGAATTTCCAAGAAAAATAGTACTTTATGTGTTCCACACACAACTTTTTTGACTTTTCAAACTTTGAAGCTCGATAACTTCGGCAAATGAGGACCAAATTTGTTAAAGAAAGTGTCCAATTAATCAGCTCGACGAGATTTTGAAGATGTCACAACACATCATGATTGCGTCTTGTTGAATTTCCAAGAAAAATAGTACTTT
Organism: Euwallacea fornicatus; assembly: GCF_040115645.1. NCBI lineage: Eukaryota > Metazoa > Arthropoda > Insecta > Coleoptera > Curculionidae > Euwallacea > Euwallacea fornicatus. The sequence goes on from NW_027096034.1 coordinate 287,718, forward strand.
ATGTGTTCCACACACAACTTTTTTGACTTTTCAAACTTTGAACCTCGATAACTTCGGCAAATGTGTATCATATTTGTTAAAGAAAGTGTCCAATTAATCAGCTCGACGAGATTTTGAAGATGTCACAACACATCATGATTGCGTCTTGTTGAATTTCCAAGAAAAATAGTACTTTATGTGTTCCACACACAACTTTTTTGACTTTTCAAACTTTGAAGCTCGATAACTTCGGCAAATGAGGACCAAATTTGTTAAAGAAAGTGTCCAATTAATCAGCTCGACGAGATTTTGAAGATGTCACAACACATCATGATTGCGTCTTGTTGAATTTCCAAGAAAAATAGTACTTTATGTGTTCCACACACAACTTTTTTGACTTTTCAAACTTTGAACCTCGATAACTTCGGCAAATGTGTATCATATTTGTTAAAGAAAGTGTCCAATTAATCAGCTCGACGAGATTTTGAAGATGTCACAACACATCATGATTGCGTCTTGTTGAATTTCCAAGAAAAATAGTACTTTATGTGTTCCACACACAACTTTTTTGACTTTTCAAACTTTGAAGCTCGATAACTTCGGCAAATGAGGACCAAATTTGTTAAAGAAAGTGTCCAATTAATCAGCTCGACGAGATTTTGAAGATGTCACAACACATCATGATTGCGTCTTGTTGAATTTCCAAGAAAAATAGTACTTTATGTGTTCCACACACAACTTTTTTGACTTTTCAAACTTTGAACCTCGATAACTTCGGCAAATGAGGACCAAATTTGTTAAAGAAAGTGTCCAATTAATCAGCTCGACGAGATTTTGAAGATGTCACAACACATCATGATTGCGTCTTGTTGAATTTCCAAGAAAAATAGTACTTTATGTGTTCCACACACAACTTTTTTGACTTTTCAAACTTTGAACCTCGATAACTTCGGCAAATGTGTATCATATTTGTTAAAGAAAGTGTCCAATTAATCAGCTCGACGAGATTTTGAAGATGTCACAACACATCATGATTGCGTCTTGTTGAATTTCCAAGAAAAATAGTACTTTATGTGTTCCACACACAACTTTTTTGACTTTTCAAACTTTGAACCTCGATAACTTCGGTAAATGAGGACCAAATTTGTTAAAGAAAGTGTCCAATTAATCAGCTCGACGAGATTTTGAAGATGTCACAACACATCATGATTGCATCTTGTTGAATTTCCAAGAAAAATAGTACTTTATGTGTTCCACACACAACTTTTTTGACTTTTCAAACTTTGAAGCTCGATAACTTCGGCAAATGAGGACCAAATTTGTTAAAGAAAGTGTCCAATTAATCAGCTCGACGAGATTTTGAAGATGTCACAACACATCATGATTGCGTCTTGTTGAATTTCCAAGAAAAATAGTACTTTATGTGTTCAACACACAACTTTTTTGACTTTTCAAACTTTGAACCTCGATAACTTTGGCAAATGTGTATCAAATTTGTTAAAGAAAGTGTCCAATTAATCGACGAGATTTTGAAGATGTCACAACACATCATGATTGCGTCTTGTTGAATTTCCAAGAAAAATAGTACTTTATGTGTTCCACACACAACTTTTTTGACTTTTCAAACTTTGAAGCTCGATAACTTCGGCAAATGAGGACCAAATTTGTTAAAGAAAGTGTCCAATTAATCAGCTCGACGAGATTTTGAAGATGTCACAACACATCATGATTGCGTCTTGTTGAATTTCCAAGAAAAATAGTACTTTATGTGTTCCACACACAACTTTTTTGACTTTTCAAACTTTGAAGCTCGATAACTTCGGCAAATGAGGACCAAATTTGTTAAAGAAAGTGTCCAATTAATCAGCTCGACGAGATTTTGAAGATGTCACAACACATCATGATTGCGTCTTGTTGAATTTCCAAGAAAAATAGTACTTTATGTGTTCCACAAACAACTTTTTTGACTTTTCAAACTTTGAACCTCGATAACTTCGGCAAATGTGTATCAAATTTGATAAACAAAGTGTCCAATTAATCAGCTCGACGAGATTTTGAAGATGTCACAACACGTCATGATTGCATCTTATTGAATTTCCAAGAAAAATAGTACTTTATGTGTTCCACACACAACTTTTTTGACTTTTCAAACTTTGAACCTCGATAACTTCGGCAAATGTGTATCAAATTTGTTAAAGAAAGTGTCCAATTAATCGACGAGATTTTGAAGATGTCACAACACATCATGATTGCGTCTTGTTGGATTTCCAAGAAAAATAGTACTTTATGTGTTCCACACACAACTTTTTTGACTTTTCAAACTTTGAAGCTCGATAACTTCGGCAAATGAGGACCAAATTTGTTAAAGAAAGTGTCCAATTAATCAGCTCGACGAGATTTTGAAGATGTCACAACACATCATGATTGCATCTTGTTGAATTTCCAAGAAAAATAGTACTTTATGTGTTCAACAAACAACTTTTTTGACTTTTCAGATTTGGAAGCTCGATAAGTTCGGCAAATGAGGACCAAATTTGTTAAAGAAAGTGTCCAATTAATCAGCTCGACGAGATTTTGAAGATGTCACAACACATCATGATTGCGTCTTGTTGAATTTCCAAGAAAAATAGTACTTTATGTGTTCCACACACAACTTTTTTGACTTTTCAAACTTTGAACCTCGATAACTTCGGCAAATGTGTATCATATTTGTTAAAGAAAGTGTCCAATTAATCAGCTCGACGAGATTTTGAAGATGTCACAACACATCATGATTGCGTCTTGTTGAATTTCCAAGAAAAATAGTACTTTATGTGTTCAACAAACAACTTTTTTGACTTTTCAGATTTGGAAGCTCGATAAGTTCGGCAAATGAGGACCAAATTTGTTAAAGAAAGTGTCCAATTAATCAGCTCGACGAGATTTTGAAGATGTCACAACACATCATGATTGCGTCTTGTTGAATTTCCAAGAAAAATAGTACTTTATGTGTTCCACACACAACTTTTTTGACTTTTCAAACTTTGAACCTCGATAACTTCGGCAAATGTGTATCATATTTGTTAAAGAAAGTGTCCAATTAATCAGCTCGACGAGATTTTGAAGATGTCACAACACATCATGATTGCGTCTTGTTGAATTTCCAAGAAAAATAGTACTTTATGTGTTCCACACACAACTTTTTTGACTTTTCAAACTTTGAAGCTCGATAACTTCGGCAAATGAGGACCAAATTTGTTAAAGAAAGTGTCCAATTAATCAGCTCGACGAGATTTTGAAGATGTCACAACACATCATGATTGCGTCTTGTTGAATTTCCAAGAAAAATAGTACTTTATGTGTTCCACACACAACTTTTTTGACTTTTCAAACTTTGAACCTCGATAACTTCGGCAAATGTGTATCATATTTGTTAAAGAAAGTGTCCAATTAATCAGCTCGACGAGATTTTGAAGATGTCACAACACATCATGATTGCGTCTTGTTGAATTTCCAAGAAAAATAGTACTTTATGTGTTCCACACACAACTTTTTTGACTTTTCAAACTTTGAAGCTCGATAACTTCGGCAAATGAGGACCAAATTTGTTAAAGAAAGTGTCCAATTAATCAGCTCGACGAGATTTTGAAGATGTCACAACACATCATGATTGCGTCTTGTTGAATTTCCAAGAAAAATAGTACTTTATGTGTTCCACACACAACTTTTTTGACTTTTCAAACTTTGAACCTCGATAACTTCGGCAAATGTGTATCATATTTGTTAAAGAAAGTGTCCAATTAATCAGCTCGACGAGATTTTGAAGATGTCACAACACATCATGATTGCGTCTTGTTGAATTTCCAAGAAAAATAGTACTTTATGTGTTCCACACACAACTTTTTTGACTTTTCAAACTTTGAACCTCGATAACTTCGGCAAATGAGGACCAAATTTGTTAAAGAAAGTGTCCAATTAATCAGCTCGACGAGATTTTGAAGATGTCACAACACATCATGATTGCATCTTGTTGAATTTCCAAGAAAAATAGTACTTTATGTGTTCCACACACAACTTTTTTGACTTTTCAAACTTTGAAGCTCGATAACTTCGGCAAATGAGGACCAAATTTGTTAAAGAAAGTGTCCAATTAATCAGCTCGACGAGATTTTGAAGATGTCACAACACATCATGATTGCGTCTTGTTGAATTTCCAAGAAAAATAGTACTTTATGTGTTCAACACACAACTTTTTTGACTTTTCAAACTTTGAACCTCGATAACTTTGGCAAATGTGTATCAAATTTGTTAAAGAAAGTGTCCAATTAATCGACGAGATTTTGAAGATGTCACAACACATCATGATTGCGTCTTGTTGAATTTCCAAGAAAAATAGTACTTTATGTGTTCCACACACAACTTTTTTGACTTTTCAAACTTTGAAGCTCGATAACTTCGGCAAATGAGGACCAAATTTGTTAAAGAAAGTGTCCAATTAATCAGCTCGACGAGATTTTGAAGATGTCACAACACATCATGATTGCGTCTTGTTGAATTTCCAAGAAAAATAGTACTTTATGTGTTCCACACACAACTTTTTTGACTTTTCAAACTTTGAAGCTCGATAACTTCGGCAAATGAGGACCAAATTTGTTAAAGAAAGTGTCCAATTAATCAGCTCGACGAGATTTTGAAGATGTCACAACACATCATGATTGCGTCTTGTTGAATTTCCAAGAAAAATAGTACTTTATGTGTTCCACAAACAACTTTTTTGACTTTTCAAACTTTGAACCTCGATAACTTCGGCAAATGTGTATCAAATTTGATAAACAAAGTGTCCAATTAATCAGCTCGACGAGATTTTGAAGATGTCACAACACGTCATGATTGCATCTTGTTGAATTTCCAAGAAAAATAGTACTTTATGTGTTCCACACACAACTTTTTTGACTTTTCAAACTTTGAACCTCGATAACTTCGGCAAATGTGTATCAAATTTGTTAAAGAAAGTGTCCAATTAATCGACGAGATTTTGAAGATGTCACAACACATCATGATTGCGTCTTGTTGGATTTCCAAGAAAAATAGTACTTTATGTGTTCCACACACAACTTTTTTGACTTTTCAAACTTTGAAGCTCGATAACTTCGGCAAATGAGGACCAAATTTGTTAAAGAAAGTGTCCAATTAATCAGCTCGACGAGATTTTGAAGATGTCACAACACATCATGATTGCATCTTGTTGAATTTCCAAGAAAAATAGTACTTTATGTGTTCAACAAACAACTTTTTTGACTTTTCAGATTTGGAAGCTCGATAAGTTCGGCAAATGAGGACCAAATTTGTTAAAGAAAGTGTCCAATTAATCAGCTCGACGAGATTTTGAAGATGTCACAACACATCATGATTGCGTCTTGTTGAATTTCCAAGAAAAATAGTACTTTATGTGTTCCACACACAACTTTTTTGACTTTTCAAACTTTGAACCTCGATAACTTCGGCAAATGTGTATCATATTTGTTAAAGAAAGTGTCCAATTAATCAGCTCGACGAGATTTTGAAGATGTCACAACACATCATGATTGCGTCTTGTTGAATTTCCAAGAAAAATAGTACTTTATGTGTTCAACAAACAACTTTTTTGACTTTTCAGATTTGGAAGCTCGATAAGTTCGGCAAATGAGGACCAAATTTGTTAAACAAAGTGTCCAATTAATCAGCTCGACGAGATTTTGAAGATGTCACAACACATCATGATTGCGTCTTGTTGAATTTCCAAGAAAAATAGTACTTTATGTGTTCCACACACAACTTTTTTGACTTTTCAAACTTTGAAGCTCGATAACTTCGGCAAATGAGGACCAAATTTGTTAAAGAAAGTGTCCAATTAATCAGCTCGACGAGATTTTGAAGATGTCACAACACATCATGATTGCGTCTTGTTGAATTTCCAAGAAAAATAGTACTTTATGTGTTCAACACACAACTTTTTTGACTTTTCAAACTTTGAACCTCGATAACTTTGGCAAATGTGTATCAAATTTGTTAAAGAAAGTGTCCAATTAATCGACGAGATTTTGAAGATGTCACAACACATCATGATTGCGTCTTGTTGAATTTCCAAGAAAAATAGTACTTTATGTGTTCCACACACAACTTTTTTGACTTTTCAAACTTTGAAGCTCGATAACTTCGGCAAATGAGGACCAAATTTGTTAAAGAAAGTGTCCAATTAATCAGCTCGACGAGATTTTGAAGATGTCACAACACATCATGATTGCGTCTTGTTGAATTTCCAAGAAAAATAGTACTTTATGTGTTCAACACACAACTTTTTTGACTTTTCAAACTTTGAACCTCGATAACTTTGGCAAATGAGGACCAAATTTGTTAAACAAAGTGTCCAATTAATCAGCTCGACGAGATTTTGAAGATGTCACAACACATCATGATTGCGTCTTGTTGAATTTCCAAGAAAAATAGTACTTTATGTGTTCCACACACAACTTTTTTGACTTTTCAAACTTTGAAGCTCGATAACTTCGGCAAATGAGGACCAAATTTGTTAAACAAAGTGTCCAATTAATCAGCTCGACGAGATCATTAAAATGTCACAACAAATCATCATTGCATCTTGTTGAATTTCCAAGAAAAATAGTACTTTATGTGTTCCACAAACAACTTTTTTGACTTTTCAAACTTTGAACCTCGATAACTTCGGCAAATGTGTATCAAATTTGATAAACAAAGTGTCCAATTAATCAGCTCGACGAGATTTTGAAGATGTCACAACACGTCATGATTGCATCTTGTTGAATTTCCAAGAAAAATAGTACTTTATGTGTTCCACACACAACTTTTTTGACTTTTCTTCAAACTTTGAACCTCGATAACTTCGGCAAATGTGTATCAAATTTGTTAAAGAAAGTGTCCAATTAATCGACGAGATTTTGAAGATGTCACAACACATCATGATTGCATGATGTTGAATTTCCAACAAAAAAAGTACTATAAGTGCTCAAACACACAACTTTTGAGACTTTTAAAAATTTGAAGCTCTATAATTTCGGCAAATGAGGACCAAATTTGTTAAAGAAAGTATCCAATTAATCAGCTCGACGAGATTTTGAAGATGTCACAACACATCATGATTGCGTCTTGTTGAATTTCCAAGAAAAATAGTACTTTATGTGTTCAACACACAACTTTTTTGACTTTTCAAACTTTGAACCTCGATAACTTTGGCAAATGTGTATCAAATTTGTTAAAGAAAGTGTCCAATTAATCAGCTCGACGAGATTTTGAAGATGTCACAACACATCATGATTGCGTCTTGTTGAATTTCCAAGAAAAATAGTACTTTATGTGTTCCACACACAACTTTTTTGACTTTTCAAACTTTGAAGCTCGATAACTTCGGCAAATGAGGACCAAATTTGTTAAAGAAAGTGTCCAATTAATCAGCTCGACGAGATTTTGAAGATGTCACAACACATCATGATTGCGTCTTGTTGAATTTCCAAGAAAAATAGTACTTTATGTGTTCCACACACAACTTTTTTGACTTTTCAAACTTTGAAGCTCGATAACTTCGGCAAATGAGGACCAAATTTGTTAAAGAAAGTGTCCAATTAATCAGCTCGACGAGATTTTGAAGATGTCACAACACATCATGATTGCGTCTTGTTGAATTTCCAAGAAAAATAGTACTTTATGTGTTCCACACACAACTTTTTTGACTTTTCAAACTTTGAACCTCGATAACTTCGGCAAATGTGTATCATATTTGTTAAAGAAAGTGTCCAATTAATCAGCTCGACGAGATTTTGAAGATGTCACAACACATCATGATTGCGTCTTGTTGAATTTCCAAGAAAAATAGTACTTTATGTGTTCCACACACAACTTTTTTGACTTTTCAAACTTTGATCCTCGATAACTTCGGCAAATGTGTATCAAATTTGTTAAACAAAGTGTCCAATTAATCAGTTCGACGAGATCATTAAAATGTCACAACAAATCATCATTGCATCTTGTTGAATTTCCAAGAAAAATAGTACTTTATGTGTTCCACAAACAACTTTTTTGACTTTTCAAACTTTGAACCTCGATAACTTCGGCAAATGTGTATCAAATTTGATAAACAAAGTGTCCAATTAATCAGCTCGACGAGATTTTGAAGATGTCACAACACGTCATGATTGCATCTTGTTGAATTTCCAAGAAAAATAGTACTTTATGTGTTCCACAAACAACTTTTTTGACTTTTCAAACTTTGAACCTCGATAACTTCGGCAAATGTGTATCAAATTTGTTAAAGAAAGTGTCCAATTAATCGACGAGATTTTGAAGATGTCACAACACATCATGATTGCGTCTTGTTGAATTTCCAAGAAAAATAGTACTTTATGTGTTCCACACACAACTTTTTTGACTTTTAAACTTTGAAGCTCGATAACTTCGGCAAATGAGGAACAAATTTGTTAAAGAAAGTGTCCAATTAATCAGCTCGACGAGATTTTGAAGATGTCACAACACATCATGATTGCGTCTTGTTGAATTTCCAAGAAAAATAGTACTTTATGTGTTCCACACACAACTTTTTTGACTTTTAATCTTTGAAGCTCGATAACTTCGGCAAATGAGGAACAAATTTGTTAAAGAAAGTGTCCAATTAATCAGCTCGACGAGATTTTGAAGATGTCACAACACATCATGATTGCGTCTTGTTGAATTTCCAAGAAAAATAGTACTTTATGTGTTCCACACACAACTTTTTTGACTTTTCAAACTTTGAAGCTCGATAACTTCGGCAAATGAGGACCAAATTTGTTAAAGAAAGTGTCCAATTAATCAGCTCGACGAAATTTTGAAGATGTCACAACACATCATGATTGCATCTTGTTGAATTTCCAAGAAAAATAGTACTTTATGTGTTCCACAAACAACTTTTTTGACTTTTCAAACTTTGAACCTCGATAACTTCGGCAAATGTGTATCAAATTTGATAAACAAAGTGTCCAATTAATCAGCTCGACGAGATTTTGAAGATGTCACAACACGTCATGATTGCATCTTGTTGAATTTCCAAGAAAAATAGTACTTTATGTGTTCCACACACAACTTTTTTGACTTTTCAAACTTTGAACCTCGATAACTTCGGCAAATGTGTATCAAATTTGTTAAAGAAAGTGTCCAATTAATCGACGAGATTTTGAAGATGTCACAACACATCATGATTGCGTCTTGTTGAATTTCCAAGAAAAATAGTACTTTATGTGTTCCACACACAACTTTTTTGACTTTTCAAACTTTGAAGCTCGATAACTTCGGCAAATGAGGACCAAATTTGTTAAAGAAAGTGTCCAATTAATCAGCTCGACGAGATTTTGAAGATGTCACAACACATCATGATTGCATCTTGTTGAATTTCCAAGAAAAATAGTACTTTATGTGTTCAACAAACAACTTTTTTGACTTTTCAGATTTGGAAGCTCGATAAGTTCGGCAAATGAGGACCAAATTTGTTAAACAAAGTGTCCAATTAATCAGCTCGACGAGATTTTGAAGATGTCACAACACATCATGATTGCGTCTTGTTGAATTTCCAAGAAAAATAGTACTTTATGTGTTCCACACACAACTTTTTTGACTTTTCAAACTTTGAAGCTCGATAACTTCGGCAAATGAGGACCAAATTTGTTAAAGAAAGTGTCCAATTAATCAGCTCGACGAGATTTTGAAGATGTCACAACACGTCATGATTGCATCTTGTTGAATTTCCAAGAAAAATAGTACTTTATGTGTTCCACACACAACTTTTTTGACTTTTCAAACTTTGAACCTCGATAACTTCGGCAAATGTGTATCATATTTGTTAAAGAAAGTGTCCAATTAATCAGCTCGACGAGATTTTGAAGATGTCACAACACATCATGATTGCGTCTTGTTGAATTTCCAAGAAAAATAGTACTTTATGTGTTCCACACACAACTTTTTTGACTTTTCAAACTTTGAAGCTCGATAACTTCGGCAAATGAGGACCAAATTTGTTAAAGAAAGTGTCCAATTAATCAGCTCGACGAGATTTTGAAGATGTCACAACACATCATGATTGCGTCTTGTTGAATTTCCAAGAAAAATAGTACTTTATGTGTTCCACACACAACTTTTTTGACTTTTCAAACTTTGAACCTCGATAACTTTGGCAAATGTGTATCAAATTTGTTAAAGAAAGTGTCCAATTAATCAGCTCGACGAGATTTTGAAGATGTCACAACACATCATGATTGCGTCTTGTTGAATTTCCAAGAAAAATAGTACTTTATGTGTTCCACACACAACTTTTTTGACTTTTCAAACTTTGAAGCTCGATAACTTCGGCAAATGAGGACAAAATTTGTTAAAGAAAGTGTCCAATTAATCAGCTCGACGAGATTTTGAAGATGTCACAACACATCATGATTGCGTCTTGTTGAATTTCCAAGAAAAATAGTACTTTATGTGTTCCACACACAACTTTTTTGACTTTTCAAACTTTGAAGCTCGATAACTTCGGCAAATGAGGACCAAATTTGTTAAAGAAAGTGTCCAATTAATCAGCTCGACGAGATTTTGAAGATGTCACAACACATCATGATTGCGTCTTGTTGAATTTCCAAGAAAAATAGTACTTTATGTGTTCCACACACAACTTTTTTGACTTTTCAAACTTTGAACCTCGATAACTTCGGCAAATGTGTATCATATTTGTTAAAGAAAGTGTCCAATTAATCAGCTCGACGAGATTTTGAAGATGTCACAACACATCATGATTGCGTCTTGTTGAATTTCCAAGAAAAATAGTACTTTATGTGTTCCACACACAACTTTTTTGACTTTTCAAACTTTGATCCTCGATAACTTCGGCAAATGTGTATCAAATTTGTTAAACAAAGTGTCCAATTAATCAGCTCGACGAGATCATTAAAATGTCACAACAAATCATCATTGCATCTTGTTGAATTTCCAAGAAAAATAGTACTTTATGTGTTCCACAAACAACTTTTTTGACTTTTCAAACTTTGAACCTCGATAACTTCGGCAAATGTGTATCAAATTTGATAAACAAAGTGTCCAATTAATCAGCTCGACGAGATTTTGAAGATGTCACAACACGTCATGATTGCATCTTGTTGAATTTCCAAGAAAAATAGTACTTTATGTGTTCCACACACAACTTTTTTGACTTTTCAAACTTTGAACCTCGATAACTTCGGCAAATGTGTATCAAATTTGTTAAAGAAAGTGTCCAATTAATCGACGAGATTTTGAAGATGTCACAACACATCATGATTGCGTCTTGTTGAATTTCCAAGAAAAATAGTACTTTATGTGTTCCACACACAACTTTTTTGACTTTTAAACTTTGAAGCTCGATAACTTCGGCAAATGAGGAACAAATTTGTTAAAGAAAGTGTCCAATTAATCAGCTCGACGAGATTTTGAAGATGTCACAACACATCATGATTGCGTCTTGTTGAATTTCCAAGAAAAATAGTACTTTATGTGTTCCACACACAACTTTTTTGACTTTTAAACTTTGAAGCTCGATAACTTCGGCAAATGAGGAACAAATTTGTTAAAGAAAGTGTCCAATTAATCAGCTCGACGAGATTTTGAAGATGTCACAACACATCATGATTGCGTCTTGTTGAATTTCCAAGAAAAATAGTACTTTATGTGTTCCACACACAACTTTTTTGACTTTTCAAACTTTGAAGCTCGATAACTTCGGCAAATGAGGACCAAATTTGTTAAAGAAAGTGTCCAATTAATCAGCTCGACGAAATTTTGAAGATGTCACAACACATCATGATTGCATCTTGTTGAATTTCCAAGAAAAATAGTACTTTATGTGTTCCACAAACAACTTTTTTGACTTTTCAAACTTTGAACCTCGATAACTTCGGCAAATGTGTATCAAATTTGATAAACAAAGTGTCCAATTAATCAGCTCGACGAGATTTTGAAGATGTCACAACACGTCATGATTGCATCTTGTTGAATTTCCAAGAAAAATAGTACTTTATGTGTTCCACACACAACTTTTTTGACTTTTCAAACTTTGAACCTCGATAACTTCGGCAAATGTGTATCAAATTTGTTAAAGAAAGTGTCCAATTAATCGACGAGATTTTGAAGATGTCACAACACATCATGATTGCGTCTTGTTGAATTTCCAAGAAAAATAGTACTTTATGTGTTCCACACACAACTTTTTTGACTTTTCAAACTTTGAAGCTCGATAACTTCGGCAAATGAGGACCAAATTTGTTAAAGAAAGTGTCCAATTAATCAGCTCGACGAGATTTTGAAGATGTCACAACACATCATGATTGCATCTTGTTGAATTTCCAAGAAAAATAGTACTTTATGTGTTCAACAAACAACTTTTTTGACTTTTCAGATTTGGAAGCTCGATAAGTTCGGCAAATGAGGACCAAATTTGTTAAACAAAGTGTCCAATTAATCAGCTCGACGAGATTTTGAAGATGTCACAACACATCATGATTGCGTCTTGTTGAATTTCCAAGAAAAATAGTACTTTATGTGTTCCACACACAACTTTTTTGACTTTTCAAACTTTGAAGCTCGATAACTTCGGCAAATGAGGACCAAATTTGTTAAAGAAAGTGTCCAATTAATCAGCTCGACGAGATTTTGAAGATGTCACAACACGTCATGATTGCATCTTGTTGAATTTCCAAGAAAAATAGTACTTTATGTGTTCCACACACAACTTTTTTGACTTTTCAAACTTTGAACCTCGATAACTTCGGCAAATGTGTATCATATTTGTTAAAGAAAGTGTCCAATTAATCAGCTCGACGAGATTTTGAAGATGTCACAACACATCATGATTGCGTCTTGTTGAATTTCCAAGAAAAATAGTACTTTATGTGTTCCACACACAACTTTTTTGACTTTTCAAACTTTGAAGCTCGATAACTTCGGCAAATGAGGACCAAATTTGTTAAAGAAAGTGTCCAATTAATCAGCTCGACGAGATTTTGAAGATGTCACAACACATCATGATTGCGTCTTGTTGAATTTCCAAGAAAAATAGTACTTTATGTGTTCCACACACAACTTTTTTGACTTTTCAAACTTTGAAGCTCGATAACTTCGGCAAATGAGGACCAAATTTGTTAAAGAAAGTATCCAATTAATCAGCTCGACGAGATTTTGAAGATGTCACAACACATCATGATTGCGTCTTGTTGAATTTCCAAGAAAAATAGTACTTTATGTGTTCCACACACAACTTTTTTGACTTTTCAAACTTTGAACCTCGATAACTTTGGCAAATGTGTATCAAATTTGTTAAAGAAAGTGTCCAATTAATCAGCTCGACGAGATTTTGAAGATGTCACAACACATCACGATTGCGTCTTGTTGAATTTCCAAGAAAAATAGTACTTTATGTGTTCCACACACAACTTTTTTGACTTTTCAAACTTTGAACCTCGATAACTTTGGCAAATGTGTATCAAATTTGTTAAAGAAAGTGTCCAATTAATCAGCTCGACGAGATTTTGAAGATGTCACAACACATCACGATTGCGTCTTGTTGAATTTCCAAGAAAAATAGTACTTTATGTGTTCCACACACAACTTTTTTGACTTTTCAAACTTTGAAGCTCGATAACTTCGGCAAATGAGGACCAAATTTGTTAAAGAAAGTGTCCAATTAATCAGCTCGACGAGATTTTGAAGATGTCACAACACATCATGATTGCGTCTTGTTGAATTTCCAAGAAAAATAGTACTTTATGTGTTCCACACACAACTTTTTTGACTTTTCAAACTTTGAAGCTCGATAACTTCGGCAAATGAGGACCAAATTTGTTAAAGAAAGTGTCCAATTAATCAGCTCGACGAGATTTTGAAGATGTCACAACACATCATGATTGCGTCTTGTTGAATTTCCAAGAAAAATAGTACTTTATGTGTTCCACACACAACTTTTTTGACTTTTCAAACTTTGAACCTCGATAACTTCGGCAAATGTGTATCATATTTGTTAAAGAAAGTGTCCAATTAATCAGCTCGACGAGATTTTGAAGATGTCACAACACATCATGATTGCGTCTTGTTGAATTTCCAAGAAAAATAGTACTTTATGTGTTCCACACACAACTTTTTTGACTTTTCAAACTTTGATCCTCGATAACTTCGGCAAATGTGTATCAAATTTGTTAAACAAAGTGTCCAATTAATCAGCTCGACGAGATCATTAAAATGTCACAACAAATCATCATTGCATCTTGTTGAATTTCCAAGAAAAATAGTACTTTATGTGTTCCACAAACAACTTTTTTGACTTTTCAAACTTTGAACCTCGATAACTTCGGCAAATGTGTATCAAATTTGATAAACAAAGTGTCCAATTAATCAGCTCGACGAGATTTTGAAGATGTCACAACACGTCATGATTGCATCTTGTTGAATTTCCAAGAAAAATAGTACTTTATGTGTTCCACACACAACTTTTTTGACTTTTCAAACTTTGAACCTCGATAACTTCGGCAAATGTGTATCAAATTTGTTAAAGAAAGTGTCCAATTAATCGACGAGATTTTGAAGATGTCACAACACATCATGATTGCGTCTTGTTGAATTTCCAAGAAAAATAGTACTTTATGTGTTCCACACACAACTTTTTTGACTTTTAAACTTTGAAGCTCGATAACTTCGGCAAATGAGGAACAAATTTGTTAAAGAAAGTGTCCAATTAATCAGCTCGACGAGATTTTGAAGATGTCACAACACATCATGATTGCGTCTTGTTGAATTTCCAAGAAAAATAGTACTTTATGTGTTCCACACACAACTTTTTTGACTTTTCAAACTTTGAAGCTCGATAACTTCGGCAAATGAGGACCAAATTTGTTAAAGAAAGTGTCCAATTAATCAGCTCGACGAAATTGTGAAGATGTCACAACACATCATGATTGCATCTTGTTGAATTTCCAAGAAAAATAGTACTTTATGTGTTCCACAAACAACTTTTTTGACTTTTCAAACTTTGAACCTCGATAACTTCGGCAAATGTGTATCAAATTTGATAAACAAAGTGTCCAATTAATCAGCTCGACGAGATTTTGAAGATGTCACAACACGTCATGATTGCATCTTGTTGAATTTCCAAGAAAAATAGTACTTTATGTGTTCCACACACAACTTTTTTGACTTTTCAAACTTTGAACCTCGATAACTTCGGCAAATGTGTATCAAATTTGTTAAAGAAAGTGTCCAATTAATCGACGAGATTTTGAAGATGTCACAACACATCATGATTGCGTCTTGTTGAATTTCCAAGAAAAATAGTACTTTATGTGTTCCACACACAACTTTTTTGACTTTTCAAACTTTGAAGCTCGATAACTTCGGCAAATGAGGACCAAATTTGTTAAAGAAAGTGTCCAATTAATCAGCTCGACGAGATTTTGAAGATGTCACAACACATCATGATTGCGTCTTGTTGAATTTCCAAGAAAAATAGTACTTTATGTGTTCCACACACAACTTTTTTGACTTTTCAAACTTTGAAGCTCGATAACTTCGGCAAATGAGGACCAAATTTGTTAAAGAAAGTGTCCAATTAATCAGCTCGACGAGATTTTGAAGATGTCACAACACATCATGATTGCGTCTTGTTGAATTTCCAAGAAAAATAGTACTTTATGTGTTCCACACACAACTTTTTTGACTTTTCAAACTTTGAAGCTCGATAACTTCGGCAAATGAGGACCAAATTTGTTAAAGAAAGTGTCCAATTAATCAGCTCGACGAGATTTTGAAGATGTCACAACACATCATGATTGCGTCTTGTTGAATTTCCAAGAAAAATAGTACTTTATGTGTTCCACACACAACTTTTTTGACTTTTCAAACTTTGAACCTCGATAACTTCGGCAAATGTGTATCATATTTGTTAAAGAAAGTGTCCAATTAATCAGCTCGACGAGATTTTGAAGATGTCACAACACATCATGATTGCGTCTTGTTGAATTTCCAAGAAAAATAGTACTTTATGTGTTCCACACACAACTTTTTTGACTTTTCAAACTTTGAACCTCGATAACTTCGGCAAATGTGTATCATATTTGTTAAAGAAAGTGTCCAATTAATCAGCTCGACGAGATTTTGAAGATGTCACAACACATCATGATTGCGTCTTGTTGAATTTCCAAGAAAAATAGTACTTTATGTGTTCCACACACAACTTTTTTGACTTTTCAAACTTTGAACCTCGATAACTTCGGCAAATGTGTATCATATTTGTTAAAGAAAGTGTCCAATTAATCAGCTCGACGAGATTTTGAAGATGTCACAACACATCATGATTGCGTCTTGTTGAATTTCCAAGAAAAATAGTACTTTATGTGTTCCACACACAACTTTTTTGACTTTTCAAACTTTGAACCTCGATAACTTTGGCAAATGAGGACCAAATTTGTTAAACAAAGTGTCCAATTAATCAGCTCGACGAGATTTTGAAGATGTCACAACACATCATGATTGCGTCTTGTTGAATTTCCAAGAAAAATAGTACTTTATGTGTTCCACACACAACTTTTTTGACTTTTCAAACTTTGAAGCTCGATAACTTCGGCAAATGAGGACCAAATTTGTTAAACAAAGTGTCCAATTAATCAGCTCGACGAGATCATTAAAATGTCACAACAAATCATCATTGCATCTTGTTGAATTTCCAAGAAAAATAGTACTTTATGTGTTCCACAAACAACTTTTTTGACTTTTCAAACTTTGAACCTCGATAACTTCGGCAAATGTGTATCAAATTTGATAAACAAAGTGTCCAATTAATCAGCTCGACGAGATTTTGAAGATGTCACAACACGTCATGATTGCATCTTGTTGAATTTCCAAGAAAAATAGTACTTTATGTGTTCCACACACAACTTTTTTGACTTTTCTTCAAACTTTGAACCTCGATAACTTCGGCAAATGTGTATCAAATTTGTTAAAGAAAGTGTCCAATTAATCGACGAGATTTTGAAGATGTCACAACACATCATGATTGCATGATGTTGAATTTCCAACAAAAAAAGTACTATAAGTGCTCAAACACACAACTTTTGAGACTTTTAAAAATTTGAAGCTCTATAATTTCGGCAAATGAGGACCAAATTTGTTAAAGAAAGTATCCAATTAATCAGCTCGACGAGATTTTGAAGATGTCACAACACATCATGATTGCGTCTTGTTGAATTTCCAAGAAAAATAGTACTTTATGTGTTCAACACACAACTTTTTTGACTTTTCAAACTTTGAACCTCGATAACTTTGGCAAATGTGTATCAAATTTGTTAAAGAAAGTGTCCAATTAATCAGCTCGACGAGATTTTGAAGATGTCACAACACATCATGATTGCGTCTTGTTGAATTTCCAAGAAAAATAGTACTTTATGTGTTCCACACACAACTTTTTTGACTTTTCAAACTTTGAAGCTCGATAACTTCGGCAAATGAGGACCAAATTTGTTAAAGAAAGTGTCCAATTAATCAGCTCGACGAGATTTTGAAGATGTCACAACACATCATGATTGCGTCTTGTTGAATTTCCAAGAAAAATAGTACTTTATGTGTTCCACACACAACTTTTTTGACTTTTCAAACTTTGAACCTCGATAACTTCGGCAAATGTGTATCATATTTGTTAAAGAAAGTGTCCAATTAATCAGCTCGACGAGATTTTGAAGATGTCACAACACATCATGATTGCGTCTTGTTGAATTTCCAAGAAAAATAGTACTTTATGTGTTCCACACACAACTTTTTTGACTTTTCAAACTTTGAAGCTCGATAACTTCGGCAAATGAGGACCAAATTTGTTAAAGAAAGTGTCCAATTAATCAGCTCGACGAGATTTTGAAGATGTCACAACACATCATGATTGCGTCTTGTTGAATTTCCAAGAAAAATAGTACTTTATGTGTTCCACACACAACTTTTTTGACTTTTCAAACTTTGAACCTCGATAACTTCGGCAAATGTGTATCATATTTGTTAAAGAAAGTGTCCAATTAATCAGCTCGACGAGATTTTGAAGATGTCACAACACATCATGATTGCGTCTTGTTGAATTTCCAAGAAAAATAGTACTTTATGTGTTCCACACACAACTTTTTTGACTTTTCAAACTTTGAAGCTCGATAACTTCGGCAAATGAGGACCAAATTTGTTAAAGAAAGTGTCCAATTAATCAGCTCGACGAGATTTTGAAGATGTCACAACACATCATGATTGCGTCTTGTTGAATTTCCAAGAAAAATAGTACTTTATGTGTTCCACACACAACTTTTTTGACTTTTCAAACTTTGAACCTCGATAACTTCGGCAAATGAGGACCAAATTTGTTAAAGAAAGTGTCCAATTAATCAGCTCGACGAGATTTTGAAGATGTCACAACACATCATGATTGCGTCTTGTTGAATTTCCAAGAAAAATAGTACTTTATGTGTTCCACACACAACTTTTTTGACTTTTCAAACTTTGAACCTCGATAACTTCGGCAAATGTGTATCATATTTGTTAAAGAAAGTGTCCAATTAATCAGCTCGACGAGATTTTGAAGATGTCACAACACATCATGATTGCGTCTTGTTGAATTTCCAAGAAAAATAGTACTTTATGTGTTCCACACACAACTTTTTTGACTTTTCAAACTTTGAACCTCGATAACTTCGGCAAATGTGTATCATATTTGTTAAAGAAAGTGTCCAATTAATCAGCTCGACGAGATTTTGAAGATGTCACAACACATCATGATTGCGTCTTGTTGAATTTCCAAGAAAAATAGTACTTTATGTGTTCCACACACAACTTTTTTGACTTTTCAAACTTTGAACCTCGATAACTTTGGCAAATGAGGACCAAATTTGTTAAACAAAGTGTCCAATTAATCAGCTCGACGAGATTTTGAAGATGTCACAACACATCATGATTGCGTCTTGTTGAATTTCCAAGAAAAATAGTACTTTATGTGTTCCACACACAACTTTTTTGACTTTTCAAACTTTGAAGCTCGATAACTTCGGCAAATGAGGACCAAATTTGTTAAACAAAGTGTCCAATTAATCAGCTCGACGAGATCATTAAAATGTCACAACAAATCATCATTGCATCTTGTTGAATTTCCAAGAAAAATAGTACTTTATGTGTTCCACAAACAACTTTTTTGACTTTTCAAACTTTGAACCTCGATAACTTCGGCAAATGTGTATCAAATTTGATAAACAAAGTGTCCAATTAATCAGCTCGACGAGATTTTGAAGATGTCACAACACGTCATGATTGCATCTTGTTGAATTTCCAAGAAAAATAGTACTTTATGTGTTCCACACACAACTTTTTTGACTTTTCTTCAAACTTTGAACCTCGATAACTTCGGCAAATGTGTATCAAATTTGTTAAAGAAAGTGTCCAATTAATCGACGAGATTTTTAAGATGTCACAACACATCATGATTGCATGATGTTGAATTTCCAACAAAAAAAGTACTATAAGTGCTCAAACACACAACTTTTGAGACTTTTAAAAATTTGAAGCTCTATAATTTCGGCAAATGAGGACCAAATTTGTTAAAGAAAGTATCCAATTAATCAGCTCGACGAGATTTTGAAGATGTCACAACACATCATGATTGCGTCTTGTTGAATTTCCAAGAAAAATAGTACTTTATGTGTTCAACACACAACTTTTTTGACTTTTCAAACTTTGAACCTCGATAACTTTGGCAAATGTGTATCAAATTTGTTAAAGAAAGTGTCCAATTAATCAGCTCGACGAGATTTTGAAGATGTCACAACACATCATGATTGCGTCTTGTTGAATTTCCAAGAAAAATAGTACTTTATGTGTTCCACACACAACTTTTTTGACTTTTCAAACTTTGAAGCTCGATAACTTCGGCAAATGAGGACCAAATTTGTTAAAGAAAGTGTCCAATTAATCAGCTCGACGAGATTTTGAAGATGTCACAACACATCATGATTGCGTCTTGTTGAATTTCCAAGAAAAATAGTACTTTATGTGTTCCACACACAACTTTTTTGACTTTTCAAACTTTGAACCTCGATAACTTCGGCAAATGTGTATCATATTTGTTAAAGAAAGTGTCCAATTAATCAGCTCGACGAGATTTTGAAGATGTCACAACACATCATGATTGCGTCTTGTTGAATTTCCAAGAAAAATAGTACTTTATGTGTTCCACACACAACTTTTTTGACTTTTCAAACTTTGAAGCTCGATAACTTCGGCAAATGAGGACCAAATTTGTTAAAGAAAGTGTCCAATTAATCAGCTCGACGAGATTTTGAAGATGTCACAACACATCATGATTGCGTCTTGTTGAATTTCCAAGAAAAATAGTACTTTATGTGTTCCACACACAACTTTTTTGACTTTTCAAACTTTGAACCTCGATAACTTCGGCAAATGTGTATCATATTTGTTAAAGAAAGTGTCCAATTAATCAGCTCGACGAGATTTTGAAGATGTCACAACACATCATGATTGCGTCTTGTTGAATTTCCAAGAAAAATAGTACTTTATGTGTTCCACAAACAACTTTTTTGACTTTTCAAACTTTGAACCTCGATAACTTCGGCAAATGTGTATCAAATTTGATAAACAAAGTGTCCAATTAATCAGCTCGACGAGATTTTGAAGATGTCACAACACGTCATGATTGCATCTTGTTGAATTTCCAAGAAAAATAGTACTTTATGTGTTCCACACACAACTTTTTTGACTTTTCAAACTTTGAACCTCGATAACTTCGGCAAATGTGTATCAAATTTGTTAAAGAAAGTGTCCAATTAATCGACGAGATTTTGAAGATGTCACAACACATCATGATTGCGTCTTGTTGGATTTCCAAGAAAAATAGTACTTTATGTGTTCCACACACAACTTTTTTGACTTTTCAAACTTTGAAGCTCGATAACTTCGGCAAATGAGGACCAAATTTGTTAAAGAAAGTGTCCAATTAATCAGCTCGACGAGATTTTGAAGATGTCACAACACATCATGATTGCATCTTGTTGAATTTCCAAGAAAAATAGTACTTTATGTGTTCAACAAACAACTTTTTTGACTTTTCAGATTTGGAAGCTCGATAAGTTCGGCAAATGAGGACCAAATTTGTTAAAGAAAGTGTCCAATTAATCAGCTCGACGAGATTTTGAAGATGTCACAACACATCATGATTGCGTCTTGTTGAATTTCCAAGAAAAATAGTACTTTATGTGTTCCACACACAACTTTTTTGACTTTTCAAACTTTGAACCTCGATAACTTCGGCAAATGTGTATCATATTTGATAAACAAAGTGTCCAATTAATCAGCTCGACGAGATTTTGAAGATGTCACAACACGTCATGATTGCATCTTGTTGAATTTCCAAGAAAAATAGTACTTTATGTGTTCCACACACAACTTTTTTGACTTTTCTTCAAACTTTGAACCTCGATAACTTCGGCAAATGTGTATCAAATTTGTTAAAGAAAGTGTCCAATTAATCGACGAGATTTTGAAGATGTCACAACACATCATGATTGCATGATGTTGAATTTCCAACAAAAAAAGTACTATAAGTGCTCAAACACACAACTTTTGAGACTTTTAAAAATTTGAAGCTCTATAATTTCGGCAAATGAGGACCAAATTTGTTAAAGAAAGTATCCAATTAATCAGCTCGACGAGATTTTGAAGATGTCACAACACATCATGATTGCGTCTTGTTGAATTTCCAAGAAAAATAGTACTTTATGTGTTCAACACACAACTTTTTTGACTTTTCAAACTTTGAACCTCGATAACTTTGGCAAATGTGTATCAAATTTGTTAAAGAAAGTGTCCAATTAATCAGCTCGACGAGATTTTGAAGATGTCACAACACATCATGATTGCGTCTTGTTGAATTTCCAAGAAAAATAGTACTTTATGTGTTCCACACACAACTTTTTTGACTTTTCAAACTTTGAAGCTCGATAACTTCGGCAAATGAGGACCAAATTTGTTAAAGAAAGTGTCCAATTAATCAGCTCGACGAGATTTTGAAGATGTCACAACACATCATGATTGCGTCTTGTTGAATTTCCAAGAAAAATAGTACTTTATGTGTTCCACACACAACTTTTTTGACTTTTCAAACTTTGAACCTCGATAACTTCGGCAAATGTGTATCATATTTGTTAAAGAAAGTGTCCAATTAATCAGCTCGACGAGATTTTGAAGATGTCACAACACATCATGATTGCGTCTTGTTGAATTTCCAAGAAAAATAGTACTTTATGTGTTCCACACACAACTTTTTTGACTTTTCAAACTTTGAAGCTCGATAACTTCGGCAAATGAGGACCAAATTTGTTAAAGAAAGTGTCCAATTAATCAGCTCGACGAGATTTTGAAGATGTCACAACACATCATGATTGCGTCTTGTTGAATTTCCAAGAAAAATAGTACTTTATGTGTTCCACACACAACTTTTTTGACTTTTCAAACTTTGAACCTCGATAACTTCGGCAAATGTGTATCATATTTGTTAAAGAAAGTGTCCAATTAATCAGCTCGACGAGATTTTGAAGATGTCACAACACATCATGATTGCGTCTTGTTGAATTTCCAAGAAAAATAGTACTTTATGTGTTCCACACACAACTTTTTTGACTTTTCAAACTTTGAAGCTCGATAACTTCGGCAAATGAGGACCAAATTTGTTAAAGAAAGTGTCCAATTAATCAGCTCGACGAGATTTTGAAGATGTCACAACACATCATGATTGCGTCTTGTTGAATTTCCAAGAAAAATAGTACTTTATGTGTTCCACACACAACTTTTTTGACTTTTCAAACTTTGAACCTCGATAACTTCGGCAAATGAGGACCAAATTTGTTAAAGAAAGTGTCCAATTAATCAGCTCGACGAGATTTTGAAGATGTCACAACACATCATGATTGCGTCTTGTTGAATTTCCAAGAAAAATAGTACTTTATGTGTTCCACACACAACTTTTTTGACTTTTCAAACTTTGAACCTCGATAACTTCGGCAAATGTGTATCATATTTGTTAAAGAAAGTGTCCAATTAATCAGCTCGACGAGATTTTGAAGATGTCACAACACATCATGATTGCGTCTTGTTGAATTTCCAAGAAAAATAGTACTTTATGTGTTCCACACACAACTTTTTTGACTTTTCAAACTTTGAACCTCGATAACTTCGGCAAATGTGTATCATATTTGTTAAAGAAAGTGTCCAATTAATCAGCTCGACGAGATTTTGAAGATGTCACAACACATCATGATTGCGTCTTGTTGAATTTCCAAGAAAAATAGTACTTTATGTGTTCCACACACAACTTTTTTGACTTTTCAAACTTTGAACCTCGATAACTTTGGCAAATGAGGACCAAATTTGTTAAACAAAGTGTCCAATTAATCAGCTCGACGAGATTTTGAAGATGTCACAACACATCATGATTGCGTCTTGTTGAATTTCCAAGAAAAATAGTACTTTATGTGTTCCACACACAACTTTTTTGACTTTTCAAACTTTGAAGCTCGATAACTTCGGCAAATGAGGACCAAATTTGTTAAACAAAGTGTCCAATTAATCAGCTCGACGAGATCATTAAAATGTCACAACAAATCATCATTGCATCTTGTTGAATTTCCAAGAAAAATAGTACTTTATGTGTTCCACAAACAACTTTTTTGACTTTTCAAACTTTGAACCTCGATAACTTCGGCAAATGTGTATCAAATTTGATAAACAAAGTGTCCAATTAATCAGCTCGACGAGATTTTGAAGATGTCACAACACGTCATGATTGCATCTTGTTGAATTTCCAAGAAAAATAGTACTTTATGTGTTCCACACACAACTTTTTTGACTTTTCTTCAAACTTTGAACCTCGATAACTTCGGCAAATGTGTATCAAATTTGTTAAAGAAAGTGTCCAATTAATCGACGAGATTTTTAAGATGTCACAACACATCATGATTGCATGATGTTGAATTTCCAACAAAAAAAGTACTATAAGTGCTCAAACACACAACTTTTGAGACTTTTAAAAATTTGAAGCTCTATAATTTCGGCAAATGAGGACCAAATTTGTTAAAGAAAGTATCCAATTAATCAGCTCGACGAGATTTTGAAGATGTCACAACACATCATGATTGCGTCTTGTTGAATTTCCAAGAAAAATAGTACTTTATGTGTTCAACACACAACTTTTTTGACTTTTCAAACTTTGAACCTCGATAACTTTGGCAAATGTGTATCAAATTTGTTAAAGAAAGTGTCCAATTAATCAGCTCGACGAGATTTTGAAGATGTCACAACACATCATGATTGCGTCTTGTTGAATTTCCAAGAAAAATAGTACTTTATGTGTTCCACACACAACTTTTTTGACTTTTCAAACTTTGAAGCTCGATAACTTCGGCAAATGAGGACCAAATTTGTTAAAGAAAGTGTCCAATTAATCAGCTCGACGAGATTTTGAAGATGTCACAACACATCATGATTGCGTCTTGTTGAATTTCCAAGAAAAATAGTACTTTATGTGTTCCACACACAACTTTTTTGACTTTTCAAACTTTGAACCTCGATAACTTCGGCAAATGTGTATCATATTTGTTAAAGAAAGTGTCCAATTAATCAGCTCGACGAGATTTTGAAGATGTCACAACACATCATGATTGCGTCTTGTTGAATTTCCAAGAAAAATAGTACTTTATGTGTTCCACACACAACTTTTTTGACTTTTCAAACTTTGAAGCTCGATAACTTCGGCAAATGTGTATCATATTTGTTAAAGAAAGTGTCCAATTAATCAGCTCGACGAGATTTTGAAGATGTCACAACACATCATGATTGCGTCTTGTTGAATTTCCAAGAAAAATAGTACTTTATGTGTTCCACACACAACTTTTTTGACTTTTCAAACTTTGAACCTCGATAACTTTGGCAAATGAGGACCAAATTTGTTAAACAAAGTGTCCAATTAATCAGCTCGACGAGATTTTGAAGATGTCACAACACATCATGATTGCGTCTTGTTGAATTTCCAAGAAAAATAGTACTTTATGTGTTCCACACACAACTTTTTTGACTTTTCAAACTTTGAAGCTCGATAACTTCGGCAAATGAGGACCAAATTTGTTAAACAAAGTGTCCAATTAATCAGCTCGACGAGATCATTAAAATGTCACAACAAATCATCATTGCATCTTGTTGAATTTCCAAGAAAAATAGTACTTTATGTGTTCCACAAACAACTTTTTTGACTTTTCAAACTTTGAACCTCGATAACTTCGGCAAATGAGGACCAAATTTGTTAAAGAAAGTGTCCAATTAATCAGCTCGACGAGATTTTGAAGATGTCACAACACATCATGATTGCGTCTTGTTGAATTTCCAAGAAAAATAGTACTTTATGTGTTCCACACACAACTTTTTTGACTTTTCAAACTTTGAACCTCGATAACTTCGGCAAATGTGTATCATATTTGTTAAAGAAAGTGTCCAATTAATCAGCTCGACGAGATTTTGAAGATGTCACAACACATCATGATTGCGTCTTGTTGAATTTCCAAGAAAAATAGTACTTTATGTGTTCCACACACAACTTTTTTGACTTTTCAAACTTTGAACCTCGATAACTTCGGCAAATGTGTATCATATTTGTTAAAGAAAGTGTCCAATTAATCAGCTCGACGAGATTTTGAAGATGTCACAACACATCATGATTGCGTCTTGTTGAATTTCCAAGAAAAATAGTACTTTATGTGTTCCACACACAACTTTTTTGACTTTTCAAACTTTGAAGCTCGATAACTTCGGCAAATGAGGACCAAATTTGTTAAAGAAAGTGTCCAATTAATCAGCTCGACGAGATTTTGAAGATGTCACAACACATCATGATTGGGTCTTGTTGAATTTCCAAGAAAAATAGTACTTTATGTGTTCCACACACAACTTTTTTGACTTTTCAAACTTTGAACGTCGATAACTTCGGCAAATGTGTATCAAATTTGTTAAACAAAGTGTCCAATTAATCAGCTCGACGAGATCATTAAAATGTCACAACAAATCATCATTGCATCTTGTTGAATTTCCAAGAAAAATAGTACTTTATGTGTTCCACAAACAACTTTTTTGACTTTTCAAACTTTGAACCTCGATAACTTCGGCAAATGTGTATCAAATTTGATAAACAAAGTGTCCAATTAATCAGCTCGACGAGATTTTGAAGATGTCACAACACGTCATGATTGCATCTTGTTGAATTTCCAAGAAAAATAGTACTTTATGTGTTCCACACACAACTTTTTTGACTTTTCAAACTTTGAACCTCGATAACTTCGGCAAATGTGTATCAAATTTGTTAAAGAAAGTGTCCAATTAATCGACGAGATTTTGAAGATGTCACAACACATCATGATTGCGTCTTGTTGGATTTCCAAGAAAAATAGTACTTTATGTGTTCCACACACAACTTTTTTGACTTTTCAAACTTTGAAGCTCGATAACTTCGGCAAATGAGGACCAAATTTGTTAAAGAAAGTGTCCAATTAATCAGCTCGACGAGATTTTGAAGATGTCACAACACATCATGATTGCATCTTGTTGAATTTCCAAGAAAAATAGTACTTTATGTGTTCAACAAACAACTTTTTTGACTTTTCAGATTTGGAAGCTCGATAAGTTCGGCAAATGAGGACCAAATTTGTTAAAGAAAGTGTCCAATTAATCAGCTCGACGAGATTTTGAAGATGTCACAACACATCATGATTGCGTCTTGTTGAATTTCCAAGAAAAATAGTACTTTATGTGTTCCACACACAACTTTTTTGACTTTTCAAACTTTGAACCTCGATAACTTCGGCAAATGTGTATCAAATTTGTTAAACAAAGTGTCCAATTAATCAGCTCGACGAGATCATTAAAATGTCACAACAAATCATCATTGCATCTTGTTGAATTTCCAAGAAAAATAGTACTTTATGTGTTCCACAAACAACTTTTTTGACTTTTCAAACTTTGAACCTCGATAACTTCGGCAAATGTGTATCAAATTTGATAAACAAAGTGTCCAATTAATCAGCTCGACGAGATTTTGAAGATGTCACAACACGTCATGATTGCATCTTGTTGAATTTCCAAGAAAAATAGTACTTTATGTGTTCCACACACAACTTTTTTGACTTTTCAAACTTTGAACCTCGATAACTTCGGCAAATGTGTATCAAATTTGTTAAAGAAAGTGTCCAATTAATCGACGAGATTTGGAAGATGTCACAACACATCATGATTGCGTCTTGTTGGATTTCCAAGAAAAATAGTACTTTATGTGTTCCACACACAACTTTTTTGACTTTTCAAACTTTGAAGCTCGATAACTTCGGCAAATGAGGACCAAATTTGTTAAAGAAAGTGTCCAATTAATCAGCTCGACGAGATTTTGAAGATGTCACAACACATCATGATTGCATCTTGTTGAATTTCCAAGAAAAATAGTACTTTATGTGTTCAACAAACAACTTTTTTGACTTTTCAGATTTGGAAGCTCGATAAGTTCGGCAAATGAGGACCAAATTTGTTAAAGAAAGTGTCCAATTAATCAGCTCGACGAGATTTTGAAGATGTCACAACACATCATGATTGCGTCTTGTTGAATTTCCAAGAAAAATAGTACTTTATGTGTTCCACACACAACTTTTTTGACTTTTCAAACTTTGAACCTCGATAACTTCGGCAAATGTGTATCATATTTGTTAAAGAAAGTGTCCAATTAATCAGCTCGACGAGATTTTGAAGATGTCACAACACATCATGATTGCGTCTTGTTGAATTTCCAAGAAAAATAGTACTTTATGTGTTCAACAAACAACTTTTTTGACTTTTCAGATTTGGAAGCTCGATAAGTTCGGCAAATGAGGACCAAATTTGTTAAACAAAGTGTCCAATTAATCAGCTCGACGAGATTTTGAAGATGTCACAACACATCATGATTGCGTCTTGTTGAATTTCCAAGAAAAATAGTACTTTATGTGTTCCACACACAACTTTTTTGACTTTTCAAACTTTGAAGCTCGATAACTTCGGCAAATGAGGACCAAATTTGTTAAAGAAAGTGTCCAATTAATCAGCTCGACGAGATTTTGAAGATGTCACAACACATCATGATTGCGTCTTGTTGAATTTCCAAGAAAAATAGTACTTTATGTGTTCCACACACAACTTTTTTGACTTTTCAAACTTTGAAGCTCGATAACTTCGGCAAATGAGGACCAAATTTGTTAAAGAAAGTGTCCAATTAATCAGCTCGACGAGATTTTGAAGATGTCACAACACATCATGATTGCGTCTTGTTGAATTTCCAAGAAAAATAGTACTTTATGTGTTCCACACACAACTTTTTTGACTTTTCAAATTTTGAACCTCGATAACTTCGGCAAATGTGTATCATATTTGTTAAAGAAAGTGTCCAATTAATCAGCTCGACGAGATTTTGAAGATGTCACAACACATCATGATTGCGTCTTGTTGAATTTCCAAGAAAAATAGTACTTTATGTGTTCCACACACAACTTTTTTGACTTTTCAAACTTTGAAGCTCAATAACTTCGGCAAATGAGGACCAAATTTGTTAAAGAAAGTGTCCAATTAATCAGCTCGACGAGATTTTGAAGATGTCACAACACATCATGATTGCGTCTTGTTGAATTTCCAAGAAAAATAGTACTTTATGTGTTCAACACACAACTTTTTTGACTTTTCAAACTTTGAACCTCGATAACTTTGGCAAATGAGGACCAAATTTGTTAAACAAAGTGTCCAATTAATCAGCTCGACGAGATTTTGAAGATGTCACAACACATCATGATTGCGTCTTGTTGAATTTCCAAGAAAAATAGTACTTTATGTGTTCCACACACAACTTTTTTGACTTTTCAAACTTTGAAGCTCGATAACTTCGGCAAATGAGGACCAAATTTGTTAAACAAAGTGTCCAATTAATCAGCTCGACGAGATCATTAAAATGTCACAACAAATCATCATTGCATCTTGTTGAATTTCCAAGAAAAATAGTACTTTATGTGTTCCACAAACAACTTTTTTGACTTTTCAAACTTTGAACCTCGATAACTTCGGCAAATGTGTATCAAATTTGATAAACAAAGTGTCCAATTAATCAGCTCGACGAGATTTTGAAGATGTCACAACACGTCATGATTGCATCTTGTTGAATTTCCAAGAAAAATAGTACTTTATGTGTTCCACACACAACTTTTTTGACTTTTCTTCAAACTTTGAACCTCGATAACTTCGGCAAATGTGTATCAAATTTGTTAAAGAAAGTGTCCAATTAATCGACGAGATTTTGAAGATGTCACAACACATCATGATTGCGTCTTGTTGAATTTCCAACAAAAAAAGTACTATAAGTGCTCAAACACACAACTTTTGAGACTTTTAAAAATTTGAAGCTCTATAATTTCGGCAAATGAGGACCAAATTTGTTAAAGAAAGTGTCCAATTAATCAGCTCGACGAGATTTTGAAGATGTCACAACACATCATGATTGCGTCTTGTTGAATTTCCAAGAAAAATAGTACTTTATGTGTTCAACACACAACTTTTTTGACTTTTCAAACTTTGAACCTCGATAACTTTAGCAAATGTGTATCAAATTTGTTAAAGAAAGTGTCCAATTAATCAGCTCGACGAGATTTTGAAGATGTCACAACACATCATGATTGCGTCTTGTTGAATTTCCAAGAAAAATAGTACTTTATGTGTTCCACACACAACTTTTTTGACTTTTCAAACTTTGAAGCTCGATAACTTCGGCAAATGAGGACCAAATTTGTTAAAGAAAGTGTCCAATTAATCAGCTCGACGAGATTTTGAAGATGTCACAACACATCATGATTGCGTCTTGTTGAATTTCCAAGAAAAATAGTACTTTATGTGTTCCACACACAACTTTTTTGACATTTCAAACTTTGAACCTCGATAACTTCGGCAAATGTGTATCATATTTGTTAAAGAAAGTGTCCAATTAATCAGCTCGACGAGATTTTGAAGATGTCACAACACATCATGATTGCGTCTTGTTGAATTTCCAAGAAAAATAGTACTTTATGTGTTCCACACACAACTTTTTTGACTTTTCAAACTTTGAAGCTCGATAACTTCGGCAAATGAGGACCAAATTTGTTAAAGAAAGTGTCCAATTAATCAGCTCGACGAGATTTTGAAGATGTCACAACACATCATGATTGCGTCTTGTTGAATTTCCAAGAAAAATAGTACTTTATGTGTTCCACACACAACTTTTTTGACTTTTCAAACTTTGAAGCTCGATAACTTCGGCAAATGAGGACCAAATTTGTTAAACAAAGTGTCCAATTAATCAGCTCGACGAGATCATTAAAATGTCACAACAAATCATCATTGCATCTTGTTGAATTTCCAAGAAAAATAGTACTTTATGTGTTCCACAAACAACTTTTTTGACTTTTCAAACTTTGAACCTCGATAACTTCGGCAAATGTGTATCAAATTTGATAAACAAAGTGTCCAATTAATCAGCTCGACGAGATTTTGAAGATGTCACAACACGTCATGATTGCATCTTGTTGAATTTCCAAGAAAAATAGTACTTTATGTGTTCCACACACAACTTTTTTGACTTTTCTTCAAACTTTGAACCTCGATAACTTCGGCAAATGTGTATCAAATTTGTTAAAGAAAGTGTCCAATTAATCGACGAGATTTTGAAGATGTCACAACACATCATGATTGCATGATGTTGAATTTCCAACAAAAAAAGTACTATAAGTGCTCAAACACACAACTTTTGAGACTTTTAAAAATTTGAAGCTCTATAATTTCGGCAAATGAGGACCAAATTTGTTAAAGAAAGTGTCCAATTAATCAGCTCGACGAGATTTTGAAGATGTCACAACACATCATGATTGCGTCTTGTTGAATTTCCAAGAAAAATAGTACTTTATGTGTTCAACACACAACTTTTTTGACTTTTCAAACTTTGAACCTCGATAACTTTGGCAAATGTGTATCAAATTTGTTAAAGAAAGTGTCCAATTAATCAGCTCGACGAGATTTTGAAGATGTCACAACACATCATGATTGCGTCTTGTTGAATTTCCAAGAAAAATAGTACTTTATGTGTTCCACACACAACTTTTTTGACTTTTCAAACTTTGAAGCTCGATAACTTCGGCAAATGAGGACCAAATTTGTTAAAGAAAGTGTCCAATTAATCAGCTCGACGAGATTTTGAAGATGTCACAACACATCATGATTGCGTCTTGTTGAATTTCCAAGAAAAATAGTACTTTATGTGTTCCACACACAACTTTTTTGACATTTCAAACTTTGAACCTCGATAACTTCGGCAAATGTGTATCATATTTGTTAAAGAAAGTGTCCAATTAATCAGCTCGACGAGATTTTGAAGATGTCACAACACATCATGATTGCGTCTTGTTGAATTTCCAAGAAAAATAGTACTTTATGTGTTCCACACACAACTTTTTTGACTTTTCAAACTTTGAAGCTCGATAACTTCGGCAAATGAGGACCAAATTTGTTAAAGAAAGTGTCCAATTAATCAGCTCGACGAAATTTTGAAGCTGTCACAACACATCATGATTGCGTCTTGTTGAATTTCCAAGAAAAATAGTACTTTATGTGTTCCACACACAACTTTTTTGACTTTTCAAACTTTGAACCTCGATAACTTCGGCAAATGTGTATCATATTTGTTAAAGAAAGTGTCCAATTAATCAGCTCGACGAGATTTTGAAGATGTCACAACACATCATGATTGCGTCTTGTTGAATTTCCAAGAAAAATAGTACTTTATGTGTTCCACACACAACTTTTTTGACTTTTCAAACTTTGAACCTCGATAACTTCGGCAAATGTGTATCATATTTGTTAAAGAAAGTGTCCAATTAATCAGCTCGACGAGATTTTGAAGATGTCACAACACATCATGATTGCGTCTTGTTGAATTTCCAAGAAAAATAGTACTTTATGTGTTCCACACACAACTTTTTTGACTTTTCAAACTTTGAAGCTCGATAACTTCGGCAAATGAGGACCAAATTTGTTAAAGAAAGTGTCCAATTAATCAGCTCGACGAGATTTTGAAGATGTCACAACACATCATGATTGCGTCTTGTTGAATTTCCAAGAAAAATAGTACTTTATGTGTTCCACACACAACTTTTTTGACTTTTCAAACTTTGAAGCTCGATAACTTCGGCAAATGAGGACCAAATTTGTTAAAGAAAGTGTCCAATTAATCAGCTCGACGAGATTTTGAAGATGTCACAACACATCATGATTGCGTCTTGTTGAATTTCCAAGAAAAATAGTACTTTATGTGTTCCACACACAACTTTTTTGACTTTTCAAACTTTGAACCTCGATAACTTCGGCAAATGTGTATCATATTTGTTAAAGAAAGTGTCCAATTAATCAGCTCGACGAGATTTTGAAGATGTCACAACACATCATGATTGCGTCTTGTTGAATTTCCAAGAAAAATAGTACTTTATGTGTTCCACACACAACTTTTTTGACTTTTCAAACTTTGAAGCTCAATAACTTCGGCAAATGAGGACCAAATTTGTTAAAGAAAGTGTCCAATTAATCAGCTCGACGAGATTTTGAAGATGTCACAACACATCATGATTGCGTCTTGTTGAATTTCCAAGAAAAATAGTACTTTATGTGTTCAACACACAACTTTTTTGACTTTTCAAACTTTGAACCTCGATAACTTTGGCAAATGAGGACCAAATTTGTTAAACAAAGTGTCCAATTAATCAGCTCGACGAGATTTTGAAGATGTCACAACACATCATGATTGCGTCTTGTTGAATTTCCAAGAAAAATAGTACTTTATGTGTTCCACACACAACTTTTTTGACTTTTCAAACTTTGAAGCTCGATAACTTCGGCAAATGAGGACCAAATTTGTTAAACAAAGTGTCCAATTAATCAGCTCGACGAGATTTTGAAGATTTCACAACACATCATGATTGGGTCTTGTTGAATTTCCAAGAAAAATAGTACTTTATGTGTTCCACACACAACTTTTTTGACTTTTCAAACTTTGAACCTCGATAACTTCGGCAAATGTGTATCAAATTTGTTAAACAAAGTGTCCAATTAATCAGCTCGACGAGATCATTAAAATGTCACAACAAATCATCATTGCATCTTGTTGAATTTCCAAGAAAAATAGTACTTTATGTGTTCCACAAACAACTTTTTTGACTTTTCAAACTTTGAACCTCGATAACTTCGGCAAATGTGTATCAAATTTGATAAACAAAGTGTCCAATTAATCAGCTCGACGAGATTTTGAAGATGTCACAACACGTCATGATTGCATCTTGTTGAATTTCCAAGAAAAATAGTACTTTATGTGTTCCACACACAACTTTTTTGACTTTTCAAACTTTGAAGCTCGATAACTTCGGCAAATGAGGACCAAATTTGTTAAAGAAAGTGTCCAATTAATCAGCTCGACGAGATTTTGAAGATGTCACAACACATCATGATTGCATCTTGTTGAATTTCCAAGAAAAATAGTACTTTATGTGTTCAACAAACAACTTTTTTGACTTTTCAGATTTGGAAGCTCGATAAGTTCGGCAAATGAGGACCAAATTTGTTAAACAAAGTGTCCAATTAATCAGCTCGACGAGATTTTGAAGATGTCACAACACATCATGATTGCGTCTTGTTGAATTTCCAAGAAAAATAGTACTTTATGTGTTCAAACACACAACTTTTTTGACTTTTCAAACTTTGATGCTCGATAACTTCGGCAAATGAGGACCAAATTTGTTAAAGAAAGTGTCCAATTAATCAGCTCGACGAGATTTTGAAGATTTCACAACACATCATGATTGCGTCTTGTTGAATTTCCAAGAAAAATAGTACTTTATGTGTTCCACACACAACTTTTTTGACTTTTCAAACTTTGAAGCTCGATAACTTCGGCAAATGAGGACCAAATTTGTTAAAGAAAGTGTCCAATTAATCAGCTCGACGAGATTTTGAAGATGTCACAACACATCATGATTGGGTCTTGTTGAATTTCCAAGAAAAATAGTACTTTATGTGTTCCACACACAACTTTTTTGACTTTTCAAACTTTGAACCTCGATAACTTCGGCAAATGTGTATCAAATTTGTTAAACAAAGTGTCCAATTAATCAGCTCGACGAGATCATTAAAATGTCACAACAAATCATCATTGCATCTTGTTGAATTTCCAAGAAAAATAGTACTTTATGTGTTCCACAAACAACTTTTTTGACTTTTCAAACTTTGAACCTCGATAACTTCGGCAAATGTGTATCAAATTTGATAAACAAAGTGTCCAATTAATCAGCTCGACGAGATTTTGAAGATGTCACAACACGTCATGATTGCGTCTTGTTGAATTTCCAAGAAAAATAGTACTTTATGTGTTCCACACACAACTTTTTTGACTTTTCAAACTTTGAACCTCGATAACTTCGGCAAATGTGTATCAAATTTGTTAAAGAAAGTGTCCAATTAATCGACGAGATTTTGAAGATGTCACAACACATCATGATTGCGTCTTGTTGAATTTCCAAGAAAAATAGTACTTTATGTGTTCCACACACAACTTTTTTGACTTTTCAAACTTTGAAGCTCGATAACTTCGGCAAATGAGGACCAAATTTGTTAAAGAAAGTGTCCAATTAATCAGCTCGACGAGATTTTGAAGATGTCACAACACATCATGATTGCATCTTGTTGAATTTCCAAGAAAAATAGTACTTTATGTGTTCAACAAACAACTTTTTTGACTTTTCAGATTTGGAAGCTCGATAAGTTCGGCAAATGAGGACCAAATTTGTTAAACAAAGTGCCCAATTAATCAGCTCGACGAGATTTTGAAGATGTCACACACATGATGATTGCATTTTGTTGAATTTCCAAGAAAAATAGTACATTAGGTGCTCAAAGACACAACTTTTTTGACTTTTCAAATTTTGACGCTCGATGAGTTCGGCAAATGAGGACCAAATTTGATAAACAAAGTGTCCAATTAATCAGCTCGACGAGATTTTGAAGATGTCACAACACATCATGATTGAATGATGTTGAATTTCCAAGAAAAATAGTACTTTAAGTGCTCAAACACACAACTTTTGAGACTTTTCAAAATTTGAAGCTCTATAACTTCGGCAAATGTGTATCAAATTTGTTAAAGAAAGTGTCCAATTAATCAGCTCGACGAGATTTTGAAGATGTCACAACACATCATGATTGCATCTTGATGAATTTCCAAGAAAAATAGTACTTTATGTGTTCAACACACAACTTTTTTGACTTTTCAAACTTTGAAACTCGATTACTTCGGCAAATGAGTATCAAATTTGTTAAAGAAAGTGTCCAATTAATCAGCTCGACGAGATTTTGAAGATGTCACAACACATCATGATTGCGTCTTGTTGAATTTCCAAGAAAAATAGTACTTTATGTGTTCAAACACACAACTTTTTTGACTTTTCAAACTTTGAAGCTCGATAACTTTGGCAAATGAGTACCAAATTTGTTAAAGAAAGTGTCCAATTAATCAGCTCGACGAGATTTTGAAGATGTCACAACACATCATGATTGCGTCTTGTTGAATTTCCAAGCAAAATAGTACTTTATGTGTTCCACACACAACTTTTTTGACTTTTCAAACTTTGAAGCTCGATAACTTTAGCAAATGAGTACCAAATTTGTTAAAGAAAGTGTCCAATTAATCAGCTCGACGAGATTTTGAAGATGTCACAACACATCATGATTGCGTCTTGTTGAATTTCCAAGAAAAATAGTACTTTATGTGTTCCACACACAACTTTTTTGACTTTTCAAACTTTGAAGCTCGATAACTTCGGCAAATGAGGACCAAATTTGTTAAAGAAAGTGTCCAATTAATCAGCTCGACGAGATTTTGAAGATGTCACAACACATCATGATTGCGTCTTGTTGAATTTCCAAGAAAAATAGTACTTTATGTGTTCCACACAAAACTTTTTTGACTTTTCAAACTTTGAACCTCGATAACTTCGGCAAATGTGTATCAAATTTGTTAAAGAAAGTGTCCAATTAATCGACGAGATTTTGAAGATGTCACAACACATCATGATTGCGTCTTGTTGAATTTCCAAGAAAAATAGTACTTTATGTGTTCCACACACAACTTTTTTGACTTTTCAAACTTTGAAGCTCGATAACTTCGGCAAATGAGGACCAAATTTGTTAAAGAAAGTGTCCAATTAATCAGCTCGACGAGATTTTGAAGATGTCACAACACATCATGATTGCGTCTTGTTGAATTTCCAAGAAAAATAGTACTTTATGTGTTCCACACACAACTTTTTTGACATTTCAAACTTTGAACCTCGATAACTTCGGCAAATGTGTATCATATTTGTTAAAGAAAGTGTCCAATTAATCAGCTCGACGAGATTTTGAAGATGTCACAACACATCATGATTGCGTCTTGTTGAATTTCCAAGAAAAATAGTACTTTATGTGTTCCACACACAACTTTTTTGACTTTTCAAACTTTGAAGCTCGATAACTTCGGCAAATGAGGACCAAATTTGTTAAAGAAAGTGTCCAATTAATCAGCTCGACGAGATTTTGAAGATGTCACAACACATCATGATTGCGTCTTGTTGAATTTCCAAGAAAAATAGTACTTTATGTGTTCCACACACAACTTTTTTGACTTTTCAAACTTTGAACCTCGATAACTTCGGCAAATGTGTATCATATTTGTTAAAGAAAGTGTCCAATTAATCAGCTCGACGAGATTTTGAAGATGTCACAACACATCATGATTGCGTCTTGTTGAATTTCCAAGAAAAATAGTACTTTATGTGTTCCACACACAACTTTTTTGACTTTTCAAACTTTGAACCTCGATAACTTCGGCAAATGTGTATCAAATTTGTTAAAGAAAGTGTCCAATTAATCGACGAGATTTTGAAGATGTCACAACACATCATGATTGCGTCTTGTTGAATTTCCAAGAAAAATAGTACTTTATGTGTTCCACACACAACTTTTTTGACTTTTCAAACTTTGAAGCTCGATAACTTCGGCAAATGAGGACCAAATTTGTTAAAGAAAGTGTCCAATTAATCAGCTCGACGAGATTTTGAAGATGTCACAACACATCATGATTGCGTCTTGTTGAATTTCCAAGAAAAATAGTACTTTATGTGTTCCACACACAACTTTTTTGACATTTCAAACTTTGAACCTCGATAACTTCGGCAAATGTGTATCATATTTGTTAAAGAAAGTGTCCAATTAATCAGCTCGACGAGATTTTGAAGATGTCACAACACATCATGATTGCGTCTTGTTGAATTTCCAAGAAAAATAGTACTTTATGTGTTCCACACACAACTTTTTTGACTTTTCAAACTTTGAAGCTCGATAACTTCGGCAAATGAGGACCAAATTTGTTAAAGAAAGTGTCCAATTAATCAGCTCGACGAGATTTTGAAGATGTCACAACACATCATGATTGCGTCTTGTTGAATTTCCAAGAAAAATAGTACTTTATGTGTTCCACACACAACTTTTTTGACTTTTCAAACTTTGAACCTCGATAACTTCGGCAAATGTGTATCATATTTGTTAAAGAAAGTGTCCAATTAATCAGCTCGACGAGATTTTGAAGATGTCACAACACATCATGATTGCGTCTTGTTGAATTTCCAAGAAAAATAGTACTTTATGTGTTCCACACACAACTTTTTTGACTTTTCAAACTTTGAACCTCGATAACTTCGGCAAATGTGTATCATATTTGTTAAAGAAAGTGTCCAATTAATCAGCTCGACGAGATTTTGAAGATGTCACAACACATCATGATTGCGTCTTGTTGAATTTCCAAGAAAAATAGTACTTTATGTGTTCCACACACAACTTTTTTGACTTTTCAAACTTTGAAGCTCGATAACTTCGGCAAATGAGGACCAAATTTGTTAAAGAAAGTGTCCAATTAATCAGCTCGACGAGATTTTGAAGATGTCACAACACATCATGATTGGGTCTTGTTGAATTTCCAAGAAAAATAGTACTTTATGTGTTCCACACACAACTTTTTTGACTTTTCAAACTTTGAACCTCGATAACTTCGGCAAATGTGTATCAAATTTGTTAAACAAAGTGTCCAATTAATCAGCTCGACGAGATCATTAAAATGTCACAACAAATCAT
Source organism: Euwallacea fornicatus (assembly GCF_040115645.1). NCBI lineage: Eukaryota > Metazoa > Arthropoda > Insecta > Coleoptera > Curculionidae > Euwallacea > Euwallacea fornicatus. Next base: position 326,085 of record NW_027096034.1, read on the forward strand.
CATTGCATCTTGTTGAATTTCCAAGAAAAATAGTACTTTATGTGTTCCACAAACAACTTTTTTGACTTTTCAAACTTTGAACCTCGATAACTTCGGCAAATGTGTATCAAATTTGATAAACAAAGTGTCCAATTAATCAGCTCGACGAGATTTTGAAGATGTCACAACACGTCATGATTGCATCTTGTTGAATTTCCAAGAAAAATAGTACTTTATGTGTTCCACACACAACTTTTTTGACTTTTCAAACTTTGAAGCTCGATAACTTCGGCAAATGAGGACCAAATTTGTTAAAGAAAGTGTCCAATTAATCAGCTCGACGAGATTTTGAAGATGTCACAACACATCATGATTGCATCTTGTTGAATTTCCAAGAAAAATAGTACTTTATGTGTTCAACAAACAACTTTTTTGACTTTTCAGATTTGGAAGCTCGATAAGTTCGGCAAATGAGGACCAAATTTGTTAAACAAAGTGTCCAATTAATCAGCTCGACGAGATTTTGAAGATGTCACAACACATCATGATTGCGTCTTGTTGAATTTCCAAGAAAAATAGTACTTTATGTGTTCAAACACACAACTTTTTTGACTTTTCAAACTTTGATGCTCGATAACTTCGGCAAATGAGGACCAAATTTGTTAAAGAAAGTGTCCAATTAATCAGCTCGACGAGATTTTGAAGATTTCACAACACATCATGATTGCGTCTTGTTGAATTTCCAAGAAAAATAGTACTTTATGTGTTCCACACACAACTTTTTTGACTTTTCAAACTTTGAAGCTCGATAACTTCGGCAAATGAGGACCAAATTTGTTAAAGAAAGTGTCCAATTAATCAGCTCGACGAGATTTTGAAGATGTCACAACACATCATGATTGGGTCTTGTTGAATTTCCAAGAAAAATAGTACTTTATGTGTTCCACACACAACTTTTTTGACTTTTCAAACTTTGAACCTCGATAACTTCGGCAAATGTGTATCAAATTTGTTAAACAAAGTGTCCAATTAATCAGCTCGACGAGATCATTAAAATGTCACAACAAATCATCATTGCATCTTGTTGAATTTCCAAGAAAAATAGTACTTTATGTGTTCCACAAACAACTTTTTTGACTTTTCAAACTTTGAACCTCGATAACTTCGGCAAATGTGTATCAAATTTGATAAACAAAGTGTCCAATTAATCAGCTCGACGAGATTTTGAAGATGTCACAACACGTCATGATTGCGTCTTGTTGAATTTCCAAGAAAAATAGTACTTTATGTGTTCCACACACAACTTTTTTGACTTTTCAAACTTTGAACCTCGATAACTTCGGCAAATGTATATCAAATTTGTTAAAGAAAGTGTCCAATTAATCGACGAGATTTTGAAGATGTCACAACACATCATGATTGCGTCTTGTTGAATTTCCAAGAAAAATAGTACTTTATGTGTTCCACACACAACTTTTTTGACTTTTCAAACTTTGAAGCTCGATAACTTCGGCAAATGAGGACCAAATTTGTTAAAGAAAGTGTCCAATTAATCAGCTCGACGAGATTTTGAAGATGTCACAACACATCATGATTGCATCTTGTTGAATTTCCAAGAAAAATAGTACTTTATGTGTTCAACAAACAACTTTTTTGACTTTTCAGATTTGGAAGCTCGATAAGTTCGGCAAATGAGGACCAAATTTGTTAAACAAAGTGCCCAATTAATCAGCTCGACGAGATTTTGAAGATGTCACACACATGATGATTGCATTTTGTTGAATTTCCAAGAAAAATAGTACATTAGGTGCTCAAAGACACAACTTTTTTGACTTTTCAAATTTTGACGCTCGATGAGTTCGGCAAATGAGGACCAAATTTGATAAACAAAGTGTCCAATTAATCAGCTCGACGAGATTTTGAAGATGTCACAACACATCATGATTGAATGATGTTGAATTTCCAAGAAAAATAGTACTTTAAGTGCTCAAACACACAACTTTTGAGACTTTTCAAAATTTGAAGCTCTATAACTTCGGCAAATGTGTATCAAATTTGTTAAAGAAAGTGTCCAATTAATCAGCTCGACGAGATTTTGAAGATGTCACAACACATCATGATTGCATCTTGATGAATTTCCAAGAAAAATAGTACTTTATGTGTTCAACACACAACTTTTTTGACTTTTCAAACTTTGAAACTCGATTACTTCGGCAAATGAGTATCAAATTTGTTAAAGAAAGTGTCCAATTAATCAGCTCGACGAGATTTTGAAGATGTCACAACACATCATGATTGCGTCTTGTTGAATTTCCAAGAAAAATAGTACTTTATGTGTTCAAACACACAACTTTTTTGACTTTTCAAACTTTGAAGCTCGATAACTTTGGCAAATGAGTACCAAATTTGTTAAAGAAAGTGTCCAATTAATCAGCTCGACGAGATTTTGAAGATGTCACAACACATCATGATTGCGTCTTGTTGAATTTCCAAGCAAAATAGTACTTTATGTGTTCCACACACAACTTTTTTGACTTTTCAAACTTTGAAGCTCGATAACTTTAGCAAATGAGTACCAAATTTGTTAAAGAAAGTGTCCAATTAATCAGCTCGACGAGATTTTGAAGATGTCACAACACATCATGATTGCGTCTTGTTGAATTTCCAAGAAAAATAGTACTTTATGTGTTCCACACACAACTTTTTTGACTTTTCAAACTTTGAAGCTCGATAACTTCGGCAAATGAGGACCAAATTTGTTAAAGAAAGTGTCCAATTAATCAGCTCGACGAGATTTTGAAGATGTCACAACACATCATGATTGGGTCTTGTTGAATTTCCAAGAAAAATAGTACTTTATGTGTTCAACAAACAACTTTTTTGACTTTTCAGATTTGGAAGCTCGATAAGTTCGGCAAATGAGGACCAAATTTGTTAAACAAAGTGTCCAATTAATCAGCTCGACGAGATTTTGAAGATGTCACAACACATCATGATTGCGTCTTGTTGAATTTCCAAGAAAAATAGTACTTTATGTGTTCCACACACAACTTTTTTGACTTTTCAAACTTTGAAGCTCGATAACTTCGGCAAATGAGGACCAAATTTGTTAAAGAAAGTGTCCAATTAATCAGCTCGACGAGATTTTGAAGATGTCACAACACATCATGATTGCATCTTGTTGAATTTCCAAGAAAAATAGTACTTTATGTGTTCAACAAACAACTTTTCTGACTTTTCAGATTTGGAAGCTCGATAAGTTCGGCAAATGAGGACCAAATTTGTTAAACAAAGTGCCCAATTAATCAGCTCGACGAGATTTTGAAGATGTCACACACATGATGATTGCATTTTGTTGAATTTCCAAGAAAAATAGTACATTAGGTGCTCAAAGACACAACTTTTTTGACTTTTCAAATTTTGACGCTCGATGAGTTCGGCAAATGAGGACCAAATTTGATAAACAAAGTGTCCAATTAATCAGCTCGACGAGATTTTGAAGATGTCACAACACATCATGATTGAATGATGTTGAATTTCCAAGAAAAATAGTACTTTAAGTGCTCAAACACACAACTTTTGAGACTTTTCAAAATTTGAAGCTCTATAACTTCGGCAAATGTGTATCAAATTTGTTAAAGAAAGTGTCCAATTAATCAGCTCGACGAGATTTTGAAGATGTCACAACACATCATGATTGCATCTTGATGAATTTCCAAGAAAAATAGTACTTTATGTGTTCAACACACAACTTTTTTGACTTTTCAAACTTTGAAACTCGATTACTTCGGCAAATGAGTATCAAATTTGTTAAAGAAAGTGTCCAATTAATCAGCTCGACGAGATTTTGAAGATGTCACAACACATCATGATTGCGTCTTGTTGAATTTCCAAGAAAAATAGTACTTTATGTGTTCCACACACAACTTTTTTGACTTTTCAAACTTTGAAGCTCGATAACTTCGGCAAATGAGGACCAAATTTGTTAAAGAAAGTGTCCAATTAATCAGCTCGACGAGATTTTGAAGATGTCACAACACATCATGATTGGGTCTTGTTGAATTTCCAAGAAAAATAGTACTTTATGTGTTCCACACACAACTTTTTTGACTTTTCAAACTTTGAACCTCGATAACTTCGGCAAATGTGTATCAAATTTGATAAACAAAGTGTCCAATTAATCAGCTCGACGAGATTTTGAAGATGTCACAACACGTCATGATTGCGTCTTGTTGAATTTCCAAGAAAAATAGTACTTTATGTGTTCCACACACAACTTTTTTGACTTTTCAAACTTTGAACCTCGATAACTTCGGCAAATGTGTATCAAATTTGTTAAAGAAAGTGTCCAATTAATCGACGAGATTTTGAAGATGTCACAACACATCATGATTGCGTCTTGTTGAATTTCCAAGAAAAATAGTACTTTATGTGTTCCACACACAACTTTTTTGACTTTTCAAACTTTGAAGCTCGATAACTTCGGCAAATGAGGACCAAATTTGTTAAAGAAAGTGTCCAATTAATCAGCTCGACGAGATTTTGAAGATGTCACAACACATCATGATTGCGTCTTGTTGAATTTCCAAGAAAAATAGTACTTTATGTGTTCCACACACAACTTTTTTGACATTTCAAACTTTGAACCTCGATAACTTCGGCAAATGTGTATCATATTTGTTAAAGAAAGTGTCCAATTAATCAGCTCGACGAGATTTTGAAGATGTCACAACACATCATGATTGCGTCTTGTTGACTTTCCAAGAAAAATAGTACTTTATGTGTTCCACACACAACTTTTTTGACTTTTCAAACTTTGAAGCTCGATAACTTCGGCAAATGAGGACCAAATTTGTTAAAGAAAGTGTCCAATTAATCAGCTCGACGAGATTTTGAAGATGTCACAACACATCATGATTGGGTCTTGTTGAATTTCCAAGAAAAATAGTACTTTATGTGTTCCACACACAACTTTTTTGACTTTTCAAACTTTGAACCTCGATAACTTCGGCAAATGTGTATCAAATTTGTTAAACAAAGTGTCCAATTAATCAGCTCGACGAGATCATTAAAATGTCACAACAAATCATCATTGCATCTTGTTGAATTTCCAAGAAAAATAGTACTTTATGTGTTCCACAAACAACTTTTTTGACTTTTCAAACTTTGAACCTCGATAACTTCGGCAAATGTGTATCAAATTTGATAAACAAAGTGTCCAATTAATCAGCTCGACGAGATTTTGAAGATGTCACAACACATCATGATTGCGTCTTGTTGAATTTCCAAGAAAAATAGTACTTTATGTGTTCCACACACAACTTTTTTGACTTTTCAAACTTTGAAGCTCGATAACTTCGGCAAATGAGGACCAAATTTGTTAAAGAAAGTGTCCAATTAATCAGCTCGACGAGATTTTGAAGATGTCACAACACATCATGATTGCGTCTTGTTGAATTTCCAAGAAAAATAGTACTTTATGTATTCCACACACAACTTTTTTGACTTTTCAAACTTTGAACCTCGATAACTTCGGCAAATGTGTATCATATTTGGTAAAGAAAGTGTCCAATTAATCAGCTCGACGAGATTTTGAAGATGTCACAACACATCATGATTGCGTCTTGTTGAATTTCCAAGAAAAATAGTACTTTATGTGTTCCACACACAACTTTTTTGACTTTTCAAACTTTGAACCTCGATAACTTCGGCAAATGTGTATCATATTTGTTAAAGAAAGTGTCCAATTAATCAGCTCGACGAGATTTTGAAGATGTCACAACACATCATGATTGCGTCTTGTTGAATTTCCAAGAAAAATAGTACTTTATGTGTTCCACACACAACTTTTTTGACTTTTCAAACTTTGAAGCTCGATAACTTCGGCAAATGAGGACCAAATTTGTTAAAGAAAGTGTCCAATTAATCAGCTCGACGAGATTTTGAAGATGTCACAACACATCATGATTGGGTCTTGTTGAATTTCCAAGAAAAATAGTACTTTATGTGTTCCACACACAACTTTTTTGACTTTTCAAACTTTGAACCTCGATAACTTCGGCAAATGTGTATCAAATTTGTTAAACAAAGTGTCCAATTAATCAGCTCGACGAGATCATTAAAATGTCACAACAAATCATCATTGCATCTTGTTGAATTTCCAAGAAAAATAGTACTTTATGTGTTCCACAAACAACTTTTTTGACTTTTCAAACTTTGAACCTCGATAACTTCGGCAAATGTGTATCAAATTTGATAAACAAAGTGTCCAATTAATCAGCTCGACGAGATTTTGAAGATGTCACAACACGTCATGATTGCGTCTTGTTGAATTTCCAAGAAAAATAGTACTTTATGTGTTCCACACACAACTTTTTTGACTTTTCAAACTTTGAACCTCGATAACTTCGGCAAATGTGTATCAAATTTGTTAAAGAAAGTGTCCAATTAATCGACGAGATTTTGAAGATGTCACAACACATCATGATTGCGTCTTGTTGAATTTCCAAGAAAAATAGTACTTTATGTGTTCCACACACAACTTTTTTGACTTTTCAAACTTTGAAGCTCGATAACTTCGGCAAATGAGGACCAAATTTGTTAAAGAAAGTGTCCAATTAATCAGCTCGACGAGATTTTGAAGATGTCACAACACATCATGATTGCATCTTGTTGAATTTCCAAGAAAAATAGTACTTTATGTGTTCAACAAACAACTTTTTTGACTTTTCAGATTTGGAAGCTCGATAAGTTCGGCAAATGAGGACCAAATTTGTTAAACAAAGTGCCCAATTAATCAGCTCGACGAGATTTTGAAGATGTCACAACACATCATGATTGAATGATGTTGAATTTCCAAGAAAAATAGTACTTTAAGTGCTCAAACACACAACTTTTGAGACTTTTCAAAATTTGAAGCTCTATAACTTCGGCAAATGTGTATCAAATTTGTTAAAGAAAGTGTCCAATTAATCAGCTCGACGAGATTTTGAAGATGTCACAACACATCATGATTGCATCTTGATGAATTTCCAAGAAAAATAGTACTTTATGTGTTCAACACACAACTTTTTTGACTTTTCAAACTTTGAAACTCGATTACTTCGGCAAATGAGTATCAAATTTGTTAAAGAAAGTGTCCAATTAATCAGCTCGACGAGATTTTGAAGATGTCACAACACATCATGATTGCGTCTTGTTGAATTTCCAAGAAAAATAGTACTTTATGTGTTCCACACACAACTTTTTTGACTTTTCAAACTTTGAAGCTCGATAACTTCGGCAAATGAGGACCAAATTTGTTAAAGAAAGTGTCCAATTAATCAGCTCGACGAGATTTTGAAGATGTCACAACACATCATGATTGGGTCTTGTTGAATTTCCAAGAAAAATAGTACTTTATGTGTTCCACACACAACTTTTTTGACTTTTCAAACTTTGAACCTCGATAACTTCGGCAAATGTGTATCAAATTTGATAAACAAAGTGTCCAATTAATCAGCTCGACGAGATTTTGAAGATGTCACAACACGTCATGATTGCGTCTTGTTGAATTTCCAAGAAAAATAGTACTTTATGTGTTCCACACACAACTTTTTTGACTTTTCAAACTTTGAACCTCGATAACTTCGGCAAATGTGTATCAAATTTGTTAAAGAAAGTGTCCAATTAATCGACGAGATTTTGAAGATGTCACAACACATCATGATTGCGTCTTGTTGAATTTCCAAGAAAAATAGTACTTTATGTGTTCCACACACAACTTTTTTGACTTTTCAAACTTTGAAGCTCGATAACTTCGGCAAATGAGGACCAAATTTGTTAAAGAAAGTGTCCAATTAATCAGCTCGACGAGATTTTGAAGATGTCACAACACATCATGATTGCGTCTTGTTGAATTTCCAAGAAAAATAGTACTTTATGTGTTCCACACACAACTTTTTTGACATTTCAAACTTTGAACCTCGATAACTTCGGCAAATGTGTATCATATTTGTTAAAGAAAGTGTCCAATTAATCAGCTCGACGAGATTTTGAAGATGTCACAACACATCATGATTGCGTCTTGTTGACTTTCCAAGAAAAATAGTACTTTATGTGTTCCACACACAACTTTTTTGACTTTTCAAACTTTGAAGCTCGATAACTTCGGCAAATGAGGACCAAATTTGTTAAAGAAAGTGTCCAATTAATCAGCTCGACGAGATTTTGAAGATGTCACAACACATCATGATTGCGTCTTGTTGAATTTCCAAGAAAAATAGTACTTTATGTGTTCCACACACAACTTTTTTGACTTTTCAAACTTTGAACCTCGATAACTTCGGCAAATGTGTATCATATTTGTTAAAGAAAGTGTCCAATTAATCAGCTCGACGAGATTTTGAAGATGTCACAACACATCATGATTGCGTCTTGTTGAATTTCCAAGAAAAATAGTACTTTATGTGTTCCACACACAACTTTTTTGACTTTTCAAACTTTGAACCTCGATAACTTCGGCAAATGTGTATCATATTTGTTAAAGAAAGTGTCCAATTAATCAGCTCGACGAGATTTTGAAGATGTCACAACACATCATGATTGCGTCTTGTTGAATTTCCAAGAAAAATAGTACTTTATGTGTTCCACACACAACTTTTTTGACTTTTCAAACTTTGAAGCTCGATAACTTCGGCAAATGAGGACCAAATTTGTTAAAGAAAGTGTCCAATTAATCAGCTCGACGAGATTTTGAAGATGTCACAACACATCATGATTGCGTCTTGTTGAATTTCCAAGAAAAATAGTACTTTATGTGTTCCACACACAACTTTTTTGACTTTTCAAACTTTGAACCTCGATAACTTCGGCAAATGTGTATCATATTTGTTAAAGAAAGTGTCCAATTAATCAGCTCGACGAGATTTTGAAGATGTCACAACACATCATGATTGCGTCTTGTTGAATTTCCAAGAAAAATAGTACTTTATGTGTTCCACACACAACTTTTTTGACTTTTCAAACTTTGAACCTCGATAACTTCGGCAAATGTGTATCATATTTGTTAAAGAAAGTGTCCAATTAATCAGCTCGACGAGATTTTGAAGATGTCACAACACATCATGATTGCGTCTTGTTGAATTTCCAAGAAAAATAGTACTTTATGTGTTCCACACACAACTTTTTTGACTTTTCAAACTTTGAAGCTCGATAACTTCGGCAAATGAGGACCAAATTTGTTAAAGAAAGTGTCCAATTAATCAGCTCGACGAGATTTTGAAGATGTCACAACACATCATGATTGGGTCTTGTTGAATTTCCAAGAAAAATAGTACTTTATGTGTTCCACACACAACTTTTTTGACTTTTCAAACTTTGAACCTCGATAACTTCGGCAAATGTGTATCAAATTTGTTAAACAAAGTGTCCAATTAATCAGCTCGACGAGATCATTAAAATGTCACAACAAATCATCATTGCATCTTGTTGAATTTCCAAGAAAAATAGTACTTTATGTGTTCCACAAACAACTTTTTTGACTTTTCAAACTTTGAACCTCGATAACTTCGGCAAATGTGTATCAAATTTGATAAACAAAGTGTCCAATTAATCAGCTCGACGAGATTTTGAAGATGTCACAACACATCATGATTGCGTCTTGTTGAATTTCCAAGAAAAATAGTACTTTATGTGTTCCACACACAACTTTTTTGACTTTTCAAACTTTGAAGCTCGATAACTTCGGCAAATGAGGACCAAATTTGTTAAAGAAAGTGTCCAATTAATCAGCTCGACGAGATTTTGAAGATGTCACAACACATCATGATTGCGTCTTGTTGAATTTCCAAGAAAAATAGTACTTTATGTATTCCACACACAACTTTTTTGACTTTTCAAACTTTGAACCTCGATAACTTCGGCAAATGTGTATCATATTTGGTAAAGAAAGTGTCCAATTAATCAGCTCGACGAGATTTTGAAGATGTCACAACACATCATGATTGCGTCTTGTTGAATTTCCAAGAAAAATAGTACTTTATGTGTTCCACACACAACTTTTTTGACTTTTCAAACTTTGAACCTCGATAACTTCGGCAAATGTGTATCATATTTGTTAAAGAAAGTGTCCAATTAATCAGCTCGACGAGATTTTGAAGATGTCACAACACATCATGATTGCGTCTTGTTGAATTTCCAAGAAAAATAGTACTTTATGTGTTCCACACACAACTTTTTTGACTTTTCAAACTTTGAAGCTCGATAACTTCGGCAAATGAGGACCAAATTTGTTAAAGAAAGTGTCCAATTAATCAGCTCGACGAGATTTTGAAGATGTCACAACACATCATGATTGGGTCTTGTTGAATTTCCAAGAAAAATAGTACTTTATGTGTTCCACACACAACTTTTTTGACTTTTCAAACTTTGAACCTCGATAACTTCGGCAAATGTGTATCAAATTTGTTAAACAAAGTGTCCAATTAATCAGCTCGACGAGATCATTAAAATGTCACAACAAATCATCATTGCATCTTGTTGAATTTCCAAGAAAAATAGTACTTTATGTGTTCCACAAACAACTTTTTTGACTTTTCAAACTTTGAACCTCGATAACTTCGGCAAATGTGTATCAAATTTGATAAACAAAGTGTCCAATTAATCAGCTCGACGAGATTTTGAAGATGTCACAACACGTCATGATTGCGTCTTGTTGAATTTCCAAGAAAAATAGTACTTTATGTGTTCCACACACAACTTTTTTGACTTTTCAAACTTTGAACCTCGATAACTTCGGCAAATGTGTATCAAATTTGTTAAAGAAAGTGTCCAATTAATCGACGAGATTTTGAAGATGTCACAACACATCATGATTGCGTCTTGTTGAATTTCCAAGAAAAATAGTACTTTATGTGTTCCACACACAACTTTTTTGACTTTTCAAACTTTGAAGCTCGATAACTTCGGCAAATGAGGACCAAATTTGTTAAAGAAAGTGTCCAATTAATCAGCTCGACGAGATTTTGAAGATGTCACAACACATCATGATTGCATCTTGTTGAATTTCCAAGAAAAATAGTACTTTATGTGTTCAACAAACAACTTTTTTGACTTTTCAGATTTGGAAGCTCGATAAGTTCGGCAAATGAGGACCAAATTTGTTAAACAAAGTGCCCAATTAATCAGCTCGACGAGATTTTGAAGATGTCACAACACATCATGATTGCGTCTTGTTGAATTTCCAAGAAAAATAGTACTTTATGTGTTCCACACACAACTTTTTTGACTTTTCAAACTTTGAAGCTCGATAACTTCGGCAAATGAGGACCAAATTTGTTAAAGAAAGTGTCCAATTAATCAGCTCGACGAGATTTTGAAGATGTCACAACACATCATGATTGCATCTTGTTGAATTTCCAAGAAAAATAGTACTTTATGTGTTCAACAAACAACTTTTTTGACTTTTCAGATTTGGAAGCTCGATAAGTTCGGCAAATGAGGACCAAATTTGTTAAACAAAGTGCCCAATTAATCAGCTCGACGAGATTTTGAAGATGTCACACACATGATGATTGCATTTTGTTGAATTTCCAAGAAAAATAGTACATTAGGTGCTCAAAGACACAACTTTTTTGACTTTTCAAATTTTGACGCTCGATGAGTTCGGCAAATGAGGACCAAATTTGATAAACAAAGTGTCCAATTAATCAGCTCGACGAGATTTTGAAGATGTCACAACACATCATGATTGAATGATGTTGAATTTCCAAGAAAAATAGTACTTTAAGTGCTCAAACACACAACTTTTGAGACTTTTCAAAATTTGAAGCTCTATAACTTCGGCAAATGTGTATCAAATTTGTTAAAGAAAGTGTCCAATTAATCAGCTCGACGAGATTTTGAAGATGTCACAACACATCATGATTGCATCTTGATGAATTTCCAAGAAAAATAGTACTTTATGTGTTCAAACACACAACTTTTTTGACTTTTCAAACTTTGAAGCTCGATAACTTTGGCAAATGAGTACCAAATTTGTTAAAGAAAGTGTCCAATTAATCAGCTCGACGAGATTTTGAAGATGTCACAACACATCATGATTGCGTCTTGTTGAATTTCCAAGAAAAATAGTACTTTATGTGTTCAAACACACAACTTTTTTGACTTTTCAAACTTTGAAGCTCGATAACTTTGGCAAATGAGTACCAAATTTGTTAAAGAAAGTGTCCAATTAATCAGCTCGACGAGATTTTGAAGATGTCACAACACATCATGATTGCATCTTGTTGAATTTCCAAGAAAAATAGTACTTTATGTGTTCAACACACAACTTTTTTGACTTTTCAAACTTTGAAGCTCGATAACTTTAGCAAATGAGTACCAAATTTGTTAAAGAAAGTGTCCAATTAATCAGCTCGACGAGATTTTGAAGATGTCACAACACATCATGATTGCGTCTTGTTGAATTTCCAAGAAAAATAGTACTTTATGTGTTCAACACACAACTTTTTTGACTTTTCAAACTTTGAACCTCGATAACTTTGGCAAATGTGTATCAAATTTGATAAAGAAAGTGTCCAATTAATCAGCTCGACGAGATTTTGAAGATGTCACAACACATCATGATTGCGTCTTGTTGAATTTCCAAGAAAAATAGTACTTTATGTGTTCAACACACAACTTTTTTGACTTTTCAAACTTTGAAGCTCGATAACTTCGGCAAATGAGGACCAAATTTGTTAAAGAAAGTGTCCAATTAATCAGCTCGACGAGATTTTGAAGATGTCACAACACATCATGATTGCGTCTTGTTGAATTTCCAAGAAAAATAGTACTTTATGTGTTCAACAAACAACTTTTTTGACTTTTCAGATTTGGAAGCTCGATAAGTTCGGCAAATGAGGACCAAATTTGTTAAACAAAGTGCCCAATTAATCAGCTCGACGAGATTTTGAAGATGTCACACACATGATGATTGCATTTTGTTAAATTTCCAAGAAAAATAGTACTTTAGGTGCTCAAAGACACAACTTTTTTGACTTTTCAAATTTTGAAGCTCGATAACTTAGGCAAATGAGTATCAATTTTCTTAAAGAAAGTGTCCAATTAATCAGCTCGACGAGATTTTGAAGATGTCACAACACATCATGATTGCGTCTTGTTGAATTTCCAAGAAAAATAGTACTTTATGTGTTCCACACGCAACTTTTTTGACTTTTCAAACTTTGAAGCTCGATAACTTCGGCAAATGAGGACCAAATTTGTTAAAGAAAGTGTCCAATTAATCAGCTCGACGAGATTTTGAAGATGTCACAACACATCATGATTGGGTCTTGTTGAATTTCCAAGAAAAATAGTACTTTATGTGTTCCACACACAACTTTTTTGACTTTTCAAACTTTGAACCTCGATAACTTCGGCAAATGTGTATCAAATTTGTTAAAGAAAGTGTCCAATTAATCAGCTCGACGAGATTTTGAAGATGTCACAACACATCATGATTGCATCTTGATGAATTTCCAAGAAAAATAGTACTTTATGTGTTCAACACACAACTTTTTTGACTTTTCAAACTTTGAAACTCGATTACTTCGGCAAATGAGTATCAAATTTGTTAAAGAAAGTGTCCAATTAATCAGCTCGACGAGATTTTGAAGATGTCACAACACATCATGATTGGGTCTTGTTGAATTTCCAAGAAAAATAGTACTTTATGTGTTCCACACACAACTTTTTTGACTTTTCAAACTTTGAACCTCGATAACTTCGGCAAATGTGTATCAAGTTTGTTAAAGAAAGTGTCCAATTAATCAGCTCGACGAGATTTTGAAGATGTCACAACACATCATGATTGCATCTTGATGAATTTCCAAGAAAAATAGTACTTTATGTGTTCAACACACAACTTTTTTGACTTTTCAAACTTTGAAACTCGATTACTTCGGCAAATGAGTATCAAATTTGTTAAAGAAAGTGTCCAATTAATCAGCTCGACGAGATTTTGAAGATGTCACAACACATCATGATTGCATCTTGTTGAATTTCCAAGAAAAATAGTACTTTAATTTCTCAAAAACACAACTTTTTTGACTTTTCAGATTTTGAAGCTCGATAAGTTCGGCAAATGAGGACCAAATTTGTTAAACAAAGTGTCCAATTAATCAGCTCGACGAGATCATTAAAATGTCACAACAAATCATCATTGCATCTTGTTGAATTTCCAAGAAAAATAGTACTTTAGGTGCTCAAAGACACAACTTTTTTGACTTTTCAAATTTTGAAGCTCGATAACTTCGGCAAATGAGGACCAAATTTGTTAAACAAAGTGTCCAATTAATCAGCTCGACGAGATCATTAAAATGTCACAACAAATCATCATTGCATCTTGTTGAATTTCCAAGAAAAATAGTACTTTATGTGTTCCACAAACAACTTTTTTGACTTTTCAAACTTTGAACCTCGATAACTTCGGCAAATGTGTATCAAATTTGTTAAAGAAAGTGTCCAATTAATCAGCTCGACGAGATTATGAAGATGTCACAACACATCATGATTGCGTCTTGTTGAATTTCCAAGAAAAATAGTACTTTATGTGTTCAACACACAACTTTTTTGACTTTTCAAACTTTGAAGCTCGATAACTTCGGCAAATGAGGACCAAATTTGTTAAAGAAAGTGTCCAATTAATCAGCTCGACGAGATTTTGAAGATGTCACAACACATCATGATTGGGTCTTGTTGAATTTCCAAGAAAAATAGTACTTTATGTGTTCCACACACAACTTTTTTGACTTTTCAAACTTTGAACCTCGATAACTTCGGCAAATGTGTATCAAATTTGTTAAAGAAAGTGTCCAATTAATCAGCTCGACGAGATTTTGAAGATGTCACAACACATCATGATTGCATCTTGATGAATTTCCAAGAAAAATAGTACTTTATGTGTTCAACACACAACTTTTTTGACTTTTCAAACTTTGAAACTCGATTACTTCGGCAAATGAGTATCAAATTTGTTAAAGAAAGTGTCCAATTAATCAGCTCGACGAGATCATTAAAATGTCACAACAAATCATCATTGCATCTTGTTGAATTTCCAAGAAAAATAGTACTTTATGTGTTCCACAAACAACTTTTTTGACTTTTCAAACTTTGAACCTCGATAACTTCGGCAAATGTGTATCAAATTTGATAAACAAAGTGTCCAATTAATCAGCTCGACGAGATTTTGAAGATGTCACAACACGTCATGATTGCGTCTTGTTGAATTTCCAAGAAAAATAGTACTTTATGTGTTCCACACACAACTTTTTTGACTTTTCAAACTTTGAACCTCGATAACTTCGGCAAATGTGTATCAAATTTGTTAAAGAAAGTGTCCAATTAATCGACGAGATTTTGAAGATGTCACAACACATCATGATTGCGTCTTGTTGAATTTCCAAGAAAAATAGTACTTTATGTGTTCCACACACAACTTTTTTGACTTTTCAAACTTTGAAGCTCGATAACTTCGGCAAATGAGGACCAAATTTGTTAAAGAAAGTGTCCAATTAATCAGCTCGACGAGATTTTGAAGATGTCACAACACATCATGATTGCATCTTGTTGAATTTCCAAGAAAAATAGTACTTTAAGTGCTCAAACACACAACTTTTGAGACTTTTCAAAATTTGAAGCTCTATAACTTCGGCAAATGTGTATCAAATTTGTTAAAGAAAGTGTCCAATTAATCAGCTCGACGAGATTTTGAAGATGTCACAACACATCATGATTGCATCTTGATGAATTTCCAAGAAAAATAGTACTTTATGTGTTCAAACACACAACTTTTTTGACTTTTCAAACTTTGAAGCTCGATAACTTTGGCAAATGAGTACCAAATTTGTTAAAGAAAGTGTCCAATTAATCAGCTCGACGAGATTTTGAAGATGTCACAACACATCATGATTGCGTCTTGTTGAATTTCCAAGAAAAATAGTACTTTATGTGTTCAAACACACAACTTTTTTGACTTTTCAAACTTTGAAGCTCGATAACTTTGGCAAATGAGTACCAAATTTGTTAAAGAAAGTGTCCAATTAATCAGCTCGACGAGATTTTGAAGATGTCACAACACATCATGATTGCGTCTTGTTGAATTTCCAAGAAAAATAGTACTTTATGTGTTCAACACACAACTTTTTTGACTTTTCAAACTTTGAACCTCGATAACTTTGGCAAATGTGTATCAAATTTGTTAAAGAAAGTGTCCAATTAATCAGCTCGACGAGATTTTGAAGATGTCACAACACATCATGATTGCATCTTGATGAATTTCCAAGAAAAATAGTACTTTATGTGTTCAACACACAACTTTTTTGACTTTTCAAACTTTGAAACTCGATTACTTCGGCAAATGAGTATCAAATTTGTTAAAGAAAGTGTCCAATTAATCAGCTCGACGAGATTTTGAAGATGTCACAACACATCATGATTGCATCTTGTTGAATTTCCAAGAAAAATAGTACTTTATGTGTTCAACACACAACTTTTTTGACTTTTCAAACTTTGAACCTCGATAACTTTGGCAAATGTGTATCAAATTTGTTAAAGAAAGTGTCCAATTAATCAGCTCGACGAGATTTTGAAGATGTCACAACACATCATGATTGCATCTTGATGAATTTCCAAGAAAAATAGTACTTTATGTGTTCAACACACAACTTTTTTGACTTTTCAAACTTTGAAACTCGATTACTTCGGCAAATGAGTATCAAATTTGTTAAAGAAAGTGTCCAATTAATCAGCTCGACGAGATTTTGAAGATGTCACAACACATCATGATTGCGTCTTGTTGAATTTCCAAGAAAAATAGTACTTTATGTGTTCAACACACAACTTTTTTGACTTTTCAAACTTTGAACCTCGATAACTTTGGCAAATGTGTATCAAATTTGTTAAAGAAAGTGTCCAATTAATCAGCTCGACGAGATTTTGAAGATGTCACAACACATCATGATTGCATCTTGATGAATTTCCAAGAAAAATAGTACTTTATGTGTTCAACACACAACTTTTTTGACTTTTCAGATTTTGAAGCTCGATAAGTTCGGCAAATGAGGACCAAATTTGTTAAACAAAGTGTCCAATTAATCAGCTCGACGAGATCATTAAAATGTCACAACAAATCATCATTGCATCTTGTTGAATTTCCAAGAAAAATAGTACTTTAGGTGCTCAAAGACACAACTTTTTTGACTTTTCAAATTTTGAAGCTCGATAACTTCGGCAAATGAGGACCAAATTTGTTAAACAAAGTGTCCAATTAATCAGCTCGACGAGATCATTAAAATGTCACAACAAATCATCATTGCATCTTGTTGAATTTCCAAGAAAAATAGTACTTTATGTGTTCCACAAACAACTTTTTTGACTTTTCAAACTTTGAACCTCGATAACTTCGGCAAATGTGTATCAAATTTGATAAACAAAGTGTCCAATTAATCAGCTCGACGAGATTTTGAAGATGTCACAACACGTCATGATTGCATCTTGTTGAATTTCCAAGAAAAATAGTACTTTATGTGTTCCACACACAACTTTTTTGACTTTTCAAACTTTGAACCTCGATAACTTCGGCAAATGTGTATCAAATTTGTTAAAGAAAGTGTCCAATTAATCGACGAGATTTTGAAGATGTCACAACACATCATGATTGCATGATGTTGAATTTCCAACAAAAAAAGTACTATAAGTGCTCAAACACACAACTTTTGAGACTTTTAAAAATTTGAAGCTCTATAACTTCGGCAAATGAGTATCAAATTTGATAAAGAAAGTGTCCAATTAATCAGCTCGACGAGATTTTGAAGATGTCACAACACATCATGATTGGGTCTTGTTGAATTTCCAAGAAAAATAGTACTTTATGTGTTCCACACACAACTTTTTTGACTTTTCAAACTTTGAACCTCGATAACTTCGGCAAATGTGTATCAAGTTTGTTAAAGAAAGTGTCCAATTAATCAGCTCGACGAGATTTTGAAGATGTCACAACACATCATGATTGCATCTTGATGAATTTCCAAGAAAAATAGTACTTTATGTGTTCAACACACAACTTTTTTGACTTTTCAAACTTTGAAACTCGATTACTTCGGCAAATGAGTATCAAATTTGTTAAAGAAAGTGTCCAATTAATCAGCTCGACGAGATTTTGAAGATGTCACAACACATCATGATTGCATCTTGTTGAATTTCCAAGAAAAATAGTACTTTAATTTCTCAAAAACACAACTTTTTTGACTTTTCAGATTTTGAAGCTCGATAAGTTCGGCAAATGAGGACCAAATTTGTTAAACAAAGTGTCCAATTAATCAGCTCGACGAGATCATTAAAATGTCACAACAAATCATCATTGCATCTTGTTGAATTTCCAAGAAAAATAGTACTTTAGGTGCTCAAAGACACAACTTTTTTGACTTTTCAAATTTTGAAGCTCGATAACTTCGGCAAATGAGGACCAAATTTGTTAAACAAAGTGTCCAATTAATCAGCTCGACGAGATCATTAAAATGTCACAACAAATCATCATTGCATCTTGTTGAATTTCCAAGAAAAATAGTACTTTATGTGTTCCACAAACAACTTTTTTGACTTTTCAAACTTTGAACCTCGATAACTTCGGCAAATGTGTATCAAATTTGTTAAAGAAAGTGTCCAATTAATCAGCTCGACGAGATTATGAAGATGTCACAACACATCATGATTGCGTCTTGTTGAATTTCCAAGAAAAATAGTACTTTATGTGTTCAACACACAACTTTTTTGACTTTTCAAACTTTGAAGCTCGATAACTTCGGCAAATGAGGACCAAATTTGTTAAAGAAAGTGTCCAATTAATCAGCTCGACGAGATTTTGAAGATGTCACAACACATCATGATTGGGTCTTGTTGAATTTCCAAGAAAAATAGTACTTTATGTGTTCCACACACAACTTTTTTGACTTTTCAAACTTTGAACCTCGATAACTTCGGCAAATGTGTATCAAATTTGTTAAAGAAAGTGTCCAATTAATCAGCTCGACGAGATTTTGAAGATGTCACAACACATCATGATTGCATCTTGATGAATTTCCAAGAAAAATAGTACTTTATGTGTTCAACACACAACTTTTTTGACTTTTCAAACTTTGAAACTCGATTACTTCGGCAAATGAGTATCAAATTTGTTAAAGAAAGTGTCCAATTAATCAGCTCGACGAGATCATTAAAATGTCACAACAAATCATCATTGCATCTTGTTGAATTTCCAAGAAAAATAGTACTTTATGTGTTCCACAAACAACTTTTTTGACTTTTCAAACTTTGAACCTCGATAACTTCGGCAAATGTGTATCAAATTTGATAAACAAAGTGTCCAATTAATCAGCTCGACGAGATTTTGAAGATGTCACAACACGTCATGATTGCGTCTTGTTGAATTTCCAAGAAAAATAGTACTTTATGTGTTCCACACACAACTTTTTTGACTTTTCAAACTTTGAACCTCGATAACTTCGGCAAATGTGTATCAAATTTGTTAAAGAAAGTGTCCAATTAATCGACGAGATTTTGAAGATGTCACAACACATCATGATTGCGTCTTGTTGAATTTCCAAGAAAAATAGTACTTTATGTGTTCCACACACAACTTTTTTGACTTTTCAAACTTTGAAGCTCGATAACTTCGGCAAATGAGGACCAAATTTGTTAAAGAAAGTGTCCAATTAATCAGCTCGACGAGATTTTGAAGATGTCACAACACATCATGATTGCATCTTGTTGAATTTCCAAGTAAAATAGTACTTTATGTGTTCAACAAACAACTTTTTTGACTTTTCAGATTTGGAAGCTCGATAAGTTCGGCAAATGAGGACCAAATTTGTTAAACAAAGTGCCCAATTAATCAGCTCGACGAGATTTTGAAGATGTCACACACATGATGATTGCATTTTGTTGAATTTCCAAGAAAAATAGTACATTAGGTGCTCAAAGACACAACTTTTTTGACTTTTCAAATTTTGACGCTCGATGAGTTCGGCAAATGAGGACCAAATTTGATAAACAAAGTGTCCAATTAATCAGCTCGACGAGATTTTGAAGATGTCACAACACATCATGATTGAATGATGTTGAATTTCCAAGAAAAATAGTACTTTAAGTGCTCAAACACACAACTTTTGAGACTTTTCAAAATTTGAAGCTCTATAACTTCGGCAAATGTGTATCAAATTTGTTAAAGAAAGTGTCCAATTAATCAGCTCGACGAGATTTTGAAGATGTCACAACACATCATGATTGCATCTTGATGAATTTCCAAGAAAAATAGTACTTTATGTGTTCAAACACACAACTTTTTTGACTTTTCAAACTTTGAAGCTCGATAACTTTGGCAAATGAGTACCAAATTTGTTAAAGAAAGTGTCCAATTAATCAGCTCGACGAGATTTTGAAGATGTCACAACACATCATGATTGCGTCTTGTTGAATTTCCAAGAAAAATAGTACTTTATGTGTTCAAACACACAACTTTTTTGACTTTTCAAACTTTGAAGCTCGATAACTTTGGCAAATGAGTACCAAATTTGTTAAAGAAAGTGTCCAATTAATCAGCTCGACGAGATTTTGAAGATGTCACAACACATCATGATTGCGTCTTGTTGAATTTCCAAGAAAAATAGTACTTTATGTGTTCAACACACAACTTTTTTGACTTTTCAAACTTTGAACCTCGATAACTTTGGCAAATGTGTATCAAATTTGTTAAAGAAAGTGTCCAATTAATCAGCTCGACGAGATTTTGAAGATGTCACAACACATCATGATTGCATCTTGATGAATTTCCAAGAAAAATAGTACTTTATGTGTTCAACACACAACTTTTTTGACTTTTCAAACTTTGAAACTCGATTACTTCGGCAAATGAGTATCAAATTTGTTAAAGAAAGTGTCCAATTAATCAGCTCGACGAGATTTTGAAGATGTCACAACACATCATGATTGCATCTTGTTGAATTTCCAAGAAAAATAGTACTTTAATTTCTCAAACACACAACTTTTTTGACTTTTCAGATTTTGAAGCTCGATAAGTTCGGCAAATGAGGACCAAATTTGTTAAACAAAGTGTCCAATTAATCAGCTCGACGAGATCATTAAAATGTCACAACAAATCATCATTGCATCTTGTTGAATTTCCAAGAAAAATAGTACTTTAGGTGCTCAAAGACACAACTTTTTTGACTTTTCAAATTTTGAAGCTCGATAACTTCGGCAAATGAGGACCAAATTTGTTAAACAAAGTGTCCAATTAATCAGCTCGACGAGATCATTAAAATGTCACAACAAATCATCATTGCATCTTGTTGAATTTCCAAGAAAAATAGTACTTTATGTGTTCCACAAACAACTTTTTTGACTTTTCAAACTTTGAACCTCGATAACTTCGGCAAATGTGTATCAAATTTGATAAACAAAGTGTCCAATTAATCAGCTCGACGAGATTTTGAAGATGTCACAACACGTCATGATTGCATCTTGTTGAATTTCCAAGAAAAATAGTACTTTATGTGTTCCACACACAACTTTTTTGACTTTTCAAACTTTGAACCTCGATAACTTCGGCAAATGTGTATCAAATTTGTTAAAGAAAGTGTCCAATTAATCGACGAGATTTTGAAGATGTCACAACACATCATGATTGCATGATGTTGAATTTCCAACAAAAAAAGTACTATAAGTGCTCAAACACACAACTTTTGAGACTTTTAAAAATTTGAAGCTCTATAACTTCGGCAAATGAGTATCAAATTTGATAAAGAAAGTGTCCAATTAATCAGCTCGACGAGATTTTGAAGATGTCACAACACATCATGATTGCGTCTTGTTGAATTTCCAAGAAAAATAGTACTTTATGTGTTCAACACACAACTTTTTTGACTTTTCAAACTTTGAAGCTCGATAACTTCGGCAAATGAGGACCAAATTTGTTAAAGAAAGTGTCCAATTAATCAGCTCGACGAGATTTTGAAGATGTCACAACACATCATGATTGCGTCTTGTTGAATTTCCAAGAAAAATAGTACTTTAAGTGCTCAAACACACAACTTTTGAGACTTTTCAAAATTTGAAGCTCTATAACTTCGGCAAATGTGTATCAAATTTGTTAAAGAAAGTGTCCAATTAATCAGCTCGACGAGATTTTGAAGATGTCACAACACATCATGATTGCATCTTGATGAATTTCCAAGAAAAATAGTACTTTATGTGTTCAAACACACAACTTTTTTGACTTTTCAAACTTTGAAGCTCGATAACTTTGGCAAATGAGTACCAAATTTGTTAAAGAAAGTGTCCAATTAATCAGCTCGACGAGATTTTGAAGATGTCACAACACATCATCATTGCATCTTGTTGAATTTCCAAGAAAAATAGTACTTTATGTGTTCAACAAACAACTTTTTTGACTTTTCAGATTTGGAAGCTCGATAAGTTCGGCAAATGAGGACCAAATTTGTTAAACAAAGTGTCCAATTAATCAGCTCGACGAGATTTTGAAGATGTCACAACACATCATGATTGCGTCTTGTTGAATTTCCAAGAAAAATAGTACTTTATGTGTTCCACACACAACTTTTTTGACTTTTCAAACTTTGAAGCTCGATAACTTCGGCAAATGAGGACCAAATTTGTTAAAGAAAGTGTCCAATTAATCAGCTCGACGAGATTTTGAAGATGTCACAACACATCATGATTGCATCTTGTTGAATTTCCAAGAAAAATAGTACTTTATGTGTTCAACAAACAACTTTTTTGACTTTTCAGATTTGGAAGCTCGATAAGTTCGGCAAATGAGGACCAAATTTGTTAAACAAAGTGCCCAATTAATCAGCTCGACGAGATTTTGAAGATGTCACACACATGATGATTGCATTTTGTTGAATTTCCAAGAAAAATAGTACATTAGGTGCTCAAAGACACAACTTTTTTGACTTTTCAAATTTTGACGCTCGATGAGTTCGGCAAATGAGGACCAAATTTGATAAACAAAGTGTCCAATTAATCAGCTCGACGAGATTTTGAAGATGTCACAACACATCATGATTGAATGATGTTGAATTTCCAAGAAAAATAGTACTTTAAGTGCTCAAACACACAACTTTTGAGACTTTTCAAAATTTGAAGCTCTATAACTTCGGCAAATGTGTATCAAATTTGTTAAAGAAAGTGTCCAATTAATCAGCTCGACGAGATTTTGAAGATGTCACAACACATCATGATTGCATCTTGATGAATTTCCAAGAAAAATAGTACTTTATGTGTTCAAACACACAACTTTTTTGACTTTTCAAACTTTGAAGCTCGATAACTTTGGCAAATGAGTACCAAATTTGTTAAAGAAAGTGTCCAATTAATCAGCTCGACGAGATTTTGAAGATGTCACAACACATCATGATTGCGTCTTGTTGAATTTCCAAGAAAAATAGTACTTTATGTGTTCAAACACACAACTTTTTTGACTTTTCAAACTTTGAAGCTCGATAACTTTGGCAAATGAGTACCAAATTTGTTAAAGAAAGTGTCCAATTAATCAGCTCGACGAGATTTTGAAGATGTCACAACACATCATGATTGCATCTTGTTGAATTTCCAAGAAAAATAGTACTTTATGTGTTCAACACACAACTTTTTTGACTTTTCAAACTTTGAAGCTCGATAACTTTAGCAAATGAGTACCAAATTTGTTAAAGAAAGTGTCCAATTAATCAGCTCGACGAGATTTTGAAGATGTCACAACACATCATGATTGCGTCTTGTTGAATTTCCAAGAAAAATAGTACTTTATGTGTTCAACACACAACTTTTTTGACTTTTCAAACTTTGAACCTCGGTAACTTTGGCAAATGTGTATCAAATTTGTTAAAGAAAGTGTCCAATTAATCAGCTCGACGAGATTTTGAAGATGTCACAACACATCATGATTGCATCTTGATGAATTTCCAAGAAAAATAGTACTTTATGTGTTCAACACACAACTTTTTTGACTTTTCAAACTTTGAAACTCGATTACTTCGGCAAATGAGTATCAAATTTGTTAAAGAAAGTGTCCAATTAATCAGCTCGACGAGATTTTGAAGATGTCACAACACATCATGATTGCATCTTGTTGAATTTCCAAGAAAAATAGTACTTTAATTTCTCAAACACACAACTTTTTTGACTTTTCAGATTTTGAAGCTCGATAAGTTCGGCAAATGAGGACCAAATTTGTTAAACAAAGTGTCCAATTAATCAGCTCGACGAGATCATTAAAATGTCACAACAAATCATCATTGCATCTTGTTGAATTTCCAAGAAAAATAGTACTTTATGTGTTCCACAAACAACTTTTTTGACTTTTCAAACTTTGAACCTCGATAACTTCGGCAAATGTGTATCAAATTTGATAAACAAAGTGTCCAATTAATCAGCTCGACGAGATTTTGAAGATGTCACAACACGTCATGATTGCATCTTGTTGAATTTCCAAGAAAAATAGTACTTTATGTGTTCCACACACAACTTTTTTGACTTTTCAAACTTTGAACCTCGATAACTTCGGCAAATGTGTATCAAATTTGTTAAAGAAAGTGTCCAATTAATCGACGAGATTTTGAAGATGTCACAACACATCATGATTGCATGATGTTGAATTTCCAACAAAAAAAGTACTATAAGTGCTCAAACACACAACTTTTGAGACTTTTAAAAATTTGAAGCTCTATAACTTCGGCAAATGAGTATCAAATTTGATAAAGAAAGTGTCCAATTAATCAGCTCGACGAGATTTTGAAGATGTCACAACACATCATGATTGCGTCTTGTTGAATTTCCAAGAAAAATAGTACTTTATGTGTTCAACACACAACTTTTTTGACTTTTCAAACTTTGAAGCTCGATAACTTCGGCAAATGAGGACCAAATTTGTTAAAGAAAGTGTCCAATTAATCAGCTCGACGAGATTTTGAAGATGTCACAACACATCATGATTGCGTCTTGTTGAATTTCCAAGAAAAATAGTACTTTATGTGTTCAACAAACAACTTTTTTGACTTTTCAGATTTGGAAGCTCGATAAGTTCGGCAAATGAGGACCAAAATTGTTAAACAAAGTGCCCAATTAATCAGCTCGACGAGATTTTGAAGATGTCACACACATGATGATTGCATTTTGTTAAATTTCCAAGAAAAATAGTACTTTAGGTGCTCAAAGACACAACTTTTTTGACTTTTCAAATTTTGAAGCTCGATAACTTAGGCAAATGAGTATCAATTTTCTTAAAGAAAGTGTCCAATTAATCAGCTCGACGAGATTTTGAAGATGTCACAACACATCATGATTGCGTCTTGTTGAATTTCCAAGAAAAATAGTACTTTATGTGTTCCACACGCAACTTTTTTGACTTTTCAAACTTTGAAGCTCGATAACTTCGGCAAATGAGGACCAAATTTGTTAAAGAAAGTGTCCAATTAATCAGCTCGACGAGATTTTGAAGATGTCACAACACATCATGATTGGGTCTTGTTGAATTTCCAAGAAAAATAGTACTTTATGTGTTCCACACACAACTTTTTTGACTTTTCAAACTTTGAACCTCGATAACTTCGGCAAATGTGTATCAAATTTGTTAAAGAAAGTGTCCAATTAATCAGCTCGACGAGATTTTGAAGATGTCACAACACATCATGATTGCATCTTGTTGAATTTCCAAGAAAAATAGTACTTTATGTGTTCAACACACAACTTTTTTGACTTTTCAAACTTTGAACCTCGATAACTTCGGCAAATGTGTATCAAGTTTGTTAAAGAAAGTGTCCAATTAATCAGCTCGACGAGATTTTGAAGATGTCACAACACATCATGATTGCATCTTGATGAATTTCCAAGAAAAATAGTACTTTATGTGTTCAACACACAACTTTTTTGACTTTTCAAACTTTGAAACTCGATTACTTCGGCAAATGAGTATCAAATTTGTTAAAGAAAGTGTCCAATTAATCAGCTCGACGAGATTTTGAAGATGTCACAACACATCATGATTGGGTCTTGTTGAATTTCCAAGAAAAATAGTACTTTATGTGTTCCACACACAACTTTTTTGACTTTTCAAACTTTGAACCTCGATAACTTCGGCAAATGTGTATCAAATTTGTTAAAGAAAGTGTCCAATTAATCAGCTCGACGAGATTTTGAAGATGTCACAACACATCATGATTGCATCTTGTTGAATTTCCAAGAAAAATAGTACTTTATGTGTTCAACACACAACTTTTTTGACTTTTCAAACTTTGAAGCTCGATAACTTCGGCAAATGAGGACCAAATTTGTTAAAGAAAGTGTCCAATTAATCAGCTCGACGAGATTTTGAAGATGTCACAACACATCATGATTGCATCTTGATGAATTTCCAAGAAAAATAGTACTTTATGTGTTCAACACACAACTTTTTTGACTTTTCAAACTTTGAAACTCGATTACTTCGGCAAATGAGTATCAAATTTGTTAAAGAAAGTGTCCAATTAATCAGCTCGACGAGATTTTGAAGATGTCACAACACATCATGATTGCATCTTGTTGAATTTCCAAGAAAAATAGTACTTTAATTTCTCAAAAACACAACTTTTTTGACTTTTCAGATTTTGAAGCTCGATAAGTTCGGCAAATGAGGACCAAATTTGTTAAACAAAGTGTCCAATTAATCAGCTCGACGAGATCATTAAAATGTCACAACAAATCATCATTGCATCTTGTTGAATTTCCAAGAAAAATAGTACTTTAGGTGCTCAAAGACACAACTTTTTTGACTTTTCAAATTTTGATGCTCGATAACTTCGGCAAATGAGGACCAACTTTGTTAAACAAAGTGTCCAATTAATCAGCTCGACGAGATCATTAAAATGTCACAACAAATCATCATTGCATCTTGTTGAATTTCCAAGAAAAATAGTACTTTATGTGTTCCACAAACAACTTTTTTGACTTTTCAAACTTTGAACCTCGATAACTTCGGCAAATGTGTATCAAATTTGTTAAAGAAAGTGTCCAATTAATCAGCTCGACGAGATTATGAAGATGTCACAACACATCATGATTGCGTCTTGTTGAATTTCCAAGAAAAATAGTACTTTATGTGTTCAACACACAACTTTTTTGACTTTTCAAACTTTGAAGCTCGATAACTTCGGCAAATGAGGACCAAATTTGTTAAAGAAAGTGTCCAATTAATCAGCTCGACGAGATTTTGAAGATGTCACAACACATCATGATTGGGTCTTGTTGAATTTCCAAGAAAAATAGTACTTTATGTGTTCCACACACAACTTTTTTGACTTTTCAAACTTTGAACCTCGATAACTTCGGCAAATGTGTATCAAATTTGTTAAAGAAAGTGTCCAATTAATCAGCTCGACGAGATTTTGAAGATGTCACAACACATCATGATTGCATCTTGTTGAATTTCCAAGAAAAATAGTACTTTATGTGTTCAACACACAACTTTTTTGACTTTTCAAACTTTGAACCTCGATAACTTCGGCAAATGTGTATCAAGTTTGTTAAAGAAAGTGTCCAATTAATCAGCTCGACGAGATTTTGAAGATGTCACAACACATCATGATTGCATCTTGATGAATTTCCAAGAAAAATAGTACTTTATGTGTTCAACACACAACTTTTTTGACTTTTCAAACTTTGAAACTCGATTACTTCGGCAAATGAGTATCAAATTTGTTAAAGAAAGTGTCCAATTAATCAGCTCGACGAGATTTTGAAGATGTCACAACACATCATGATTGCATCTTGTTGAATTTCCAAGAAAAATAGTACTTTAATTTCTCAAACACACAACTTTTTTGACTTTTCAGATTTTGAAGCTCGATAAGTTCGGCAAATGAGGACCAAATTTGTTAAACAAAGTGTCCAATTAATCAGCTCGACGAGATCATTAAAATGTCACAACAAATCATCATTGCATCTTGTTGAATTTCCAAGAAAAATAGTACTTTAGGTGCTCAAAGACACAACTTTTTTGACTTTTCAAATTTTGAAGCTCGATAACTTCGGCAAATGAGGACCAAATTTGTTAAACAAAGTGTCCAATTAATCAGCTCGACGAGATCATTAAAATGTCACAACAAATCATCATTGCGTCTTGTTGAATTTCCAAGAAAAATAGTACTTTATGTGTTCAACACACAACTTTTTTGACTTTTCAAACTTTGAAGCTCGATAACTTCGGCAAATGAGGACCAAATTTGTTAAAGAAAGTGTCCAATTAATCAGCTCGACGAGATTTTGAAGATGTCACAACACATCATGATTGGGTCTTGTTGAATTTCCAAGAAAAATAGTACTTTATGTGTTCCACACACAACTTTTTTGACTTTTCAAACTTTGAAGCTCGATAACTTCGGCAAATGAGGACCAAATTTGTTAAACAAAGTGTCCAATTAATCAGCTCGACGAGATCATTAAAATGTCACAACAAATCATCATTGCATCTTGTTGAATTTCCAAGAAAAATAGTACTTTATGTGTTCAACACACAACTTTTTTGACTTTTCAAACTTTGAACCTCGATAAATTCGGCAAATGTGTATCAAATTTGTTAAAGAAAGTGTCCAATTAATCGACGAGATTTTGAAGATGTCACAACACGTCATGATTGCGTCTTGTTGAATTTCCAAGAAAAATAGTACTTTATGTGTTCCACACACAACTTTTTTGACTTTTCAAACTTTGAAGCTCGATAACTTCGGCAAATGAGTATCAAATTTGTTAAAGAAAGTGTCCAATTAATCAGCTCGACGAGATTTTGAAGATGTCACATCACATCATGATTGCATCTTGATGAATTTCCAAGAAAAATAGTACTTTATGTGTTCAACACACAACTTTTTTGACTTTTCAAACTTTGAAACTCGATTACTTCGGCAAATGAGTATCAAATTTGTTAAAGAAAGTGTCCAATTAATCAGCTCGACGAGATTTTGAAGATGTCACAACACATCATGATTGCATCTTGATGAATTTCCAAGAAAAATAGTACTTTATGTGTTCAACACACAACTTTTTTGATTTTTCAAACTTTGAATCTCGATTACTTCGGCAAATGAGTATCAAATTTGTTAAAGAAAGTGTCCAATTAATCAGCTCGACGAGATTTTGAAGATGTCACATCACATCATGATTGCATCTTGATGAATTTCCAAGAAAAATAGTACTTTATGTGTTCAACACACAACTTTTTTGACTTTTCAAACTGTGAAGCTCGATAACTTCGGCAAATGAGGACCAAATTTATTAAAGAAAGTGTCCAATTAATCAGCTCGACGAGATTTTGAAGATGTCACAACACATCATGATTGGGTCTTGTTGAATTTCCAAGAAAAATAGTACTTTATGTGTTCCACACACAACTTTTTTGACTTTTCAAACTTTGAACCTCGATAACTTCGGCAAATGTGTATCAAATTTGTTAATGAAAGTGTCCAATTAATCAGCTCGACGAGATTTTGAAGATGTCACAACACATCATGATTGCATCTTGTTGAATTTCCAAGAAAAATAGTACTTTATGTGTTCAACACACAACTTTTTTGACTTTTCAAACTTTGAACCTCGATAACTTCGGCAAATGTGTATCAAGTTTGTTAAAGAAAGTGTCCAATTAATCAGCTCGACGAGATTTTGAAGATGTCACAACACATCATGATTGCATCTTGATGAATTTCCAAGAAAAATAGTACTTTATGTGTTCAACACACAACTTTTTTGACTTTTCAAACTTTGAAACTCGATAACTTCGGCAAATGAGTATCAAATTTGTTAAAGAAAGTGTCCAATTAATCAGCTCGACGAGATTTTGAAGATGTCACATCACATCATGATTGCATCTTGATGAATTTCCAAGAAAAATAGTACTTTATGTGTTCCACACACAACTTTTTTGACTTTTCAAACTTTGAAGCTCGATAACTTCGGCAAATGAGGACCAAATTTGTTAAAGAAAGTGTCCAATTAATCAGCTCGACGAGATTTTGAAGATGTCACAACACATCATGATTGCATCTTGTTGAATTTCCAAGAAAAATAGAACTTTATGTGTTCAACACACAACTTTTTTGACTTTTCAAACATTGAAGCTCGATAACTTCGGCAAATGTGTATCAAATTTGTTAAAGAAAGTGTCCAATTAATCAGCTCGACGAGATTTTGAAGATGTCACAACACATCATGATTGCATCTTGTTGAATTTCCAAGAAAAATAGTACTTTATGTGTTCAACACACAACTTTTTTGACTTTTCAAACTTTGAACCTCGATAACTTCGGCAAATGTGTATCAAATTTGTTAAAGAAAGTGTCCAATTAATCAGCTCGACGAGATTTTGAAGATGTCACAACACATCATGATTGCATCTTGATGAATTTCCAAGAAAAATAGTACTTTATGTGTTCAACACACAACTTTTTTGACTTTTCAAACTTTGAAACTCGATTACTTCGGCAAATGAGTATCAAATTTGTTAAAGAAAGTGTCCAATTAATCAGCTCGACGAGATTTTGAAGATGTCACAACACATCATGATTGCATCTTGTTGAATTTCCAAGAAAAATAGTACTTTAATTTCTCAAACACACAACTTTTTTGACTTTTCAGATTTTGAAGCTCGATAAGTTCGGCAAATGAGGACCAAATTTGTTAAACAAAGTGTCCAATTAATCAGCTCGACGAGATCATTAAAATGTCACAACAAATCATCATTGCATCTTGTTGAATTTCCAAGAAAAATAGTACTTTAGGTGCTCAAAGACACAACTTTTTTGACTTTTCAAATTTTGAAGCTCGATAACTTCGGCAAATGAGGACCAAATTTGTTAAACAAAGTGTCCAATTAATCAGCTCGACGAGATCATTAAAATGTCACAACAAATCATCATTGCATCTTATTGAATTTCCAAGAAAAATAGTACTTTATGTGTTCCACAAACAACTTTTTTGACTTTTCAAACTTTGAACCTCGATAACTTCGGCAAATGTGTATCAAATTTGATAAACAAAGTGTCCAATTAATCAGCTCGACGAGATTTTGAAGATGTCACAACACATCATGATTGCGTCTTGTTGAATTTCCAAGAAAAATAGTACTTTATGTGTTCCACACACAACTTTTTTGACTTTTCAAACTTTGAAGCTCGATAACTTCGGCAAATGAGGACCAAATTTGTTAAAGAAAGTGTCCAATTAATCAGCTCGACGAGATTTTGAAGATGTCACAACACATCATGATTGCGTCTTGTTGAATTTCCAAGAAAAATAGTACTTTATGTGTTCCATACACAACTTTTTTGACTTTTCAAACTTTGAAGCTCGATAACTTCGGCAAATGAGGACCAAATTTGTTAAAGAAAGTGTCCAATTAATCAGCTCGACGAGATTTTGAAGATGTCACAACACATCATGATTGGGTCTTGTTGAATTTCCAAGAAAAATAGTACTTTATGTGTTCCACACACAACTTTTTTGACTTTTCAAACTTTGAACCTCGATAACTTCGGCAAATGTGTATCAAGTTTGTTAAAGAAAGTGTCCAATTAATCAGCTCGACGAGATTTTGAAGATGTCACAACACATCATGATTGCATCTTGATGAATTTCCAAGAAAAATAGTACTTTATGTGTTCAACACACAACTTTTTTGACTTTTCAAACTTTGAAACTCGATTACTTCGGCAAATGAGTATCAAATTTGTTAAACAAAGTGCCCAATTAATCAGCTCGACGAGATTTGGAAGATGTCACACACATGATGATTGCATTTTGTTGAATTTCCAAGAAAAATAGTACTTTAGGTGCTCAAAGACACAACTTTTTTGACTTTTCAAATTTTGAAGCTCGATGAGTTCGGCAAATGAGGACCAAATTTGATAAACAAAGTGTCCAATTAATCAGCTCGACGAGATTTTGAAGATGTCACATCACATCATGATTGCATCTTGATGAATTTCCAAGAAAAATAGTACTTTATGTGTTCAACACACAACTTTTTTGACTTTTCAAACTTTGAAACTCGATTACTTCGGCAAATGTGTATCAAATTTGTTAAAGAAAGTGTCCAATTAATCAGCTCGACGAGATTTTGAAGATGTCACAACACATCATGATTGAATGATGTTGAATTTCCAAGAAAAATAGTACTTTATGTGTTCAACACACAACTTTTTTGACTTTTCAAACTTTGAAACTCGATTACTTCGGCAAATGAGTATCAAATTTGTTAAAGAAAGTGTCCAATTAATCAGCTCGACGAGATTTTGAAGATGTCGCAACACATCATGATTGCGTCTTGTTGAATTTCCAAGAAAAATAGTACTTTATGTGTTCAACACACAACTTTTTTGACTTTTCAAACTGTGAAGCTCGATAACTTCGGCAAATGAGGACCAAATTTGTTAAAGAAAGTGTCCAATTAATCAGCTCGACGAGATTTTGAAGATGTCACAACACATCATGATTGGGTCTTGTTGAATTTCCAAGAAAAATAGTACTTTATGTGTTCAACAAACAACTTTTTTGACTTTTCAGATTTGGAAGCTCGATAAGTTCGGCAAATGAGGACCAAATTTGTTAAACAAAGTGCCCAATTAATCAGCTCGACGAGATTTTGAAGATGTCACACACATGATGATTGCATTTTGTTGAATTTCCAAGAAAAATAGTACTTTAGGTGCTCAAAGACACAACTTTTTTGACTTTTCAAACTTTGAAACTCGATTACTTCGGCAAATGAGTATCAAATTTGTTAAAGAAAGTGTCCAATTAATCAGCTCGACGAGATTTTGAAGATGTCACAACACATCATGATTGCATCTTGATGAATTTCCAAGAAAAATAGTACTTTATGTGTTCAACAAACAACTTTTTTGACTTTTCAGATTTGGAAGCTCGATAAGTTCGGCAAATGAGGACCAAATTTGTTAAACAAAGTGCCCAATTAATCAGCTCGACGAGATTTTGAAGATGTCACAACACATCATGATTGAATGATGTTGAATTTCCAAGAAAAATAGTACTTTAAGTGCTCAAACACACAACTTTTGAGACTTTTCAAAATTTGAAGCTCTATAACTTCGGCAAATGTGTATCAAATTTGTTAAAGAAAGTGTCCAATTAATCAGCTCGACGAGATTTTGAAGATGTCACAACACATCTTGATTGCGTCTTGTTGAATTTCCAAGAAAAATAGTACTTTAAGTGCTCAAACACACAACTTTTGAGACTTTTAAAAATTTGAAGCTCGATAACTTTGGCAAATGTGTATCAAATTTGTTAAAGAAAGTGTCCAATTAATCAGCTCGACGAGATTTTGAAGATGTCACAACACATCATGATTGCGTCTTGTTGAATTTCCAAGAAAAATAGTACTTTATGTGTTCCACACACAACTTTTTTGACTTTTCAAACTTTGAACCTCGATAACTTCGGCAAATGTGTATCAAGTTTGTTAAAGAAAGTGTCCAATTAATCAGCTCGACGAGATTTTGAAGATGTCACAACACATCATGATTGCATCTTGATGAATTTCCAAGAAAAATAGTACTTTATGTGTTCAACACACAACTTTTTTGACTTTTCAAACTTTGAAACTCGATTACTTCGGCAAATGAGTATCAAATTTGTTAAACAAAGTGCCCAATTAATCAGCTCGACGAGATTTGGAAGATGTCACACACATGATGATTGCATTTTGTTGAATTTCCAAGAAAAATAGTACTTTAGGTGCTCAAAGACACAACTTTTTTGACTTTTCAAATTTTGAAGCTCGATGAGTTCGGCAAATGAGGACCAAATTTGATAAACAAAGTGTCCAATTAATCAGCTCGACGAGATTTTGAAGATGTCACATCACATCATGATTGCATCTTGATGAATTTCCAAGAAAAATAGTACTTTATGTGTTCAACACACAACTTTTTTGACTTTTCAAACTTTGAAACTCGATTACTTCGGCAAATGTGTATCAAATTTGTTAAAGAAAGTGTCCAATTAATCAGCTCGACGAGATTTTGAAGATGTCACAACACATCATGATTGAATGATGTTGAATTTCCAAGAAAAATAGTACTTTATGTGTTCAACACACAACTTTTTTGACTTTTCAAACTTTGAAACTCGATTACTTCGGCAAATGAGTATCAAATTTGTTAAAGAAAGTGTCCAATTAATCAGCTCGACGAGATTTTGAAGATGTCGCAACACATCATGATTGCGTCTTGTTGAATTTCCAAGAAAAATAGTACTTTATGTGTTCAACACACAACTTTTTTGACTTTTCAAACTGTGAAGCTCGATAACTTCGGCAAATGAGGACCAAATTTGTTAAAGAAAGTGTCCAATTAATCAGCTCGACGAGATTTTGAAGATGTCACAACACATCATGATTGGGTCTTGTTGAATTTCCAAGAAAAATAGTACTTTATGTGTTCAACAAACAACTTTTTTGACTTTTCAGATTTGGAAGCTCGATAAGTTCGGCAAATGAGGACCAAATTTGTTAAACAAAGTGCCCAATTAATCAGCTCGACGAGATTTTGAAGATGTCACACACATGATGATTGCATTTTGTTGAATTTCCAAGAAAAATAGTACTTTAGGTGCTCAAAGACACAACTTTTTTGACTTTTCAAACTTTGAAACTCGATTACTTCGGCAAATGAGTATCAAATTTGTTAAAGAAAGTGTCCAATTAATCAGCTCGACGAGATTTTGAAGATGTCACAACACATCATGATTGCATCTTGATGAATTTCCAAGAAAAATAGTACTTTATGTGTTCAACAAACAACTTTTTTGACTTTTCAGATTTGGAAGCTCGATAAGTTCGGCAAATGAGGACCAAATTTGTTAAACAAAGTGCCCAATTAATCAGCTCGACGAGATTTTGAAGATGTCACAACACATCATGATTGAATGATGTTGAATTTCCAAGAAAAATAGTACTTTAAGTGCTCAAACACACAACTTTTGAGACTTTTCAAAATTTGAAGCTCTATAACTTCGGCAAATGTGTATCAAATTTGTTAAAGAAAGTGTCCAATTAATCAGCTCGACGAGATTTTGAAGATGTCACAACACATCTTGATTGCGTCTTGTTGAATTTCCAAGAAAAATAGTACTTTAAGTGCTCAAACACACAACTTTTGAGACTTTTAAAAATTTGAAGCTCGATAACTTTGGCAAATGTGTATCAAATTTGTTAAAGAAAGTGTCCAATTAATCAGCTCGACGAGATTTTGAAGATGTCACAACACATCATGATTGCGTCTTGTTGAATTTCCAAGAAAAATAGTACTTTATGTGTTCCACACACAACTTTTTTGACTTTTCAAACTTTGAACCTCGATAACTTCGGCAAATGTGTATCATATTTGTTAAAGAAAGTGTCCAATTAATCAGCTCGACGAGATTTTGAAGATGTCACAACACATCATGATTGCGTCTTGTTGAATTTCCAAGAAAAATAGTACTTTATGTGTTCCACACACAACTTTTTTGACTTTTCAAACTTTGAAGCTCGATAACTTCGGCAAATGAGGACCAAATTTGTTAAAGAAAGTGTCCAATTAATCAGCTCGACGAGATTTTGAAGATGTCACAACACATCATGATTGCGTCTTGTTGAATTTCCAAGAAAAATAGTACTTTATGTGTTCCACACACAACTTTTTTGACTTTTCAAACTGTGAATCTCGATAACTTCGGCAAATGAGGACCAAATTTGTTAAACAAAGTGTCCAATTAATCAGCTCGACGAGATCATTAAAATGTCACAACAAATCATCATTGCATCTTGTTGAATTTCCAAGAAAAATAGTACTTTATGTGTTCCACAAACAACTTTTTTGACTTTTCAAACTTTGAACCTCGATAACTTCGGCAAATGTGTATCAAATTTGATAAACAAAGTGTCCAATTAATCAGCTCGACGAGATTTTGAAGATGTCACAACACATCATGATTGCATCTTGTTGAATTTCCAAGAAAAATAGTACTTTATGTGTTCCACACACAACTTTTTTGACTTTTCAAACTTTGAACCTCGATAACTTCGGCAAATGTGTATCAAATTTGTTAAAGAAAGTGTCCAATTAATCAGCTCGACGAGATTTTGAAGATGTCACAACACATCATGATTGCGTCTTGTTGAATTTCCAAGAAAAATAGTACTTTATGTGTTCAACACACAACTTTTTTGACTTTTCAAACTTTGAAGCTCGATAACTTCGGCAAATGAGGACCAAATTTGTTAAAGAAAGTGTCCAATTAATCAGCTCGACGAGATTTTGAAGATGTCACAACACATCATGATTGCGTCTTGTTGCATTTCCAAGAAAAATAGTACTTTATGTGTTCCACACACAACTTTTTTGACTTTTCAAACTTTGAAGCTCGATAACTTCGGCAAATGAGGACCAAATTTGTTAAAGAAAGTGTCCAATTAATCAGCTCGACGAGATTTTGAAGATGTCACAACACATCATGATTGCGTCTTGTTGCATTTCCAAGAAAAATAGTACTTTATGTGTTCAACACACAACTTTTTTGACTTTTCAAACTTTGAAACTCGATTACTTCGGCAAATGAGGACCAAATTTGTTAAAGAAAGTGTCCAATTAATCAGCTCGACGAGATTTTGAAGATGTCACAACACATCATGATTGCGTCTTGTTGCATTTCCAAGAAAAATAGTACTTTATGTGTTCAACACACAACTTTTTTGACTTTTCAAACTTTGAAGCTCGATAACTTCGGCAAATGAGGACCAAATTTGTTAAAGAAAGTGTCCAATTAATCAGCTCGACGAGATTTTGAAGATGTCACAACACATCATGATTGCATCTTGATGAATTTCCAAGAAAAATAGTACTTTATGTGTTCAACACACAACTTTTTTGACTTTTCAAACTTTGAAGCTCGATAACTTCGGCAAATGAGGACCAAATTTGTTA
Organism: Euwallacea fornicatus; assembly: GCF_040115645.1. NCBI lineage: Eukaryota > Metazoa > Arthropoda > Insecta > Coleoptera > Curculionidae > Euwallacea > Euwallacea fornicatus. The sequence goes on from NW_027096034.1 coordinate 363,113, forward strand.
AAGAAAGTGTCCAATTAATCAGCTCGACGAGATTTTGAAGATGTCACAACACATCATGATTGCGTCTTGTTGCATTTCCAAGAAAAATAGTACTTTATGTGTTCCACACACAACTTTTTTGACTTTTCAAACTTTGAAACTCGATTACTTCGGCAAATGAGGACCAAATTTGTTAAAGAAAGTGTCCAATTAATCAGCTCGACTAGATTTTGAAGATGTCACAACACATCATGATTGCGTCTTGTTGCATTTCCAAGAAAAATAGTACTTTATGTGTTCAACACACAACTTTTTTGACTTTTCAAACTTTGAAGCTCGATAACTTCGGCAAATGAGGACCAAATTTGTTAAAGAAAGTGTCCAATTAATCAGCTCGACGAGATTTTGAAGATGTCACAACACATCATGATTGCATCTTGATGAATTTCCAAGAAAAATAGTACTTTATGTGTTCAACAAACAACTTTTTTGACTTTTCAGATTTGGAAGCTCGATAAGTTCGGCAAATGTGTATCAAATTTGTTAAAGAAAGTGTCCAATTAATCAGCTCGACGAGATTTTGAAGATGTCACAACACATCATGATTGCGTCTTGTTGCATTTCCAAGAAAAATAGTACTTTATGTGTTCCACACACAACTTTTTTGACTTTTCAAACTTTGAAGCTCGATAACTTCGGCAAATGAGGACCAAATTTGTTAAACAAAGTGTCCAATTAATCAGCTCGACGAGATCATTAAAATGTCACAACAAATCATCATTGCATCTTGTTGAATTTCCAAGAAAAATAGTACTTTATGTGTTCCACAAACAACTTTTTTGACTTTTCAAACTTTGAACCTCGATAACTTCGGCAAATGTGTATCAAATTTGATAAACAAAGTGTCCAATTAATCAGCTCGACGAGATTTTGAAGATGTCACAACACGTCATGATTGCATCTTGTTGAATTTCCAAGAAAAATAGTACTTTATGTGTTCCACACACAACTTTTTTGACTTTTCAAACTTTGAACCTCGATAACTTCGGCAAATGTGTATCAAATTTGATAAACAAAGTGTCCAATTAATCAGCTCGACGAGATTTTGAAGATGTCACAACACGTCATGATTGCATCTTGTTGATTTTCCAAGAAAAATAGTACTTTATGTGTTCAACACACAACTTTTTTGACTTTTCAAACTTTGAACCTCGATAACTTCGGCAAATGTGTATCAAATTTGTTAAAGAAAGTGTCCAATTAATCAGCTCGACGAGATTTTGAAGATGTCACAACACATCATGATTGCATCTTGATGAATTTCCAAGAAAAATAGTACTTTATGTGTTCAACACACAACTTTTTTGACTTTTCAAACTTTGAAACTCGATTACTTCGGCAAATGAGTATCAAATTTGTTAAAGAAAGTGTCCAATTAATCAGCTCGACGAGATTTTGAAGATGTCACAACACATCATGATTGCATCTTGATGAATTTCCAAGAAAAATAGTACTTTATGTGTTCAACAAACAACTTTTTTGACTTTTCAGATTTGGAAGCTCGATAAGTTCGGCAAATGAGGACCAAATTTGTTAAACAAAGTACCCAATTAATCAGCTCGACGAGATTTTGAAGATGTCACACACATGATGATTGCATTTTGTTGAATTTCCAAGAAAAATAGTACTTTAGGTGCTCAAAGACACAACTTTTTTGACTTTTCAAATTTTGAAGCTCGATGAGTTCGGCAAATGAGGACCAAATTTGATAAACAAAGTGTCCAATTAATCAGCTCGACGAGATTTTGAAGATGTCACAACACATCATGATTGAATGATGTTGAATTTCCAAGAAAAATAGTACTTTAAGTGCTCAAACACACAACTTTTGAGACTTTTCAAAATTTGAAGCTCTATAACTTCGGCAAATGTGTATCAAATTTGTTAAAGAAAGTGTCCAATTAATCAGCTCGACGAGATTTTGAAGATGTCACAACACATCATGATTGCGTCTTGTTGAATTTCCAAGAAAAATAGTACTTTATGTGTTCAACACACAACTTTTTTGACTTTTCAAACTTTGAAGCTCGATAACTTTGGCAAATGAGTACCAAATTTGTTAAAGAAAGTGTCCAATTAATCAGCTCGACGAGATTTTGAAGATGTCACAACACATCATGATTGCGTCTTGTTGCATTTCCAAGAAAAATATTACTTTATGTGTTCCACACACAACTTTTTTGACTTTTCAAACTTTGAAGCTCGATAACTTCGGCAAATGAGGACCAAATTTGTTAAAGAAAGTGTCCAATTAATCAGCTCGACGAGATTTTGAAGATGTCACAACACATCATGATTGCGTCTTGTTGAATTTCCAAGAAAAATAGTACTTTATGTGTTCCACACACAACTTTTTTGACTTTTCAAACTTTGAAGCTCGATAACTTCGGCAAATGAGGACCAAATTTGTTAAACAAAGTGTCCAATTAATCAGCTCGACGAGATCATTAAAATGTCACAACAAATCATCATTGCATCTTGTTGAATTTCCAAGAAAAATAGTACTTTATGTGTTCCACACACAACTTTTTTGACTTTTCAAACTTTGAACCTCGATAACTTCGGCAAATGTGTATCAAATTTGATAAACAAAGTGTCCAATTAATCAGCTCGACGAGATTTTGAAGATGTCACAACACGTCATGATTGCATCTTGTTGATTTTCCAAGAAAAATAGTACTTTATGTGTTCAACACACAACTTTTTTGACTTTTCAAACTTTGAACCTCGATAACTTCGGCAAATGTGTATCAAATTTGTTAAAGAAAGTGTCCAATTAATCAGCTCGACGAGATTTTGAAGATGTCACAACACATCATGATTGCATCTTGATGAATTTCCAAGAAAAATAGTACTTTATGTGTTCAACACACAACTTTTTTGACTTTTCAAACTTTGAAACTCGATTACTTCGGCAAATGAGTATCAAATTTGTTAAAGAAAGTGTCCAATTAATCAGCTCGACGAGATTTTGAAGATGTCACAACACATCATGATTGCGTCTTGTTGCATTTCCAAGAAAAATAGTACTTTATGTGTTCCACACACAACTTTTTTGACTTTTCAAACTTTGAAGCTCGATAACTTCGGCAAATGAGGACCAAATTTGTTAAAGAAAGTGTCCAATTAATCAGCTCGACGAGATTTTGAAGATGTCACAACACATCATGATTGCATCTTGATGAATTTCTAAGAAAAATAGTACTTTATGTGTTCAACACACAACTTTTTTGACTTTTCAAACTTTGAAGCTCGATAACTTCGGCAAATGAGGACCAAATTTGTTAAAGAAAGTGTCCAATTAATCAGCTCGACGAGATTTTGAAGATGTCACAACACATCATGATTGCGTCTTGTTGCATTTCCAAGAAAAATAGTACTTTATGTGTTCAACACACAACTTTTTTGACTTTTCAAACTTTGAAACTCGATTACTTCGGCAAATGAGGACCAAATTTGTTAAAGAAAGTGTCCAATTAATCAGCTCGACGAGATTTTGAAGATGTCACAACACATCATGATTGCGTCTTGTTGCATTTCCAAGAAAAATAGTACTTTATGTGTTCAACACACAACTTTTTTGACTTTTCAAACTTTGAAGCTCGATAACTTCGGCAAATGAGGACCAAATTTGTTAAAGAAAGTGTCCAATTAATCAGCTCGACGAGATTTTGAAGATGTCACAACACATCATGATTGCATCTTGATGAATTTCCAAGAAAAATAGTACTTTATGTGTTCAACACACAACTTTTTTGACTTTTCAAACTTTGAAGCTCGATAACTTCGGCAAATGAGGACCAAATTTGTTAAAGAAAGTGTCCAATTAATCAGCTCGACGAGATTTTGAAGATGTCACAACACATCATGATTGCGTCTTGTTGCATTTCCAAGAAAAATAGTACTTTATGTGTTCCACACACAACTTTTTTGACTTTTCAAACTTTGAAACTCGATTACTTCGGCAAATGAGGACCAAATTTGTTAAAGAAAGTGTCCAATTAATCAGCTCGACGAGATTTTGAAGATGTCACAACACATCATGATTGCGTCTTGTTGCATTTCCAAGAAAAATAGTACTTTATGTGTTCAACACACAACTTTTTTGACTTTTCAAACTTTCAAGCTCGATAACTTCGGCAAATGAGGACCAAATTTGTTAAAGAAAGTGTCCAATTAATCAGCTCGACGAGATTTTGAAGATGTCACAACACATCATGATTGCATCTTGATGAATTTCCAAGAAAAATAGTACTTTATGTGTTCAACAAACAACTTTTTTGACTTTTCAGATTTGGAAGCTCGATAAGTTCGGCAAATGTGTATCAAATTTGTTAAAGAAAGTGTCCAATTAATCAGCTCGACGAGATTTTGAAGATGTCACAACACATCATGATTGCGTCTTGTTGCATTTCCAAGAAAAATAGTACTTTATGTGTTCCACACACAACTTTTTTGACTTTTCAAACTTTGAAGCTCGATAACTTCGGCAAATGAGGACCAAATTTGTTAAACAAAGTGTCCAATTAATCAGCTCGACGAGATCATTAAAATGTCACAACAAATCATCATTGCATCTTGTTGAATTTCCAAGAAAAATAGTACTTTATGTGTTCCACAAACAACTTTTTTGACTTTTCAAACTTTGAACCTCGATAACTTCGGCAAATGTGTATCAAATTTGATAAACAAAGTGTCCAATTAATCAGCTCGACGAGATTTTGAAGATGTCACAACACATCATGATTGCGTCTTGTTGAATTTCCAAGAAAAATAGTACTTTATGTGTTCAACACACAACTTTTTTGACTTTTCAAACTTTGAAGCTCGATAACTTTGGCAAATGAGTACCAAATTTGTTAAAGAAAGTGTCCAATTAATCAGCTCGACGAGATTTTGAAGATGTCACAACACATCATGATTGCGTCTTGTTGCATTTCCAAGAAAAATATTACTTTATGTGTTCCACACACAACTTTTTTGACTTTTCAAACTTTGAAGCTCGATAACTTCGGCAAATGAGGACCAAATTTGTTAAAGAAAGTGTCCAATTAATCAGCTCGACGAGATTTTGAAGATGTCACAACACATCATGATTGCGTCTTGTTGAATTTCCAAGAAAAATAGTACTTTATGTGTTCCACACACAACTTTTTTGACTTTTCAAACTTTGAAGCTCGATAACTTCGGCAAATGAGGACCAAATTTGTTAAACAAAGTGTCCAATTAATCAGCTCGACGAGATCATTAAAATGTCACAACAAATCATCATTGCATCTTGTTGAATTTCCAAGAAAAATAGTACTTTATGTGTTCCACACACAACTTTTTTGACTTTTCAAACTTTGAACCTCGATAACTTCGGCAAATGTGTATCAAATTTGATAAACAAAGTGTCCAATTAATCAGCTCGACGAGATTTTGAAGATGTCACAACACGTCATGATTGCATCTTGTTGATTTTCCAAGAA